>NW_020837948.1:64723105-65215643 GCF_003676395.1 Aethalodelphis obliquidens | reverse complement strand
GGACCAGGGCACGAACCCGTGTGCCCTGCATCAGCAGGCGGACTGTCAACCACTGCACCGCCAGGGAAGCCCTATTTCATTCTTTTTATGGCTGAGTAGTATTCGGAAATTGTCATTTTTATCATGACTTTGATCTTGAATATTCCTTTTTGCCCACAAAGCTCACACTGCACCTCTACCCTCTCCTACACATTCTCACTTACACCGCATTCTTTGAGGAAAGAAAATACAGTTTCAGGTTGGGTGTTTCTTTTGATGCTAAGATGCTTAAAAGGTAAGTGTAGAAAATGAGAGAAATAAATGTTTATTCCTTTCCCATCTGGATTTTACAAAGCAAACTACAAGAGAAAACAGTCAGTGTGCATTTGTTCCCTCCTGTCTCTCTCATTCTGCTCAGGATTAAATGTTCCCCTTGTGCTCAACCAAAATGGAAATGTGATCTCATGTGTGTTTATTGTGGTGCCTTTGTATTTCCTAGGCCAATAGGGGGCAAATTTTGATTTACTGACATTACTTCGTCCCCCAAACACAGGGAAATTCTTCAGGGAGCTTGCTGTAAGCATCTCCAAGTGCAGCTGAATCTCTTAGGTAGACACTGTATAAAACTTGAGTGATGCTTTAAGATGCTAAAGGGACATCATTCAGTAGTGTCATCGCCACACTCCAAGAGCAAGTCCAAGTATTCTACCAGACAGGGTTGCCAAATACTAATCAGACTAATTGGTTACCAAGGCTATTCTTAAATCTTCTGATCTTGGAATTTCTCCAGTGAGAAGAAAGGGAGCTATATTCCATTCCCCATATAAAATACAAAAATTTCAATCACATTATACACTTAAGTGAGCAAGAAATTATCAAGAAAAACTTACCCTATCTCAAATAACAATTTAGAGAGAAAACAAGTGTCCATATATGTGTGTTTACTTCTTTTCTCTCAGTGTCATTTCTCTATGTCCAGTAAGCAATAAAATACATTTCAAAGGACAAAACAGGCTAACTTAAGTAAGATACATCAAAATGAAGAGATTCATAATAGCCACTGCAATTTCCCATTGTAAAGGAAAGAAAGTTTCCAATACGGAAAATGGGATTAAATTTAAGAAACTGAAGAGTTTCAAATTCATAGGAAATATCATGGAAAAAAGAAATTATTATACTTCCATTCACAGCCATCAGACTGGCAGCAACCTGACAATATCTATTAAGGTTGAAGATGTGCACATCCAGTAATTCCACTCCCACATATGTACCACAAGACAAACTCTTCAACATGTGTACCATGAGATGTCTTCTAGAGCATTCACAATATCTTTGTTTGGAATAGTAAGACAGTGAAAACCAACAAAATACCCGCCGACATAAGAGTGGATAATGCATTGTGGTGTATTCGAACGATGGGCTATGCTGCAATTAGGATGAGTGAACTAAGCTACATACATCAATATAGATATAATTCAAGAACAATGTTGAGCAAAAAGTACCACTGCAGAAGAATATGTTTGGGGTAAAATATATATATATATATATATATATATATATATATATATATATATAACTTTATATACATATACATATATGTATTCAACACAATAGATAACTTGGATCTATACATAGTAGTAAAAGTATAAAAACGTCCACATGAAAATGGACACCAAATTCAGGACTGTGGTTCCCTCTGGTGAGGGAGAAAGGAGAAGGGGTTGTAGGAAAGATATTCAAGGAGCTTCAACTATAACTGCAATTTTTTTCTTTAAAAATCCAATGCAAATATGTTATAAGACTTTTTAAAGCTTTGTTGTTTATTGACTTGAAATATTTTATTAAAAAAATAATACTTGGGCTTCCCTGGTGGTGCAGTGGTTGAGAGTCTGCCTGCCGATGCAGGGGACACGGGTTCGTGCCCCGGTCCTGGAGGATCCCACATGCCATGGAGCGGCTAGGCCCGTGAGCCATGGCCACTGAGCCTGTGCATCTGGAGCCTGTGCTCCGCAACGGGAGAGGCCACAACAGTGAGAGGCCCACGTACCGCAAAAAAAAAAAAAAAAAAATACTTATGAAAGATTTGTCAGAATGTAGCTTTCAAAGTAAATTTTTGCCGATCCATCCAACTGCAATCTTGCAAAACTGAGGCATATGGAATTCCCACATTCAAACTTTTTGCTTAAGAATGCCCCTTGGATGCCCCCATAAATGCCCAAAAGGAGCATCCTAATCTAATGTAAATCTGAAACAATTAAGGTTGTTATATGAAAAGCATGGGAGTTGAGGGGCCTGAGTCCTGCCATCTTAGCCTCAGTGGTACTCTTGGCCCCAAGGCTTAATCTAAGAGTTTGGTTAGACTCCTGACTACTCATCCCAAGGTTATGGAGCTCAACTAGTATGAATTATCATTCCCCCTTTTCTTTCTTCCTAACAGAGCCCAGATTTTCACCAGGTATCTTGATTCATCTAAGGGTTATGCCAAGACCCTTGCCAATAATTGATTCAGGAATGGTCATATAAATTAACCTGCGCCAATAAAAAGTGAGGAGAAGTTTGCTAAGGACATCTGAGGACACTTCCCTTGTTCTCAGGATAAAGCTACAGAAAGAAAGGGTCTTTTCCTCTGGCATTGTTGGTATAGATTTGAAACCCAGAACTGTAGCAGCCATTTAACTATCAGGCTGAAGAAAAAGCCAACACTTGGTGAAGGGCAGAACCAAAAGAGTTAAAAACATTAGAGTCAGTGCAGCTAGATTATGTCAAAGACCACCTCACCTCTGGGCAAGGTGGTCTCCAAGTAAGCAAGCCAATCTAGTTCTGTATTGTTTAAACTAGTTAGAGTTGGGTTTTTCTTACTTGTGGCCAAAGACATTCTTACTGAATGAAGCACACATATATGATTCAGCTTCCTCAGCTGTAAGCAGAGATATTGTCTGCCCTGCCCTCCTAGTTCACTCAATGGTTTTCGGAGATCATGATGAGCCAGTTATGTGAATGTGCTTTGTAAACTATAAATTACTATTCAAGGGCAAACTGGTACTATCATTAATGATTTTGCTATGAAGTTTGGGGTACAAATTTTTTTTAACATCTTTATTGGAGTGTAATTGCTTTACAATGGTGTGTTAGTTTCTGCTGTATAACAAAGTGAATCAGCTATACATATCCCCATATCCCCATATTTCCTCCCTCTTGCGTCTCCCTCCCTCCCACCCTCCCTATCCCACCCCTCTAGGTGGTCACAAAGCACCGAGCTGATCTCCCTGTGCTATGCGGCTGCTTCCCCACTAACTATCTGTTTTACATTTGGTAGTGTATATATGTCCATGCCACTCTCTCACTTCATCCCAGCTTACCCTTCCCCCTCCCCATGTCCTCAAGTCCATTCTCTACATCTGCATCTTTATTCCTGTCCTACCCCTAGGTTCTTCAGAACCATTTTATTTTTTTTTTAGATTCCATATATTGAGGTACAAATCTTTTGTTTACTATAAGAATTATGTATGTCTTAGAATGTAGAGTTATTTAACTCATTTATTTTATTTTTAAAATGTATTTATTTTTGGCTGCGTTGGTTCTTCATTGCTGCGCGCGGGCTTTCTCTAGTTGCAGTGAGCAGGGGCTACTCTTCGTTGCAGTGTGCAGGCTTCTCATTGTGGTGGCTTCTCTTGTTGCAAAGCGTGCGCTCTAGGTGTGTGGGCTTCGGTAGTTGTGGTGCACGGGCTTCAGTAGTTGTGGCTCACGGGCTCTAAAGCTCAAGCTCAATAGTTGTGGCACACGGGCTTAGTTGCTCCGTGGCATGTGGGATCTTCCTGGACCAGGGCTCAAACCAGTGTCCCCTGCATAGGCAGGCAGATTCTTAACCACTGCGCCACCAGGGAAGTCCCTAGCTCATTTATTTTAAAGTAATAGATACTTCCAGAAACCTTATGAAAATTTACACATCATTCTTTTGAATCATATAAAACAGTTACATATTTATAGTATCAGTTAAGAACATCTTTAGCAATGAGTTTTTACACAAGTACAGGACCAAGGGACTATAAATAGCCATTTATGTTAAAGGAATTAAAAGATATTTGTCTGTAAAATGTGATATCCTTACTTAAAGGCTATGTGATCTTTGTCATAACCTGTCTGTGTCTCAGTACGTGTGGTATCTGTAAGGGTTAAGAGAGAAAAATACCATAACATACTTAGACCAGGGCCTGCCACATGGTAACAATCAGAATGAAAACAGCCAATACTTATTTAGCATTTTGTGTATTCCAGACATGTTCCAAGCACTTCACATTCGTCAGTTCATGCAGCAGAACTGTATTGCTGTGTTGTTGTAGTTTTAATTTTTAAAGTAGATTTATTCTTTTCAAGAAAGTATTACATTCCTATTATTTTAAAAATTCAAACAATTCAGAAAAGTACAAAAATGAAATGAAAGTCACCCAGAATTACATCTTATTACCTGGATGCTGGATAAGTAACTAGGCACTTCTCTGTTTAACATGGCATGTACACGTATGTACACATGTGTGCACATATGCACAAGCATGTGTGTGCATACATATAACATGTGTACATATCTATTTTTAGTAAGAAAAAAGGCATTACTTTTTAAACTATATAGTTGGTTCTACAACCTAGAGAATAAAAGAAATAAGACTTTTTCATTTTATTTGGGATATTTCTTATAAGTGAGTAGGGTCTAGACAGGCCACAGACACCTAAATATCAATGCATCTTTATATAAACAGGGTCATACTTACTTTTTTTTTTTTACTGGTCTTAAGTTTTTTTTAATTTAAAGTAGCCCTTCAGTCACAGCACATCATCATTTTTTCATCATAAGTACTTATTCCTACCTAATATTTCTCATATTAATTTTTTTTTTTTTTGCGGTACGCGGGCCTCTCACTGTTGTGGCCTCTCCCGTTGCGGAGCACAGGCTCCGGACGTGCAGGCTCAGCGGCCATGGCTCACGGGCCCAGCCGCTCCGCGGCATGTGGGATCTTCCTGGACCGGGGCACGAACCCGCGTCCCCTGCATCAGCAGGCAGACTCTCAACCACTGCGCCACCAGGGAAGCCCCCTCTCATATTAATTTATTAGCTCCCCTAACAATGGTCTTATCTTTTTTCTGCTTTTTAAAATAAAATTTTTAATTTTTATATTCAATTAAAAAAATTTTAATAAAGGGAATTTTTTTAAACTAGCAATTTGCTTAAGGGCTCAGCATTTGCAAAGTAGTAAAGCTATAATTCAAACCCAAGTGTGTCTGATTCCAAAGTCTGTCATCTTTTTATGAAATTATGCCCCCTCCCCTCATCTCTGCCCTACCTAGTTTCCACAGCTGGCCCCAGTGAGTTCTTCACCAGAAGGCTCAGTCTCACTTGTTTTCAGATTTATGTATCTCTGAGATACAAGACAGATCTCTGGTTCTGTCTCTCCCACGCCTTTAAGATCTTAGGAACATTAATCACATAGATGATTAGAATGTATTTGTCTCCCTATGGGGGACATGGTAGAACACAAAAAACCCCACAGTCATTACCTTTCAGAGGCTCAGATTCCAAATCTAAAATCAGATACTTGACAGCTACTCGATGATATTTAACCGGTGTGATGGTCCAATTTTGTCAACTTGGCTAAGCTATACCTAGTTCTTCAATCAAATACTAATATAGGTGTTGTTATGAAGATATTTTGCAGATGTGATAAACATCTACAATCAGTTAACTTTAAGGAAAGGAGATTATACTCCATAATCTGGGTGAACTTGATCCAATCAGTTGAAAGACCTAAAAACAGAATTGAGGTCCCTAAACAAGAAGAAATTCTGCCAATGGACTGAAATGTCAACTCCTTCCTGAGAGTTTCCAGCCTACCCTTCCTGATGGCCTGCTCTGCGGATTCCAGACTTGCCTACATAGCCCCCACAGTTACATAAGCCAATTCCTTGCAATAAATCTCTCTCTTTCTCTTTGTGTGTGTGTGTATGTGTGTGTGTGTGTGATATGAAAAGCATGCAGGAGTGCTGAAAGAATGTGAGTTCTTCCAGCTATTAGTGTTCTGATGATAATCCCTGGGACTAATTAGTCCCTAGGTATTCATGTTGTTAGCTGGACTTAAGGTATCTACATGAATCATTATGGATACGTTACCATCTCTTCCCGTTCCCTGCCTATGATGGAGTGGGCTTTGTATTGCTTTCTACACCCAAATGATCCCAGACTTAAGCCCTTCCCTATCCTTCTAACCCTTGCCACTATGTCACCCTTTAGTCTGAGTCCTGAGTAGTGAGTACCATCTGAGTTTCCTAGTACTGTACACAGCCTGCTTTATTAGGAAATCAGTGGTCACCATATCTGGAATTAACATGACTGTTTCTTTTGAACACTGAATAAGTAGCTTTGCCTGTCCCAGCTGGCTAGGCTTCTGGAGTCGACTTTTGCAGCCAGGTCCAACTTGCTGTCCAACCATGACAGGCAGATCTTAAACTTTTTCCATCTTACCAGCTTCATGCAGCCACCAGGAAAGCATCAAGCTTCCAACTTTCATGATATACACTATAAAAGATGGTTAGAACGACCAATTCCAATTAACCATGAATGGCTTAACCATAGAGAATAAGGCTTTTTCCAAAAGCAAGTAGGACCCAGTTTTCCAAAACTGAGACTGAAAATATTGTGTGTGTGTGTACACAACTAACTTTGTGACTTTATTTTCAGAAAGTAAATTATTTTTCAACTAGCTGTTTTGCTGTATTATTCATAGTGCTTAACAATTCTGTTCATGTAGCTAATTGCAAGTATATGCTAAATTCTGTAAACTTAAATATCCATGAGAATAGGAGAGTGAAACTGTGGGTAATGATTATTACATCTGCTAAGGTACTGCATACTCAGGTTAGAGGCCCCAGGCTTTGGCCCCTCTATGTCTGATTGTCTTACACAGACATAGAGAATGGTCCTGAGGACACAGGGAGGGGGAAGGGTAAGCTGGGATGAAGTGGGAGAGTGGCATAGACATATATACACTACCAAATGTAAAATAGATAGCTAGTGGGAAGCAGCTGCATAGCACAGGGAGATCAGTTCTGTGCTTTGTGACCACCTAGAGGGGTGGGATAGGGAGGGTAGGAGGGAGGGAGACGCAAGAGGGAGCAGATATGGGGATATATGTATATGTACAGCTGATTCACTTTGTTATAAAGCAGAAAGTAACACACCATTGTAAAGCAATTATACTCCAATAAAGGTGTTAAAAAAAAAATAAGAAGGCTTCCCTGGTGGCGCAGTGGTTGGGGGTCCGCCTGCCGATGCAGGGGACACAGGTTCGTGCCCCGGTCCGGGAGGATCCCACATGCCGCGGAGCGGCTGGGCCCGTGAGCCACGGCCGCTGAGCCTGCGCATCCGGAGCCTGTGCTCCGTAACGGGAGAGGCCACAACAGTGAGAGGCCCACGTACATCTAAAAAAAAAATAAAAATAAAAAAATGAGAATGGACTATAGGGGATTGAGCTTCTTGGTGCCCAATAGCAAGGACCTGTAGAGAGATTTCATTGCTTCAACCACCTGGAAGCAAAGCCCCTTCAAAATGGGAAATGTTAATTCAATTCTCTCTTGCATCCCTTCTCGGCTGCGTTCTCCAAAACTGGGTGACTTTCAGTTACAAATCCATAGAAAATTAAAAGATGGTATTTTTTTGTTAACACTGCATATCCTTTAGATTCTGGAGCAAAATGGCCTGAAAATGGATCCTTAAATTACAGTACAATTTTTGCAGCTGGATTTATTTTGTAAAGGGAAGAAAAATGGGATGAAATACCTTGTGTACAGTCTTTTGTGTTATTGTATTGGAATAAATTTGGGCAGAGAAGTTGTAAGGTTAGGGTACAACAGGAGAGAAGGCAAAGAAACCTGTTTTGCTTGATTTTAATGAAAAGGAGGATGACTTGCTGTTGATTCAAACAGTCCAGCTGCTTCTCCTCCACCCCCCCATGCAATGGTGCTGCTGCTCCTTCATTGCAGCGCCTAAGTAAGCCACAGCCTCAGGCTGATCCCCCTGCCACACCCACCTCAGGCTCTGAGGATCAGAAAAATAGGAATGGTCTCCTCCTCTCATACCCACCAGGGCACTCGTTATGGCCAGAGAGCTACCCAAGCTCATGGGGGGCAATAGCCATTAAGGCAAGTGCCCAGTGCGGGAGTGAGTGCTGAGACTGGGCCGCCAGTGGGATTGATATGGGTCCCACTCCTTTTCAACTTGGGATGTATTTAATTAGCAGAACAATATGCCAGCTTTTAAAGATGACTCAAAGAGAATGGAAAATATTTTTTCATCGATATTTGCAACCCACAACTCGACCTGGGCAGATTTTAATAATTTATTAAATACTCTCATCACTTCAGAAGAATGTAGAATGGTGCTCAATAAAGCTAGGGAAGACGCAGATCCACCTCGTACAGAGACCCCTGGCAACCCCGTAGGAGTTGCAGCAAATGTAGCTATACCAACAGCTGATCCTAATTGGGATGTGAATGCTGGGGATAGGCCAAAACTTGAACATTATCAAGATTGCATTCTTGCGGGATTGCAAAGAGGGATGCCAAAACAAAGAAGCCTTAATAAAGTACAGGAGGTATGACAGAAACCAAATGAGGATTCTTCAGAATTTCTAAAAAGGGTTTTTAAAGCCTATAGGCAACATACAGGGACTTCCCTGGAGGTCCAGTGGTTAAGACTCAGCGCTCCCAATGCACAGGGCACGGGTTCGATCCCTGGTCGGGGAACTAAGATCCCACATGCGACAAGGTGTGGCCAAAAAAAATTAAATTAAACCAGAAAAATATAATAATAAAACCTACAGGCATCATACAGATATAGATCCTGAGGCCCCAGAGAATTTAAAGATGGTCAATATGACTTTTATTGGTCAGAACACCCCCAATATACAAAAGAAACTGCAAAAGGTAGAAGGGCTTTAAGGATGCCTATGTTTCACCTTGACATTGCCTTCAAAGTTCTTAATGGCGGGGACCAGGTTCAGGAGAAACGGGGACAGTGAAGAATAAACAACAGGCCACTCTGCTGGTGGCTGCCTTAACACAGGGAAGAGCTGGATCAAGGCAAAGACCGCCACAAGGGACTCAGCAAAATGTAGGAAACCCACATCTACTTCTGAGAACCTGAAGATCTATAATCACTTACAAGCCAGACTACTTCGGGTGGGCTGAAAGAGCTGACGTATCTCGAGTACGTATCTGCCTGTCATTACCCCACAGTCTCTCCTCGTCTTTCAGGTATCTGGTACAATCTGGAGAAATAAGGGTCACATATAAATAAACCTAATTGGATTGAGGGAAACAAAGAAGATTAACTCAATACCTATTAATTTGGATTAATGTCACATATCTTCCAATGTAGGCCAATGTGTAAGAGAATATGAATTTTTAAAATTTATTTATTTATTTTTGGCTGTGTTGGGTCTTCGTTGCTGTGCACGGGCTTTCTCTAGTTGCGGTGAGTGGGGGCTACTCTTCGTTGTGGTGAGTGGGCTCTAGGCACACGGGCTTCAGTAGTTGTGGCACACTTGCTTAGTTGCTCCGCGGCATGTGGGATTGTCCCGGACCACGGCTCAAACCTGTGTCCCCTGCATTGGCAGGTGGATTCTTAACTGCTGCACCACCAGTGAAGTCCCAGAGAATATGAATTGAAATGAATATATGTTTTCTGTTTTTTAAAGTCTATAGATATTTCTCTGACGAGTTAGATCTTCCTTAGTCATGATAGAAATAAATACCTATATGTAGAAAACAGTTATTTTCTTTTTAATCGAAGTATGGTTGATTTACGATATTGTGTTTCAGGTGTACCACACAGTGATTCAGTTATATATATAATATCCATGTATATTTTATATATATTTTCTTTTTCAGATTCTTTTCCCTTAAAGGTTATTACAAAATATTGAGTATAGTTCCCTGTTTTTTTGTAAATTGTGGTAAAATAATATATGACATAAACTTTACCATTTTAACCATTTTTAAGTGTATAGTTCAGTGTGTTTAATACCTTCACATTGTTTGTTGTGAAACCATCACCACTATTTGAATTAAACAGCAACACCCCATTCCACCCTCCCCCACCCCCTGGCAACCACCAACCTACTTTCTGACTCTAAGAATTTAACCTCTCCCTATAGCTCATATAAGTAAAATCACACAGTATTTGTTTTTTAGTGTCTGGCTTATTTTACTTAGCATAATGTCCTCATATTTCATCCATGTTGTAACATGTATCAGAAATTCCTTCCTTTTTAAGACTGAATAATATCACATTGTATATGTATACCACATTTTGTTTATCCATTCATTTTGTCAGTGGACATTTGGGTTGTTTTCACCTTTTGCCTATTATAAATAATACTGCTGTGAACATTAGTGTGCAGATATTTGCTCAAGTTCCTGCTTTCAGTTCTTTTGGGTATATATCCAGAAGTGGAATTGCTAGATCAAGTGGTATATTTTGGGGGTTTTTTTGAGAAACCGCCATATTGTTTTCCACAGCAACATTCCCACCAGTAATGCAGAAGGATTCCAATTTCTCTACATCCTCACCAACACTTGTTATTTTCTGTTTGTTTGTTTATAATGACCATCCTAATAGGTGTGAAGTGATATCTCACTGTGGGTTTGATTTGCATTTCCCTAATGATTAGTGACATTGAGCATCTTTTCATGTATCTACTGTCCATTTGTATATATCTTCTTTGAGGAAATATCTATTTAGGTCCTTAGCCCATTTTTAAATTGGGTTGTTTGGGGTTTTTGTTGTTGTTGAGCTGTAGGAGTTTTCTTATATATTCTGGATATTAATTCCTTATCAGATATATGATTTGCAAATATTTTCCCCTGAAAAACAATTGTTTAATTTGACGTTTTACATTTTTTTCAAGCCAGAACACATGTATTTTATAACTAAATAAATGACACATGCTCATGGTGTAGTTTCAAAAAACATACAAGGAATGAAAAAGTAAAAAATATTTGAAACCCCACAACTCAGAGAGAAAACCATATTTTGCTATATACCCTTCCAGGCTTTTCCCTAAACATATAGAAAAAATTTTACAACACAAATTATATATGCTATTTTATAACTTTTCCATAACAATAAACACAGGTATTCATAATTGTTCTAATGCACTACAAAGTACTCCATTGAATAGATATATCATAATGTATTTAATCAGTCCACCAATGATAAAAGATTTAGGTGGTTCCTAACTCATCCTTGTAAACGATGCTTCATGTAGGCATGTATGTCTTACATATTTGTCCAGTTCATTCACTTGGGATAAATTCCCAGAAGTTGAGTTTCTGGGGCAAATGATATGCATATTTAAATTTTTGATAGCCTGTTTATTGCCAAATTACCTTCCAGAAAGGCTGAACCCGTTGACATTCTTCACTGTGTATGAGAATGCCCATTGTTATATACCCGTGCCAAATTGGCATGCTTTCAGGAATGGTAAAAATAGGTTCTTTCTGTTTTTCTCCTATGAATCTTGCCAACATGCATGATGTGAAACTAAATGAGAGGAATATAAAGTTGACAGATGGGAGGTATTTTGGTCACTGTACTGTTTTATCTAAAGTGCACCATTTTCCCCTCAAAGCAAATGTGATAGATAAGGCCTCTTCATTTTTTAGTACAAGTTCTAGGAAGTAATTTCCTAAATGGATTGATTCCTTAGAGAGAGAATGTCTCTAAGGATGTAGAAATTATTCAAACCAAATGTGCTTTGGGTTGATAGAGGAGATACATTTTTTTGACATAACAGTATCCATCTTTCTTTAAAAGATGCAAAGTGTTTTTATACTATCCAAAGCGCCATACCACAGCTTATTCTGAATGTACTCATTTATTTGTCTGAAGTTCCTACAGAGGAATTTTCCCCCAACCTTGTTTTATGATTTTTTAATTTTTAGATTGAGGCATAATTTACACTCAATGTGAATAAATTTTTCTCTTTAAAATCTGATTGCAAATAACTGCAACTTTTTAAGATAGTCCTTTCACCACAAATTAATGAGAGAGGAGTATATAGTTTTAAATTCAGCTATTTCACACCCCAAATATAAGATCCCAAGCACATAACCTAATATGCTGTTTTCTCATCTGATAACCTAGAAAAATGAAAACTGCTCAACTTCTCCAGAGAGATGCGGAAAAGAATGTCCCAGTACTCTAGTGAATTGAATTACACATTAAAAAATATATGTATCCAGTCAAATATATCTAATTTACTTGTATCTGACCTTGAAGTTTTGATGCCCAAGGGAGTGTCTTTCTTTTTCAAATGAAAACATATAAGTCAGATGTATGCTTTACTATGCAAAATTATCCTCTTGTTTTGGCATTAATATCAATTTAAAGCATTTTGAAAAATTGTTCAGCTTCCCTGATAGTATTAATGAAACTGACATGACAAAAAGCCAGAAAATAGTTAAGATAATTATAAAATGTGAACTGTACATTAATAATCCCTTTTATTTTTTCCCTTTCAGCCATTTAATAAATTGAGTACATCAAATTATTATAAATGTGATACTTCCAATGTTAACAAATTATATTTTTAAAAAGGCATACCAATAAAATTGTTTTGAGAAGAGAACACTCACTCCAAATTCTGTTATCCTAGCAACAAAACTACAAAAGAGTTCACAGTTTTTCATATTCCCTCCCAGTCTATATTCTACTATGTTTTTCTTGTATTGGACTTGTTAGGAGTAAATGTTTATCCCCTCAGATCTGTCCACTCCCCAGGACAACCCCTCAGGCCTCTCCCCCTTTGCTCACTCGCTCCTTGGGAAAAAAACACTTTCTTTGGTAAGACTGAAGGAGGGAATTTATTAATGTGTCACTCAGTCCTTCCGTTCTTTCAGGACGGCCTGTCCTTGAAGACTTTTGTGATAAGCTTACTAGAGTAAGCCCTGTCCTGAGAGAAGGCCTGAAGTTTAAGGCAATTTATTTCAATTCAGTGAAGTATTACTGAGCCGTATGACCACAGATCTATGTCACATTCTCCAACCAGCTTTATTAGTAATGAAGCTGACTTTTTTAAAAATTGTTTTTTATTGTGGTAAAAAAAGCACATAACAAAATTTACCATCTTAACCATTTCTAAGTGTACAATTTAGTAGTTTTATTTATATTCACATTGCTGTGTGAACAGTCTCCAGAACTTTTTTTGTCTTGCAAAACTGAAATTCTCTACCCCTTAATCAACAACTCCCCGTTTCCCCCCTTCTCCCAGCTCTGGCAACCCACCATTATATTTTCTGTTTCTGTTAATTGGATTACTCTAGATAGCTCAGATAAGTGGAATTATACAGTATTTGTCCTTTTGTAGCTGGCTTATTTCACTCAGCATGATATCCTCAAGGTTCATCCATGCCATAGCATGTGTTAACATTACCTCCTTTTTAGGGCTAAATGATATTCCAATCCATGTATATACCACATTTTATTTATCCATTCATCCCTCAATTAAGATGACATTCTGAATTCTTACCTGCCTGATTCAGGCTTCCATTTCTATCCCTCAATTGATTCAAAACTGAGAGTAGGAAGGAGGGGTATAGCTCATTTTAATCCCCTCGAGATCCATCATACTGGATAACAGAGTGTTGTGGTAGACTATTGTTTTGTCTGGCCAGTGTCAAAACACAAATACAAACTGAGGTAAGGAGAGACTTTATTCAAAAGGATTATTGCAACAAGGGGTGGAGGACTACTGTAGTAGGGAGAGTGCGTTGATCATAGGCCATGAGATCTGCAAGCATCTCAAAGGTCACACTGATCAGTCGTTTTATAGCCAGGAGTAAACAAGGATGGAAAGAACCAGGTGTGGGGATTGGGATGGTAGGTGGAGTCATCAGGTGGTTGATCAGGGAATTTTTCCCCAAAGGTCAGCTGATTGTCAGAAGGGGCAGTTTAGGAAGGGTTATTCCTTGTTCTCATGCTCAAAGGTAGGCTGAGCTCCAGGACCAAGTTCAGGGAGAAGGAGAGAAGCCTGACTAAAGTTTATTCAAGTCGAGTTAGCCAATATTTTGTCCAGCTTGGTCAGTGGAACCAACAGTTCAGCCAATCAGTTTGAGACAAAGAATGGGAATTTAGAGGGTCTGTGTCTGGCCTTGTCATAGGTAGACAAGGGGGTCGCCATGAGTCTTATCTAAGTCATGTGGGTAAGGGGTTTTGCCATAAGCCATTTCTTGGAACACAAAAGTGAATGGGTGCATGTATGAGGGGGTTGTGTTCCAGGAGCACAGGGCTCGGGTGATTTCAACATTGTCACAATATCCTTTGCCAGTCCATGTGGTGACAAAACGTCCCTTGTGGAGAATCCACTTCTTCACTTGGTTTGGGTGAGGGTGATCCCACTTTGTTCCTTATATGGAAGGGTGTGTGGCCCAGGCCTGGCCCATGCCCTGCCAATTCAAATGTCTTAATTTCTGGTTACTGTCAGTGATCCAGCATAGAGTACATGATCCAGGTAAGACCAATGGGTCTCCTAGACTTGATCACATGGATGCTGAGAGAACCCTGACATTGTGAAAGCCCCTGGACCCAGCCTGCCCCGCTTAGTTCCTCCTCCAGACTTCCCAGTTATGTGAACCAATATAACCTCCTTTTGCTTAACTATGTGGCATGGTTTTTTTTTCCAAAATAACTGTGTTGTAGCCCCTGGAGGCCTTGGTTGCCTTGGAATGATTGAAAGGCCCTGGCTACCTCTTATTATGAAAGATTCCACGGGTCTCGTTTTATCAATAACTCCAAGAGTGGGAATGTTGACTACAGAATTCTGGCTACATTTCAAGCTTGATTAATTCCATCTGCCCTCCCTGAAAATTTTTACTACAAGAATATTCAATATTCTTAACTTCCTTTACTTCTAACCATCATAGAATCTTCTCCATCATTTTTCACTGTTCAAAGACAAGTCCTAAATTGGGGGGGAAAATTTAATATTCCAACTCACATTTTAAAAAGAAATCCTGGTTTTTAAGGAAAAAGGAGCTACAAAGCCCTAAATGTTAAATTTGTTTTCAAATTCTATTTAATACGTTATGTGGACAATAGATTAACATAAGGAGTGGAAGGAATTGTTTCTATGAGTATTCAGGGAGAGTGCACAGCAGGGCATCACAGAAGAAATGCAGTGTGATATTAATATGAATCATGAAGCTTTTGCTTACTTTTGACATTTTCCTAAACTTCAATAGACATTTTCATTTAATAACTAGCTTGTTCTGATAAAGTCATGAAATAGAACGGGAAAAGGATGTTAACTGCTTTAATAATTAAGGGGGAAAAAAGTAGCTACTAATCTTCATAAGTAAGTGTGGAAAAAAAGATAGCTAATTTAACAAATACTTCTGGAGTGTCTATTATGTGCCAGACACCGGGTTACAGCCATGAGCAGCACAGACAAAGATCTCTGCCCTCACAGAGCTTCTAGTGAAAAAATGTACAAATAAAATAAAAATGACACGTCTCCAGTAATAAGCTCACCTGGGTTCCTAAGGCAGGAGGGCCTCTGACCTGCTCCTTTTTTGGCAGCTCTCTGCCAATTAGAAATTGTCCTATGCCGAAATGCTACAGTGATCATCTCTTGAGTGATTTTTGGTCTCTCCTTAAAATTTTTTTGTATTTTCCAAATTTTCTACAATAAGACTCTTTTTAATTAAAAAAAAAAAAAACAACTTATTAAGAGGAAAAAGACCTGACAAATTAGATGTTCAGAGTATTAAATCTTGGGAGTGGGGAGGGCTGACCTAAACACTTCCTCTTGGTACCTTACTGCCTCTCCTGAACTGAAAAGGAGTCTTTTTAAAAAGCAGCCATGTTGCTTTCACTTTGAGTGACTCTACCCCTCCCTTTTCTTATTCTCCGGCTCATCTGATATATTCTAAACAGCTTATTTTACAGTTTCACATACCTTTTTAAATTCACTTTTGAATTTAATAAGGTATGTAAATATTTGGAATGCCTAGAGCCCTCTCTCTTCCTTGCTTCTTTCTCTTTCTCTTGACTACCTGGTTTTTCTGTCCTTTTACCTACAAAGATCACCATTGTTCTGCCTCTCTGTGGACCAGATAAACCTTATTTACTCAATATTGCACTTGTCACTTGCATTTCTAGCTTCCACTTTCCCGCAAACTGAACTCTCTCTCCAGGTTACCATGGTGTTCCCTGATAGAATGCCAGTCTAAACTGAATCTTATTCACTTACATTTCTAAAAGTTGCTTAGCAAATTTGTAAAAGAACATTTTTGCCCCTGGTGGGCTGAAACATTCCATTATAGTCTTTGAGGCAGTAAGGTCATGATGGAAAATTCTGGGGGTTCTTTGTTTGTTTTATAATTGGTTTAATCGAAATTTTATTCTTAGAATCAATAGTTGCTTCGAACTTTTCTCTTTACTCTTAATATAAAGAAATTCTTACTATTTTCCCTATTCTTTTTTTCTAATTGACCTTTAGTATGGAAGTTGCACTGACTTTTATCAATGCAAAGGGAGAAATCATTTGACATTTGGGTGAGATTTTTTTTTTTTTTAATTATTTTAGCTACTTTTTTCAAATTGGTTATGTATACTTGTTATGTTTTTTAAAAACTCTGAAAAATTTTATCAATATACATAGAGTATAAAATATGCTAATCTACAGTGTAAAGCTCAATTATATTTTACAATTGTATCTATCCCATTGAATATGTATATTTTACATAGGTATACACCCATTTACCATATACCACCCAACCTGAGATACAGAACAGTCCTACAACCCCAGAATTATCCCTTCCTAGTCAATATGCTTTCACCCCACCCTCCTAGTTCCCCATGCCCCACACTTGCCTGAGGTAATCACTATTCTGGTTTCTATCACAATTGATTAGTTTTGCCTCTCTTTGAACTTGAAATAACTAGAATCATCCATATTTACTTTTTTATATTGGATCTTTTAGCTCAACACTACGTCCCTGATGGATTATATCATAGTTTGTTCTTTTCATTGCTACATGGTATTTCATTAAATAAATATACTTTAACTTGTATGTCCTTTCTCCTGTTGATGGACTTTTGTGCTGTTTTCAGTTTTTATCTATTATGAGAAAAGGTGCTATGAATATCCCTGTACATGTTTTTTGGTATACATATGCATTCATTTCTCTTGGGTATATACCAAGGAGTGGAATTGCTGGGTCACAGAGTGGACATATCTTCAGCTTTAGTCAAATTGTTGGTGTGTTTACATAGCACAAAATTGCAAAGGCACAAAAGAGCATCTAGTGAAAAGTCTTGCTCCCATTCCTACAACTCAGTTTCACAGTTCTCTTTTCCAGAGGCAACCAATATTACCAGTTTCTTGTGTATTCCTCTAGAAACACACTCTACATGTAGAAGCATATATATAAAAATAGTCTCATGTTTACACCAAAGCCACAACACTATACAAACTCTTTTGTAGACAACTGTGAATTAATCAACCCCAGAAAAAAATGGTCAAGGTATTTCAGATAGAGGCAATAGTTTGTGCAGAGTGGAATGTAGAACTGCAGCTAAGTAATTCAGATAGCTTGGTGTGACTGAAGTGAAGTCAGTGAGTGTACAGGGGCTGGTGAGAGAGGATGCTAAAATGATAGCCAGATGCCAGATCCTGAAAGGCTTTGAATGACATTCTAAGAAGTTTGGATCTTATCCTGAAGGAAATAAGGAACCATCGAATGATTTTTTTTAATTTATTTTTTTAATTTATTATTTTTTTGGCTGCGTTGGGTCTTTGTTACTGCACGTGGGCTTTCTCTAGTCACAGCGAGCAGGGGCTACTCTTCATTGTGGTACATGGGCTTCTCATTGCGGTGGCTTCTCTTGTTGAGGAACACAGGCTCTACACGCGTGCGGGCTTCAGTACTTGTGGCACAATGGCTCTAGAGCTCAGGTTCAGTAGTTGTGGCTCATGGGCTTAATTGCTCTGCGGCAGGTGGGATCTTCCCAGACCAGGGATCGAACCTGTGTCCCCTGCATTGGCAGGCAGATTCTTAACCACTGCACCACCAGTGAAGTCCCCATTGAATGATTTTGAGCGGAGATGGAGGTGGGGCAGGGGAATGGCAGGATTAGATTTGTGATTTTAAAGATCTTTGTGGAGGATTAAAGGGAGGAAGAGGAGACTGTGACTGTGAAACGATTAGTCCAAACAGCACTTGTTGTAGCAGTATGAGAATGGTGACGAAAACACATGAGTACTTGATGACTACTAAATGTGGGCAGTGAGGAAGGGTTGACAGATATGGGTGTGTAGAGTGTATAACTGTTTTGGAAAGGGGAAGATAAGGAATTCAGCTCAGACATTTTGTATGTGACTCCCAAATATAATTTTAAGAAATGCTGACTCTAATTTTCCTGAAGTGATGAAAAACCATATTGATAGAGTTAATTGATTTGGGTAATTCCTAAACCTGCTCTTCACTGCTCACTGATTTCCTGGGAGCCCTGATGCACCAGCCCTGATCCAGCCATCCTTTCACACTGGCGCTCTTAGGAAAATTACGCCCTGGGATAGGCAGATTATTGTTTAATTTGAGTCTCATATCTTTTTCTGCCAGCAGAATTAAGGAGGAGACTAATAGCCAAAATAGAAACAGCTGTAAGAGAGTAAAACATAATTTGAAGCACAGATAATTGATCTTTGAATAATTAGATTATTGGAAAAGTATGTTTATTTTTTAAATATAATTTTACCCCCAAAATGGGAAAATTAAAGTATGAGGGGAATTATAACGCAGTCACTACAGTGCAACCACGTAAGCATCATGGAATACTATACCCTCTCCATTTCTTTCCTAGCCCCTTTTTCACATAGCTATAAACCATACCACAATCATTAATAGAATAAAATATACAGTGGTATCCTAGGGGCATAATATAATATTTTAATGGCCTTAGAGGAAATTGAATATAAAGTAAATTATCATTGTCCTCTCCTTACCCTGGTATAAATTATTACTCTCTTTAAGGAAATAGAAGAAAATGGGGGCATATGTTGCAGGTACTTAATATATGAACAGGAAGTAGCATAGACCCTGAGACAGTCTGGCTTATTAGCAATGAAATGGAACCCACAACTATTTTTTAAATTAGTAAGAATTTTTTAAAACTTACACAAGTTATGTGGCATCATAGTATGAAAAGAGCATTGGCCTTGGAATATAGTCCTAACTTTGGCATTAACTGTGTGATCTTGGATTTCCTTTAACCTTTGTATTAAATCAATTCAGATCCTGCCTCATGCCTGTCACTGAATGCTCTACTGTCACCCTGTTTGTCCATGCCTGCTCTGTGCCCACCCCTGGAACTGCGGGTGTGATCAGCCCTCTCCAAACCCAAAGATCGTGAGTCAGGGAGGAGTACCGAAGAAAATTCCATGGGATGGATTATTACCAAAAGGGGAAATAGATTCTGGGCAGGCAAAAACACTAGATGTCCATCATATCCGACTGTGATCTTAGTTTCTTTATCTGAAAAATGTTGGGTTTGGTGTAAAAGGGTCTATTCCTTAGTCTGCCTAGATCAGTCTTCACGGGATTGAAAATACAGTATTGTCGGAGTTACAGTATGAGAAAAACTGCATTCTTCTCTTTGACTTCTAATGTGTGGTATCCCTTCCTTGTGACTTTAGGGCAGTTTCATGAGTTCAGACCAGGAGTTTTACAGCAGGTTCCTGAGTGACTTTCCTGTTTTTGTGAGCTGTCTGTGTATACTTCCTGCAGAGAGACTGTTTTATTATTAGCAACATACGCCCTGAAACAACATCCTTCTTTGACCCCATCACTGTGTTTATCTTCAGAACGGCTATGATGAGTTACCAGGTGTTAAGAATAGTTTACAGGGTGCAGTTGCCAAACTGAATTTATTTCTACTGAAACTGGATAGGACCTGACTAATACAATGACTCCCCAGAATTTGTTTTCCACAGCATATCTTTTAATTTACAACTCTGGGTGGGGGGGGCGCGTAGTATCAAAGGAATGCACAAACACACTTTGAACATAATTTTGCCCCAACATCTGTTTTCTTTCCAATATCTACCTCAATGATTATATTTAATGGGACTGGCTCTAGCAAGATAATTCTGGCAGGACCTTTAAACTATATAATTACACAGACATAATGTCTAATTAAAAGTTTCCTGCTCTATAATTCTATCAGCAAATTTGTCTATATATTATCTTTATTAGCAAACTGGAATACTAATAACAATAGTGCCTCACTATCTCAGAAGTTTGTTGGGTTGAGTAAAATGAGGTTAATGCATCTAAAATACTTGGCACAATGTCTGGCACAGACCAAGTGCATAAATGTTAGCTTTTATGATTATCTGTGAAAGGGATATAATACCTACTATAGAGGGTTATTCTGTGGTTCGAAGGGGATGAAACATAGAAAATGTTTAACATAGTGTTTGGCACATAGAAAACACTTAGAAATAGTTTCTGTTGCTGCTGCTACTAATAGAATAAATTTGTGGTTGTTTTCAAGGTATAATAGTATTTCCCAAATCAGTAGCTAGCAATATTTACCCTATTCGTGCATGAAAAAGTCTTCTGACTAGAATATCAGTTTTACTGCTATTTTTTATACATAACACAATGAAAAGCACATGCTGGCTCTGCCATTTAGCAGCTATTCCATCTTGGGAAATTCTTAATTCAATTCCTTATCTTTAAAAGGGGCTATAATAATGCTTAACTTTCATACTTCACATGACTATAGTAAAAGATCTCATGAGATTGGGTTAATTAAAGAACTTTGCAAAAGGTCAAAAGAATAACAGCATAAAAATAATTTCTTGATTTATTGTGCATCTACTAAACATCAAGCCTACGTTAAGTGCTTCATTTCCATGATCTCATTTAATCCTCACAGTAACCCCATGAAGCAGTTACTATTTTTACATTTGTTTACAAATGAAGATACTAATTGACAAATTGAGGGTACAAGTGAGGATACGCGCTAACGTCTGTTCAGACTCCAGATTGCTCTTAACCTCTCTACAAATGCAAGGTGTTATTATTATTTTTGTATGTTAATAACATTAAGTGGCTTCTGTGACGTGGTGGTACAGAAAGAACATACAGGTGATTATTTCAAATAGTTATTTACTGACATGTTTTACACACGCATTTCTGATATTTTTGAAGGAACAGTGCTAAATAAAAAGAATGACTACCTCCTACATACATGTGTATAAAAATGATCATTTTCTAGGAAGACGGGACTGGTCCAAATAGGAGCCAGGCCAGTCAGTGCCTCTTTCTATTCTAGAAGCCATCCACTTGATGGACATAGGCCTTCACAAGGGAAACAGAGGAGTCCTTTCTTCCAAAGAGATTACAACTCTTATTTGGGTCAAATAAAATGGGGTCTGGAACAGCCGCTCAGTCCTAAAAGAGCATTTGAACTTCATGAGAAAAGGAGTGTGGTCAAGCATGCAACCATTACTGCTGAGAAGTTGATTTAGTTATTAGATTAAATATCTTTTAATTTTCAATCCATTCCACGGTCCCAGCCCAAAATAACTATTTTGCTTTAGGCTATAATTCTTATAAATATTTTCGTAAGTAACCCTTTCTAAAGTGCTAATGGCTGAGCTTTCACATTGTTAGACCCTTAGAGCCTTTGAAAGTAGATACTGTGAAACTTGTGATCTAGGTCAGTACTGGGCTTTGCTGCTCACTTGGGCTGAATTTTGAACAACAAAAAGGCCTCAAGTCTAATAATTACACTATATTTTAGCTGTCAATCTATAATTAACCACCAGAAAACCAAGACCTGGTTTTTAGTGAGGTAGAACCAGCAGCATGCTGGAACCAGCTGGAGAGAGCCGATTGTTGAATATTCAGCAGTTTGAGCGCTGATTTTTAAAACTTGGTAGAGCCTGAAATCAGCATGATCGGGGTATTTACACCACAGAAATTGGCAACTGCTGCAAATCAGCCCCCTCACACCTGGCTTCCACCCCAAAGAGCTGGTTTACCATGACACCCTGGGTTGAGCCATCCAGTATCCAGTGAGATGTCAGGAAATGAACCCCAGGCGTGACGTTCTGCTGCCATTTATCGGCAACCTGCTTCTTGTCATACCTAGAAAGTTACCAACCCAGGCAAGTGTGAAACTCAGAATACCAATATTTAGAGCTCAGTTTCCATCTGTGAAGGGGAGAAGTTCACTTTAAAGTGTCAGCTGCTGCTTGGCAGTGATGGGTTGACACAGAGCACCAAAATATCCTGAGGTCTGTGGGAAGTGAATGACTCATTCACCTGGCCAGCAAAGTGAGGGGACATTCATTCCTCAAAATATTATGGGATTGTCCTTCCAATATTATTAATCACAATGAATATGTTTAAAGATTATATTGTAATAAGATGGGAGAAATTAGATCTCATACAGTTGAAATACTTGAAGAAAAATTCTCCACTGGGCTAGGTCATTCATTATTCTGCTAATACTGCCTTGTGTAAATCCTGCCTTCTCTGCATTTCAGCCAGGCCAAAGCTGTTCTAACTTGTACATTTCATCTTCCAGGGAATGTTCTAAGAATGATGTTTATTTTGTTTGTTTTTTGCAGATTTACCAGGCCTCTATTTAATTCACCTGAGGCCTAACATACTGTCTGACTGAAGCCCAACAATACTTATGTATCTTAGTCTTTGTGACTTAAAGTATAGAAATGAAATTAAGCCCTGGAATACAATCCAGGGTCTTTGCCAAGAAAAGAAATAAAAATTTCTTCAGACAATTACTATAAAGTGCCTGATTTGAATCTAGCGAGACATCCCCCAAACGTAGAACCTATATCATACTTTCCAGGAGTCTCAGAAAACAGGCATCTTTCTGAGATGGGTGGGCATGGAGTTCAGAAGCTTTTCAAATTAACATTTAAAGCAAGAATTCTTTTTTTTTTTTTTCCCCCACAGTGACACTGGCATTCTTATTTGGGCTAAGTTTTTTGTTTGTTTGTTTTGGTTTGGTTTGGTGTTTTTGTGGTACACGGGCCTCTCACTGTTGTGGCCTCTCCCGTTGCAGAGCACAGGCTCCAGACACGCAGGCTCAGCAGCCATGGCTCACGGGCCCAGCCGCTCCGCGGCATGTGGGATCTTCCCGGACCGGGGCACGAACCTGTGTCCCCTGCATCGGCAGGCGAACTCTCAACCACTGCGCCACCAGGGAAGCCCTATTTCATTCTTTTTTATGACTGAGTAGCATTCCGTTGTATATATGTACCACATCTTCTTTATCCGTTCATCTGTCAATGGACATTTAGGTTGTTTACATGTCTTGGCTGTTGTGAATAGCGCTGCTCTGAACATTGGGGGGTGCATGTATCTTTTTGGATTATAATTTTGTCCAGATATATGCCCAGGAGTGGGATTGCTGGATCATATAGTAATTGAAAGAATTAACTCTTAATTCTTTCCTTTTATTTGACAAGGGATTGGTATCCTAGTTACATTTGTTGGTGTCCAATGAAGTAGGTTTCAGTTAATTGCATTCTTGATCTTTCCTGATACTCAAATTCATGCACTGAATTTTTATTTCTAACAACAGCAAATAGTGAAAGAAAATAATACAGGTGGAGTACTTGCTATGTATAAGTTTTAGGGGAAATCAATGGAAAAACACATAGACCTCTGTCTCTAGTACAAAGTATTGATATTTCCCTATCTCAACCAAATCTTTTCCTTTGATTCCTTCCACTCATAGGTATGAATGGGATGTAGAAACCAAAGAGGGAAAAAGTCCAGGTAGAAACAAGAGGGGGAGTTTTGTTGGGATATATGCCCAGGAAAGGGATTTCTGGATCATATGGCAACTCTAATTTTAGTTTTTTGAGGAACCTCCATACTGTTTTCCATAGTGGCTGCACAAACTTTCATTCCCACGAACAGTGTAGGAGGGTTCCCTTTTCTCCACACCCTCTCCAGCATTTGTTATTTGTAGAGTTTTTAATGATGGCCATTCTGACCGGTGTGAGGGGGTACCTCATTGTAGTTTTCATTTGCATTTCTCTAATAATTAGCCATGTTGAATGCCTTTTCATGTGTCTATTGGCCATTTGTTTGTCTTTGGAGAAATGTCTGTTAAGGTCTTCTGCCCACTTTTATTTATTTATTTATTTTTTCTGCCCACTTTTAGATTGGGTTGTTTGGTTTTTTTGTTGTTGAGTTGTATGAGCTGTTTTTATATTTTGGAAATTAAGCCCTTGTCAGTTAAAGCAGGAATTCTTGATTGTGGTTCACATTAGAATCACCTAAGGGGCTTTAAAAAAACCTCAGTGCTGAGGCTCAGACCAATTAAATGAGAATTTGGGGCATAGGACTCAGACACTGATAGTTTTTAAAGCTCTCCAGATGATCTATATGTGCACCAAGGTTGAGAACCACTGACTTAAAGCAATAAGATTAATTTTCTGCCAGGTGAGATTTATTCTGTTTAGTCACCTTCCTAATACATTAGAAACCTTCATTTCCTTAGTGTCTGATTACCCAGTTGTTGGCTTTAAGACTTTAAATAGACAATGAATCATGCATTACAAACAATGATCTGGAATAGGGCAGCTACTTCACATACCACAGCTATGATCATGTCACATTCTCACTCAAAAAGCTTCTTTGTTGATAAGATCTGGTATTGGTGAAGGTACAGAGAAAAAAGCATTCAAACACCTTCTTTGAGAGCATAAACTGATATAATTGTCTCAGAGGACAAGTTGAAAATTTATATCAAGCTTTAATATGTATATCCAGCAATTCCACTTTTAGGAATTTAGCCTAAAGGAATAATTGGACAAGTGTAGGAAGATAACCAAAGATATTTATTGCAACATTGGTTATGTTAATGTATATTTTCTAGATTTTTTCGTTTTAGTGCATCCAAGTTTTGAAATGCTTGAAGCAGTACAAAGGTCTTTGTAGCATGTATTAACATGCAAAGGTGTTCATGATGCATTACTCAGTGAAAAAAAAAAAACAGGTGGCCAAAAAACGTGTAGTATAATTCCACTTATGTTTAAAAGTAAATTTATATTTTTATTAATTGTAAAAGGTTGGAAGGTAATACCCAAACTATTAACAGTGATTATTTCTGGGAAGTAATATTACGGTCTGATGGGAGGGAGGAGAACTTTTGCCTATTCTTTCTAAGTTCTGTATTGTTTGGTTTTTTTTTAAATATTTATTTATTTATCTAGTTGCATTGTATCTTAGTTGCAACAGGCAGACTCCTTAGTTGCAGCTCTCTGGCTCCTTAGTTGCATCACGTAGGCTTCTTAGTTGCTGCAGGCAGGCTCCTTAGTTGCGGCACATGGACTTCTTAGTTGTGGCATACAAACTCTTAGTTGCGCCAGACATGTGGGATCTAGTTCCCTGAACAAGAATCAAACTCAGGCCTCCTGCATTGTGAGCGTGGAGTCTTAACCACTGTGCCACCAGGGAAGTCCCTGTATAGTTTTAATGTACATGTTACTATTATAATTTATGTAATTTAAACACATGTTAAATCACTTTTGACTCACCACTTTCTGTAAAACAAAATCTAAACTCCTTAGCTTTATACTTAAAGCACTCAACAATTTGTCTCCAAACCACTTTTGCCAATCTTTAAGAAATGTTTGTGGATAGAATTGAGTTTCACCTTCACTGTCCTACTTATACTCACTTGAGCCCAACTATTCTCACCAAATTTGCTCTCATGTTTTCAGCCTTTGGGAGTGTCCTTTGCTTGGAATGCTCTCTCTCCTTCTCTCTATTCACTAAAATCCAACGAAGCTATGAAGCTCAGATCAAGTAGCTCTCACCCTCTCTTGAATTCCTATATTATATAATATAATATCTGATACTCAAGAAGTGATCATTATCAAATGAAGAAATGAATCTTCAAGTTTCTGTTTAGTTTTCTCATTTGTAAAATAGGGACATACTACTCATCATATTAGGTTATTGTGAGGATTATGATAATTATGAAAAGCACTTAACACAACACCAGAACATAGTAATTCATAGTTCAAAAAAGCTGGCATTATGATTATCTTTTTTTCATCTGTTGACCTGTCCTCTCTCCATGTAGATGATCAAATCCTGGATGACAGAAACTGCACACCATATATTCTAGCATTCTTCTTTAAGCTCTGTGTAGTAGAGCTTTCTATGTGATACACACTTCATATTTACTGTTAATGGTGACAATGAAGATTATGAAAGAAATATACCACTAACTTTCAAATAAATAACAAATCACTTAGTTTGGAAAGTACTATGACTTCATGGTACCAAGAACAACATATTAACATGGAATTATAATAGTAAAACATCACTGAGATGAAATATACAAATAAAACAATATGTTCTTTCTTCAGTGAAATCACAGAAAATAGGATAGGTCATTCCTAGAATTCTATTTTCAAAAACGTAGTCAACACTTACTAGATGCCAGACGAGAGTAGTGAATTATTTACGGAAAACACCAGACGAATTTGGTTTGTTTAATATCTTGTTGGCAGATAACCCATCATGCTTCTACAGAAGCTCCATGTGTTCTAGAATTTTGATGTAATAGGACTTTGTAAACTGTCATAGAAATAGAATGCTTTACTGCAAAGACATAGCAGGAGAGACCAAGTCTTGTTATGTTTAGTTCCTCACATTGTTCCAGTCCAAAATCACTGCTACATTACAGCCTTCAAATTTCAGTGAATTTACTGGCAGCTTGATTGGATCAGCTTCTGTTCCCGCTTAATCCCACCGGACAGACATGATCTGGGTGGCACGGCACAGTGCCACTGAAACAACTGGAGTCACCTGATACAGTACATTACCCTAGAACAAGAAAGTCAGATTGGAGGTCTTTGGAGGCCTAAAACGTATTTTTCTGATCATGGCTTCTTGTTTGGTCTGTGTGTCTGCTCAGTACTTTATAGTTAAACCGACTTTGTCCCTCATCAGTGTGTAACTCTAATTGTGTCCGTAATCCAAAAAGTCAAAGTGTGAATCATTTAAATAAGATACATAGATGCCTTAAATATTTTACTTAAAACTTGGGGGAGGGATAAATTGGGAGATTGGGATCGACATATGCACTCTACTGTATATAAAATAGATAACTAATAAGGACCTACTGTGTAACACAGGGAACTCTACTCAATACTCTGTAATGGCCTATATGGGAAAAGAATCTAAATAAGAGTGGATATATATATATGTATAACTGATTCACTTTGCTGTACACCTGAAACTAACACAACATTATAAATCAACTACACTCCAATAAAAATTTTTTAAAAACCTTAAAAATTATATATGTAACTAGTTCAGCAATCTTTTGATTGAGAGTCAAATCCTTCATATTTGGTCTGCTCATTAACCACAATCAGTTTTTTGTTTCTTTAAAGAGTGAGGCACTCAAACCAACCAACCAAATAAACAAACAAACAAATAAAACCCCAGCCAGCATACATGATATGAGATCATTTATGCAAAATGTATAAAGATATTAGAATAAAAGGTGGAGGTAGGGAACCTCACAATAGATAGGTGAAAAAAACCAGGTTGCCGAATAATGTTTGTTATAGCCCTATTCCAGCAAAAGCCCACAAACCCACCTGCATATTGATACACACAGTGAATGAACAAGGAGAAAAGCACAGAAGGTTGGAAACTCAGGAGGATGAAGAATGTGGACTGTGGCAGGGGAGAAGGGGAATAATTAGCTTTGTTTTTAGACATCTTTGTATTACAGTGAATTATTGTTGAAATGTATTGTTGTCAGTTCGATAATATGAAATAGATGTGATGATCAGAAAACTAAAAAGAATCTACAGAAAAATTATTCGAATTAATAAAAGAATTTAGTAAGATTGCTAGAGAAAACTCAAAATTTATTGTATCTGTAAGCACCAGCAACAAGATGTTGGAACACACCATTTACAATAGCAATCAAAATTATAAAGTGCCTATATGGAGATGATTATAAACTTACTGAATGACATTAAGGAAGACTTCAAAATAAACCATCTTTTTAGATAGGAAGACTCAATATTTTAAGAATATTCTCACGAAATTGATTTATAGCTACAATGCAGGAATAGTGATTATGACAACATGGTATTGGTAGAGGAATAGACAAACAGACTGGTGAGCCCAGAAACAACATTACACATTATGGAAAACTGATTTATGACAAAGTGTCATAAAACAGCTAAAAAGAATTGTCTTGCCCTAAGTTGTGTATTCTCCCTGTTCATGTGGCATTATAAAGGTCTAGCCCTCTAGCCCAAATAGATCAGCTCCTAAGTGTCTCAGCTTCACAGCTCCTGGTCGGGTGAGCTGAGGCTTTCCTTGAGATCGCATCACAGTCCAACTTCTCCCTCTGTCCAGTCCTGCTTCATTCCCTTCCCCTCCACACATGTTGATTCTAAGAGTACTCCCTAATAACCTTTCTGCATGAAATCTCTGTCTCAAAGTCTACTTCCCTGATAGGAATGTAAATTGATATGAGTACTTTATAAAACAGTTTGAAATTACTTGGTAAAGTTGAAGTTGCATATACCTTACAACCTACAATTCCATTCCTAGTTATATACTCTAGAGAAACTCTTCCACAAAAATTTACAATAGGGTTCTTCTTGGTGGGGAGAGGTAGGATAGGTGCCATATGGGGGCTTCTAAGGTCCTGGAAAAGACTACCTCAAACAAGAACAAAAACCCAAAGATTGTTCCTATAAAATGAAGGGTTAATTTGTCTGGGAAGGCTAAGGGCTGAGGGACTTGGTGAACTCAGTGAAGGTTGATTGAATAAAGAACAGTTCCACATCCGTAGAAGGGGAATCTAGAAATGGGTTCTGCATCATGCTCAGGGTTTGAACAGATGAGAGGGAAGCTGAGAGGGTGGTCCAGGTAAGGAAACAGCACCAGCAAATGCTTTCTAAACTGGTCAAAGCAGAAGGAGTCACTTAAGCAGTCAGAATATTGCTACAGAGAATGAGGCCGGAAATGGAGTATCCTGAAAACCATTTGAAATGATGCATATCTGATATGTCAGAAAGAAGAGCCATGAACAATTGTGAGCAGAGGAGGAGCTTCCTGGAAATGGTATTTCAGGAAGGGAAATCCAGCAGCAGTTCCTATCCCTGGGAGTAGTATTTTCACCTTCATAAACACGTACTCTTGTCCAGGCTGAAAAATAAATGCTTCTAATAAATGGCATTGATGAATAAGACCAGTAGCTAGCTTGGAACAATCTCTAAATTACTTACTGGACTTCTATTTGATTACCCAGTTTGGTGCTTGTCTCTGATGAGTAGTGCATTCTCTGATGCAGCTGTTGTTTCTGACGGCATTGTTGTCTCTGCATGCTAAAATGGTTAACGTTGTCCTTAAATGACTGCACGGAGAGCCACTCTGTCCTTCTGGTTACAATAGCATCTATGTCTGATCTGAGACAAGCCATGCTTCTATTCATGGATCTACTGATTGCAGTGCGAGATGCCATTCTGCCATCCCATTATGTGCACTATGCCACTGACACATTACATTTTTCTCAAATCTGAAAGCTATAAAGGTAATGCACAAGATCTCATATCCTGAAAAGATTCAATATTGCTTTTGTTTTGAGTGCCTGTTACCTCTTTGGAAGACTCTTGATTAAAATACAATGCTAATGGGCCTAAGGTTTCAGGTTAATCCCTTGGTGAGAGTTAGTTTCCTTTGGTTTCTCTGGCTACAGATGGTATTTCTAATCACTGCTCTGGCTCCTTTCACAAAAATGGGGCCACAGAACAATTCTTACCTGTAGTTTAATTCCACTGCAGATTCTGGGGCTAATCCTGTTCTTAGACCAGGGGAATCACTGAACCTGGCTCTTAGCTCCAGGGTGTTCTGCAAATCATTGCTGTTTCTGATCCTCTTTTCTCTGGCAACTTCCAGGCAGAAAAGAGCTCTGGTCTAGCTTTTTGTGGCCAAGTATCTCTCTCTTTTTATTTTATTTTATATTGGAGTATAGTTGATTAACAATATTGTGTTAGTTTCAGGTGTACAGCAAAGTGACTCAGTTATACATATACATGTATCTATTCTTTTTCAAATTCTTTTCCCTTTTAGGTTATTACACTCCCGGGCATATATCCTGAGAAAAACTTGGTTTGAAAGAACATATGCACCCCAGTGTTCATTAGCAAGTCTCTTTAGTTCCTGTAAGTACCTAGTCTTGTCTCTGTAGATACCCCTTTCTTTTAGCGTTCCAGATCTGCCCCCCTCATTCCCAAGTTCCAGGAAATGAAGTTCTACCCATATTCAGCCCCCTTGTCTGGGACTGTCTTATGTGCTGCTGCATCCCTGGCACCAACCACTAGGGGAAACGCCAGGCTGTCCCTCCCTACCACACTCTGTTTCCTGAGGAAGAGGAGCTCAGATATAAACTCATGGTATTTGGCCTATATAACTTGTGTGCTGTGAGCGTGTGTGTGTGTGTGTGTGTGTGTGTGTGTGTGTGTGTGTGTGTGTGTGTAAGGAAAAAGAAATGGAGTTAAAAATAAGTCGTTTTGAATCTAAAAAACAAAAAAAAAAGGTTATGAAGAACCTAGAGGCAGGACAGGAATAAAGATGCAGACATAGAGAATGGACTTGAGGACACGGAGAGGGGGAAGGGTAAGCTGGGACGAAGTGAGAGAGTGGCATAGACATATATACACTACCAAATGTAAAATAGATAGCTAGTGGGAAACAGCCGCATAGCACAGGGAGATCAGCTCGGTGCTTTGTGTCCACCTAGAGGGGTGGGACAGGGAGGGTGGGAGGGACATGCAAGAGGGAGGGGATATAGGGATAGGTGTATATGTATAGCTGATTCACTTTGTTATAAAGCAGAAATTAACACACCATTGTAAAGCAATTATACTCCAATAAAGATGTTAAAAAAATAAGTTTTTTCTACTTTTTGAGATGTAGCATACATAAAGTATACAAATTTAAATGTATGGTTTAATGAATTTTTACATATTGGATACACCCATGTAACCCCTACCCAAGTCAAGATATGGCACATTTCCCACACTCCAGAAAGCTGCCCTGAATTCCTTCCCAGGGAGTGTCTACCACCCCCACCAGCCGGGACCCAGAGATAACTACTATTCTGACTTTTATCACCATATGTTAGTTTTGCTGTTCTTGAACTTTGATATAAATGGAATCATACAGTATGCTCTGTTTACGTCTGGCTTCTTTTGCTCATTGTTATGTCTGTGAGATTCATCCATGTTGTTAGTCTATGTTCTTTCAATTGGTTAATTTTCCTTGAGCTTATCTCCCCTTGGCTCATTTCCCCATTGGGGTGAGGAAACCAAGATTCAGTTCTGGGCTCAGTGGAGAGAGCATGCTTTCAGGGTAGACCTTAGGTCAGAAGAGAAGTGGTCTCCAGTTCCCCACCATTTACCCAGCTGTAAGACTTACAGTTCCAATGTAAGCTTTAGGACCAAAGCTTAATAGCAACTTTCCTGGAGCGTTGCAGTAGGCGCCTGCATGGTAACCATCAGAGCTACGTTCCATTTATCTTCTGGCATATTCCCTTATTACGTTCCTCTGAAAGTGACACTTGCCTAGACAGGGCTCTCCCATGAGCATGTGATCTTCTGTGAATATCTAACTCTAGATCCTGCTAATTCCTAACCTGCTTACTGTTCTCACTCCTGACCAAGGAGTCAAAGAGTAGAACTGGTTTAGGTCAAATGCACTGTTACTCTTCAAAGAGGAAGTCCTACTGATGTGGGTGGTAGTGCTGTAGCATCCTTATTGTGGACAAAGGGCAGCACATTAATTTAGTGTAAAATTTGTTATCTTGATGTCAGCTCTTGTTCTAGTCTTCCAGAAGATGCATTAGCTTTCTGACACTTCATTCTTTTTCCTTGTGTAAGTAATTAATTGATATCCTGGTAAAAAGCTTTTTATTCCTCCTATCCTATGCATTTAAAACTGTTGGATAATACTATTTTGATAGCTTCTCATTTTATAAGAAAGAACTATGAATCCACTCTTTTCTCTGTCTATCCGCTGACTCCATATCCCCCTCTAAGTGGAGAGAAGAAAGAAAGAACATGAGCCCTCTGGCATACCCTTTTGATCCCTTAGTTCATATTTGGTACAATCTTCCTAGAGCTTCTGATGCACAAATTCTTCATTATCACTTCATCATTAATTTATTTTCCCAGTAAGTAACCTGCCCTTTCTACAACTATCTTCTGCTGGAAAGGTTTGTGATTCCTTAGCCACTTACTTATGGAGAAAATGTGTGTGTGTTGAGGAGGTGGGGAGTGGTGGTGGGTATGGGTGTGTATCTCCAGTGAAACTCTAGTTATTGTTGGCTTTTATTATTTCATTTCAAAAACTCCGGGACTTCCCTGGTGGTGCAGTGGTTAAGAATCCACCTGCCAATGCAGGCGACACGGGTTCGAGCCGTGGTCCAGGAAGACCCCACATGCCATGGAGCGACTAAGCCCGTGTGCCACAACTACTGAGCCTGCACTCTAGAGTCTGTGAGCCACAGCTACTGAGCCCACGTGCCATAACTACTGAAGCCGGCGTGCCTAGAGGCTGTGCTCTGCAACAAGAGAAGCCACTGCAATGAGAAGCCTGCGCACCCCAATGCAGAGTAGCCCCCTCTCGCTGCAACTAGAGAAAGCCCACAGGCAGCAACGAAGACCCAACACAGCCAAAAAAAAAAAGAATACTTCACATTTCATTCTCATCCTGGTATTGATACTATCTACAGGTGTTTTAGGAAGAACTTGGCTTATCTACACCCAAGCTGTATTTACCCGTCTGTCTTCCTCATTAGATTAGCCTTCCTAGGATAGGACTGTCTTTCCTGTCTGACCCCTGACCTAGCCGTGTGCTTGGTGAAAATCAGCTTCTCAGTACACGACAGCTTCTTATGTCAGCAGAAAGGTAGGGACTTCCAGGATGTGGACCAGAGGAGCAGACAGAGCTCATTCACCCTTCCCCCCTGCTTGGAAAATCTATGGCTGCTTTGCTGCGGGTAGCCATTAGTCACTTGATTCATACCCAACACGAAGGGAAAATAAATTCTGATGTGATCAGTATGACTTTCCTTGACATAGAGTCAAACAGAGAAGACACTCTAATGAAGACCTTTTTTTGTCATTTCATGAAGGGCTTAGGACTTCAAGAAGGAGTGAAATACCTTGTTGAAAGTTAAGGCTTCTCCCTTTATTTGTTACTATTCAAACACATTGTCTGAGCACTGATTATGCACTAGGCACTGGGAAGACAAAGGTTGGTGAGGAAAGGATCCTTGGTTTCAAGAGGGAGACTGACAGTCTGGAGAGGCAGCTGACACTCTGACATAAATGACAATTCAGCACGACATAGTGAGTGCTATAGTGAAAGGAATAAACTCAGGGCTGTGGTGGCACAGAGAAGCCAGGGACCAATTTTGCCTGCGCAATCTATAGGCCCCACATGGACATGACTAACAAAAGATGTTGGCAGACTGAGGAAGATTCATGAAAGCAGGATTCTCTGTAACTAGTACTCACACTTTGGGCACTCTGAGAGGTGGACTCTGAGGCAGAGCTTAGTGTTAGGAATATTTATTAGAGAAGGAGAAAAAGAATTGGGCAGAGAGAGAAGTCAAGCTGTGATGCAAGCCTGGCAGCGTCAGCCCATTCCTTGGGGAGCTCTGGAGCTGAAATCATCTCCCCGAGTTGTCCCACACTGGGCCACATCAGCCAGGCCTTTATCTTCTCACCTCCATTAGTCATTGGATATGGGTACCCCCAGAAGGATGTGACCTTGGGTAAGGTGGATCTCTGCAGCTGAGGCAATCCCTGCAAGACTATTCCTTGTGCAGCTTGGATTCACTGCTTCCTGTGCATCCAGTGGGCCTCTCCTCCTTAGAATGGCAAGGCTGGTGGAACAAACAATACCCCTGCTGCTGAGACTGGTCTTGGCCCTACAACTGATACTCTATCTCTCCTCCACTAACCATTAGAGAACCCCCTTGTTCTCAGCCAGCATCTCTGCTGGTTTTGCTGGCTTACATGGTGGCATGATCCAGTTCTCACCCCTAAGGGGAATGAGCTCCTCGTCTCTATGCCCTTCTCTGGCTAGGGATACTTCTCTCATCTATTTTCATCACACTTTGCTGAGGGTATAACAAGAGGTGTTCAAGCAGATCACCTAAGTTCCGCAACATGTTCCTCCATGCCCCGGTTGTGTAATAGAGGCCCTGCCTCCTATTGACTATCAGTGTCAATTATTGCTCCCTAAATAGAGACTCCTCTACTTGCTTGCTGGTCTCTCTACACAAGGAGCTTGAAATGCTCAGGCACAACCTGCTAATGGTTCAATGGGACTCTTATTGTGTTTCCTGGGGGAAGTATTCCCCCTTTGGGGATCAGAGGCTCTGACCCTGCAGAGCCAAATGTAATGGGGATGGACGGCATGAATTCCCCAGGTGGGTTATTGGGAGTGATGGTAACTAGGGTCATTCCTGCTTTGATTCCTTGGTTCTCAGTCTCATGAATTTTTCCTAGTGAAGGTGTTGCACCCTGCAAGGTGATGCCCCGTTCTTACAAAGTATTGGCTCTGAGCTGGCTCTTAAGCATGTCTTTAGCAAGCCATTCCAATTCTCTATCTGGTCAGCACATTCTGGTTGGTATGGTAAGTGCTAAGTAGTCAGGAGAATTCCATGGTCATGGGTCCACTCTCACACTTTCTTTGCTGTAAAGTGGGTCCCCTGGTCTCACAGCTGTTATGAGGGATCTCATGTTGGTGGAGCAAACACTCCATAAGCTCTTGGATAGTTACACTGGCAGAGGCTCTGTAGGCAGGAAAAGCTAACATATAGCCAGAATATTTGCCTCTTATTATCAGGAAAATATTGAGTGGAAGGGGCCCTGTGTATTCAACTTCTTACCGAGTAGCTCTTTTGTCTCTTTGGGGATAGTGTTGCACTAGTGACTCAGCATTGGTTTCTGTTGCTGACATGTTGCCCATTTGGCAGTGACACTTAGATCAGATCTGGCAAGTGGCAGCCCATGAACTCGGGCTCATACCTAGCCTCCATCTTCCTCCATGGCTCTGTGTTCATGTGCCCGTTACACCATAGCTGGTCTGGCAGATGACGTAGGCTGACTGACATCAAACAGCCAAGTCATTCGGTTGCTTAGTACCTCTTGCATGGTGAATTATCCCTAGTGGGCATTAATATGTGGTACAAAGATCTTTACACTTCATGTGCACTCTCATCTGTCCATCCACAAATGTATATGCTACTGAATGAGAAATACTGTCAAGACACCCAAATCAATTATTTCCACTTTAACCTCTGGGAACTCATTATTCAAACTTTCCCAGTCTAACCTTTGGATAACTTTCCACAAAAGGGCTACCACTAACTTGATAGCAGAATTGAGTGTCAAGATTCTTTTCAACTGTTTTTAGAAAAAGACACTATTTAAGACTGTTCTCTATAAAAGGTCAGTAATTTACTACTCCTACCTTGTCTTTAAATATTCTAAAGCCTTTGTCCCTAATGCTGTTTATCTTTGAGGAATGTCAAGCTGTATTATAAGCTTTGATTTTAGAATGTGTAACTTGGCAGGTCAGAGAAAAGTTTTACACCTTAAGGGATTAATATCCAATAACGGAAGGTGAGCTAAAAACAAAGTGTTCTTATTCTGAGGGAAGATTTTCAACATGAATTTCTGGACCATTCAAAAAATATTGTGAATTAACCTTACCTTTTACATTTTTTAAAATATCTCATATTATGTAAACGTCTCTAATGTTAAAGTTTTAAAATGTTATAAATTTCATTGCTGAAAGCTAGTCTCCGACCTCATTTTGTACATGAACAAAAGATAAAATTACCTCTGACACCTACAATAAAAAATATACTGTTGTAGAATAAAGCATTGTTACTAGAAAGAAGTTATCCAACCAGTTAGGCCTGTGGTGGCTGCGTAAACAGAACTATGTTCCCTTTTAATGTTAGTATTCCACAAACCCTGTGGGCTCATAGGTAAACCAAAAGTACAATCGGCCTTGGCTCATGAGTTTATAAGAGTATTTCTCCCTAGTGATCTTGCTTTGATATACAATGTGAAAGATTTCGGCGTTGCAAGAAGTCCTGGTCACCAGCATCTCCCCATCTTAGCTACTTTCACCAATTAATTATACAATTATTAAAGCAAAATACTGATAAAGCTCATTACATATGCCTTGAACAGAGGTATAAAGAACTTTCTGTAGTTGTTCATTCCCTTCAAGAGATCCTGGATTGTATAGAAGTATTTTCTGAAATGCTTGTTTAATTGTATTTCTTTTTTTCCAGTATACTTGGCTTTGGACCATTAATCGCAGTTCTCCCCCTCTTGTTTCTACCTGGCTTCTTTTCTGCTTTTCTCTCCTCTTTGGTTCTATATCCCATTCATACCCATGAGTAGAAGAAAGCCCAAGAAAGCAAAAGTTCGGTTGAGATGGTGAAATACTTTGCACTAGAGACAGAGGTCTATGTGCTGTTCCATTGATTTCCCCCAAAACTTATATGTAGCAAGTACTCCACCTGTATTACTTTCTTTCACTATTTGCTGTTGTTAGAAATAAAAATTCAGTGCATGAATTTCAGTATCAAGAAAAATCATGAATGCAATTAATTGAAACCTACCTCATTGGACACCAATGAATGTAACTAGGATACCAACCCGTTGTCAAATAAAAGGAAAGAATTAAGAATTAATACTTTCTTTAACCTAACAGGCTTAGTTGATGAGGAAAGTTTCTTCCTTACAGAAGAATTTCTACTAATAAATGTGAAAGGAAAGATAGGAAATAATTATTTGAAACCCATGAATAACTGATTCAGGCAAAGATCATCTGTGGTTGCTACCATTAGTTGAAAAGCTGATGGGGAACTTAACAATGGAGGAATCAGCCTGTCACCATATGAACCCTCTAATAATCGTGGCATTACTAAGAGTGGAACAACCAGACATTGTGGGCCTCCTCATATGATATAGTAGAATGCTCACAGTACCTCCATGAAGTGTTCTTGGAACAACAATTTTTTTAAAATGAACTTGAATATAAACAAGACTCTAGAGTTAGTAAATACGGGAGATAGAGAATAAATTGAATAATACCACAAAGAAGCAAACAGATAACTTCAGAATGTGGGACATTCTTCAGGGCAACTTAACTGATTTCTGCAACTACAGTCTCTTGGTATCTGCAGGGGATTGGTTCAAGGACACCCAAGGACACCAAAATTCAAGAAAGCTCAAATCCCTTATTTAATATGGTGTAGAATTGGCATATAACCTACGCACCTCCTTCTGTATACTTTAATTCATCTCTAGATTACTTATAATACCTAGTACAAGGTAAATGCTATGTAAATAGTTGTAAATGCTATGTAAATAGTTGCCAGTGCGTGCCAAATTCAAGTTTTGCTTTTAAGAACTTTCTGGAATTTTTTTCCTAAATATTCTCGATCCATGGTTAGTTGAATCCTCAGATGCAGAACCCACAGATACGGAGAGCCCACTGTAGTCAACAGCAGTGGATGAAGAAAAAGGGAGAGAGCTGGAACAACAACCAAATGCCACGTGTTTGGATCCTGATTTGAACAATCTGAGAAATTTTATTAAGGAATGGATTTTAGATAATACAAAGGCACTATTTTTAAGTATTCGGTGTGATAATGGCATTATGACTATGATTTTAAAGTTTTACTTTTGGAGATTCATAGGTAAAGTATACAGGAGTGAGATAACGAAGTCTGAGGTTTACTTTTTGAAAGTTCAGCAGAGGCAAAAAAGGTTGCAAAGTTTTTATAATTATAATTACATATAATTGTAATCAGGGTGTAAATGGAGGTTTACTGTACTATCTTGCTATGCTTATATGTGTTTGGAATTGTTTTACAATAAAGATTCAGACATGGAAGAGAGAGAAAAAGGCAAAGAAGTACAAATATATACTAATATGAAAGGACGTATAAACTTTAAAACCTAAAATCCAAAGCTTAGACAAAATCCTAGCTTTCTAGGAGCCCACAAGTTTCAAAGTTTCAAATATCCTATTATGGAGGAAAAACATTTCATGAGAAAATGATGCAATGAAGTGTGTGTGTGTGTGTGTGTGTGTGTGTGTGTGTGTGTGTATTTTTATATTTCTAATTCCTTAAATAGCAGGTAACAAATGTAGTCTTTAGCAAAATGATCATATAGCCAGATAGGTTCCTAGCAGACAACGCACATGCAATATATGAAATAAATATTTTAATCTTACCGCATTTTTTAGACCCTTAAATGAATAAATATTCATTTAAAAATAACAGTTAAGAGTTATTGCCAGTGTAAACACCAAACAAATATAGATATGCCCTAGAACAGATGTCTTATTATTAGTTCACTGTAATTGTATACATGGAAATGTAAATGTACCAAACCAAACAAGCACTGGTTTTGGTACCTTGCCCTACATTACAAAATGCCAGATCCCTGGGAATTAGAAGACCTGAGATTCATCCCTCCCCTGCCTCTGACGTATTCTATGACCTTGGGCATGTTCATTCATTTCTCTTGGCCTTGTTCCCCCATCTATTGAATGTACATAACAATTTCCATCTACTTACCTTGGGGAAATGGTGAGGACTAATGAGAAAACATTGGTGAAGTGCTTTGAGCTCCTCAGGAAAAAAAATATTTTTTCAGTCCTACAGTATATTATTACATTTTTTTTTGACAGAACCACATAAAGTTTCTGATTTTTAGATAACAAACCAAGCTTTATAATCAGCAACAAACACTACGTAGATAACATTTCCTAGCAAGGAATGCCGTCCAAACAACTTTTTAATTGCACTCAGATTCAATTCACCTTTAAACCTCACAGTTTCACTAGAAAGGCTGTGAAAATTGTAATTAAACAGAGAAGATTTTCAAGATTTCAGCTGTTCACTTAAACGTCTAGAATGAAAGATTTTAAAACCTGAATTCTGGTTGGATGTGACTGTTATAAATTCTGATTTTAATTGTGATAACCACATGGGAGCAGAATAGGTTAAAATTAGTAATTAATTTTAGTTCTTAAACAAAATTACTTTCTAATGTCCCATTGGATAGTAACGGTGAAAAAATAAAAGTGTGCAGGGAATATTGATTCTTTAGCTAGACTCACTAATGACAGGGATATTCTAAGTTTCCTTCAATTAAGGAAATAAAATATATAATAAATGCATTTTAATATGTCAGCAATTCATTCTGAGTATTGAAATGCTGAAAAGCACAGATGTATGGTTTTAGTTTAAATAGGAGAGGTTAAAAAAATACTTTTTTTCTTTTTTCACTTTTTAACTCCTTCATCCTCAGTCTATAAATTCAAGGATATTCAGGTAAAGTCAATTACGTGTGAGGACCCTCCAGTGGTTTCCCAGTGTGCTGATGATTAAACCCAAACTCCCCACCACAGGCCATAGGCCTTGCTCAGGCAGCCCCTGCCCACCTCCTTGCTCTCATCTGCACCCATGCAGCCTCGTTCATATTGTTCTTACCTCTGTTCCTTGAACTTGCAGATTTAGTCTTTGCACTTGCTATTCCTTCCAGCAGGATTGTTCTTCCTTCATTTCTTTACATGCCAGCCTCCTTTTCACCATTCAGATCTCAGCTCAAAAGTCACCCCTTCAAAGAGGCCTTTGCTGACCCCCTATTGTCAGCAGCCGCCTCCCAACCTTACCTCCTACCACATCACCCTGTTTTGGCATCATAGTATTGATCACTTTCTGATTTTATCTTGTTGATTTAATTGTTTGTTTGTTGTCTGACTCTTCCCTTTCATTCAGCAGAGGCATTGTCTCTTGTTCACCTCTGTTTCTGGTATATTCCCATAAAAATATTCCAACTGTTCAATCCATGCATTCAGAAATTCAGTCACTGCATTGTTCTCTAGCAGTAATCTTCATCTTCTCTTCCCTATCTGTTTTTCTGGAATCTAAGGTTGAAACCATCTAATCCCTAGAAGAATGCTCCAGAGAAGAGAATAGGCAACTCACTTTGCCTAGTTTATAACCCTTTTCTTTTTTTTACATCTTTATTGGAGTATAATTGCTCTACAATGGTGTGTTAGCTTCCGCTCTACAACAAAGTGAATCAGTTATACATATACACATCTTCCCATATCTCTTCCCCCTTGCGTCTCCCTCCCTCCCACCCTCCCCATCCCACCCCTCCAGGAGGTCACAAAGCACCGAGCTGATCTCCCTGTGCTATGCGGCTGCTTCCCACTAGCTATCTACCTTACGTTTGGTAGTGTATATATGTCCATGCCTCTCTCTCGCTTTGTCACAGCTTACCCTTCCCCCTCCCCATATCCTCAAGTCCATTCTCTAGTAGGTCTGTGTCTTTATTCCTGTCTTACCCCTAGGTTCTTCATGACATTTTTTTTTCTTACATTCCATATATATATATATATATATATATATATATATGTTAACATATGGTATTTGCCTTTCTCTTTCTGACTTACTTCACTCTACATGACAGACTCTAGGTCTATCCACCTCTTTACAAATAGCTCAATTTCGTTTCTTTTTATGGCTGAGTAATATTCCATTGTACATATGTGCCACATCTTCTTTATCCATTCATCCAATGATGGACACTTAGGTTGTTTCCATCTCCGGGCTATTGTAAATAGAGCTGCAATGAACATTTTGGTACATGACTCTTTTTGAATTATGGTTTTCTCAGGGTATATGCCCAGTAGTGGGATTGCTGGGTCATATGGTAGTTCTATTTGTAGTTTTTTAAGGAACCTCCATACTGTTCTCCACAGTGGCTGTATCAATTTACATTCCCACCCACAGTGCAAGAGGGTTCCCTTTTCTCCACACCCTCTCCAGCATTTATTGTTTCTAGACTTTTTGTTGATGGCCATTCTGACTGGTGTGAGATGATATCTCATTGGAGTTTTGATTTGCATTTCTCTAATGATTAATGAAGTTGAGCATTCTTTCATGTGTTTGTTGGCAGTCTGTATATGTTCTTTGGAGAAATGTCTATTTAGGTCTTCTGCCCATTTTTGGATTGGGTTGTTTGTTTTTTAGTTATTGAGCTGCATGAGCTGCTTATAAATTTTGTAGATTAATCCTTTGTCAGTTGCTTCTTTTGCAAATATTTTCTTCCATTCTGAGGGTTATCTTTTGTTCTTGTTTATGGTTTCCTTTGCTGTGCAAAAGCTTTGAAGTTTCATTAGGTCCCATTTGTTTATTTTTGTTTTTATTTCCATTTCTCTAGGAGGTGGGTCAAAAAGGATCTTGCTGTGATTTATGTCATAGAGTGTTCTGCCTATGTTTTCCTCTAAGAGTTTGCTAGTTTCTGGCCTTACATTTAGGTCTTTAATCCATTTTGAGCTTATTTTTGTGTATGGTGTTAGGGAGTGATCTAATCTCATATTTTTACATGTACCTGTCCAGTTTTCCCAGCACCACTTACTGAAGAGGCTGTCCTTTCTCCACTGTACATTCCTGCCTCCTTTATCAAAGATAAGGTGACCGTATGTGTGTGGGTTTATTTCTGGGCTTTCTATCTTGTTCCATTGATCTATCTTTCTGTTTTTGTGCCAGTACCATACTGTCTTGATTACTGTAGCTTTGTAGTATAGTCTGCAGTCAGGGAGCCTGATTCCTCCAGCTCTGTTTTTTGTTCTCAAGATTTCTTTGGCTATTCGGAGTCTTTTGTGTTTCCATACAAATTGTGAAATTTTTTGTTCTAGTTCCATGAAAAAGGCCAGTGGTAGTTTGATAGGGATTGCATTGAATCTGTAGATTGCTTTGTGTAGTAGAGTCATTTTCACAATGTTGATTCTTCCAATCCAAGAACATGGTATATCTCTCCATCTATTTGTATCATCTTTAATTTCTTTCATCAGTGTCTTATAATTTTCTGCATACAGGTCTTTTGTCTCCTTAGGTAGGTTTTTTCCTAGATATTTTATTCTTTTTGTTGCAATGGTAAATGGGAGTGTTTTCATGATTTCACTTTCAGATTTTTCATCATTAGTGTGTAGGAATGCCTGAGATTTGTGTGCATTAATTTTCTATCCTGCTACTTTACCAAATTCATTGATTAGCTCTAGTAGTTTTCTGGTAGCATCTTTAGGATTCTCTATGTATAGTATCATGTCATCTGCAAACAGTGACAGCTTTACTTCTTCTTTTCCGATCTGGATTCCTTTTATTTCCTTTTCTTCTCTGATTGCTGTGGCTAAACCTTCCAAAACTATGTTGAATAAGAGTGGTGAGAGTGGGCAACCTTGTCTTGTTCCTGATCTTAATGGAAATGCCTTCAGTTTTTCACCTATAACCCATTTTAAAGATGAAGTTACTTCTGTCAGAATCAGGGATTAGGAGCTTTTTAAGTCACATGCTTCGAACTGATGAGGGAACTTAATCTAGACTAGGCCCTCCATCAAGTCCAAGTCCTGATTTTCCCCAATCTGGTCTACATCTGAAGGTTTACTTGCTAATGCAAGCAGTCAATGTAACTCAAGCTTTATTTATAAATGTTCTAGTAGCCAGGGAACCTGTTACTCCTACTTTATTCATTAGCTCAACAAATGTTAATTGAGAGCTTGCTTACTGGTTCCAGAAATTTAGTGGGTTCTTTGCAAGACAAGATCACTTTACAAGAGATATAAAAGTAAACAAGATATTGTATTTGTCTTTAGGGGGCTAACAATCTAGTAGGGGGACCTAGACAAATAAACAAAAAATTAAAATACGAGAATAAGTATGGGGTGTCAGGAGTAAGAAGGGGCACCTTAGTCTAGGGTGGGTGTAATGCTGAAAATGCTTCCTGGGGAACATGGCACTTACACCGAGATCTGAGACTGAGTGTAGTTGATAACCAATATCAGGTGATGCAGGGAAGCAAGAGTGTTCCAAGTGGTGAGTGTAGTATAGACAAAGATCAGGAAATAATTGAGCCCACAAAAAAGAAACTCACTGACTACAGCAAGGTTTGGCAGAAGGGGAGATTGGAGGGGATGAAGCTATAGAAATAAGTGGGGACCAGATCATGAAAATTTTATAAAGCTAGGTTGAGAAATTTGGACTTAATTCCAAGGGTAATGGCTATCTAGTACTATCTATTTATAGCAGGAGAGAGACATGATTAGGTTTATGTTTTAGAACGATCACTCTAGCCACAATGTGTAGATTGGATTTTCAAGGATAGAGACCAAAGGCAAGGAAGTGATTTGGAAGCTTTTTGCAGTTACTGAGGTGAGAAATGGCCTGGACTGTTAGTGGCAGTGGTGGTGGGGAGAAGTGATTTGAGATATGTTAGCAAGCAAAAGCAGCAAGACTTGGCATTTGGATGCGAGAAATGATGGACAGGGATAGATCAAAGATGACAGGTGGCTGGCTTGGGAAACTAGGTCGATGGTAAGGCCATTCACCTAGGTAGGAAACTGAAGATGAGAGGAGGTATGGGAAGAAGATGATAAGTTTTGAATATACAGCACAAGGTGGTTCTGTTATATCCAAATTGATATATCTAGCTGGCAGTCGATCATCTTGGGCTAAGGAGAGGAATCTGAGCAAGAGATGTAGAACGGGGAGCCCTTGGCATAGAGATGGTGGCTGGAGCCATGGAGGTGGGTAAGAGCTACTTTATGGAGGTATGTTGGGAAAAAAAGAATCGGTTAATTTTTTTAAAAAGCAATTGACTTCTTTCTTGAAAAAGGCTAAAAATATATAAATATGCAATCAAAAAGACAACACTGAAGCAGTGTATCATTATTGCTATCAGAATTTACAGGCTTTTAAGTTCAAGGTTAAGTGCCCAAGATTAGGCAAGTATTAAAAGAACATGTGGTGAGTAGGTCAAAATATTTTCTTGCACAGGCAATATAGCTAATATTTTATAATAACTGTGAATGGAGTATAAGCTTTAAAAATTGTGAATCACTCTGTTGTACACCTGAAACATATAATGTTATACATCAATTATACTTCAATAAAAGAAATCATTAAACAGGAAAAAATAGTTTTTTCTTTTTGGGGAGCTCTGTACTACTAACTGAGGGAGCCCATGCTTTTTCCCATGTTTCTTCTACCTAATGAGCTTTTTAAAAAGTGCTTTGAAATGTACAAATTGAATTGTATGGGGTATTTCTCCTAAGGTAAAACCTCTATCCTGTCCCTTCTGGGAATTCAGTGCTCCTGTAAACCAGTGAGGCAGCACTCAGGCACACTGTTCAAGAACTGAAGTTAACTTTGCTTTGTTCAAAGTGCCATTTTCCAAGATATTTGTTTACATTTTTGTAAAGAAAAGGGATCCGTAAGATCTGGAGACTTTTGTTTGGGCAAGAAATGTTACAGGTAAAAGAAATAGAAGGAAAACACTGTTCCTGAGCTGTTTTGTTCTTTTCTTGGGCATCACGAGCTTGAGAAGGAAAGAAGAACATGTACTGAACACCCACTAAACAAGTTTTCCACCATTAACAAATTTAATCAATTAGTCACAAAATCTAGTACTATCTGTAGGCTCTCAGAAAGTGATTTCTGTAATGTCCTATTTGTATTAGAATGTGCAGTTAGGTCAGAGGCCCTAATTCATTTTATGAGATTCATTTCATTTAGAACTCAGAGACCTCAAGCATCGGGCAGAAAAGCAGAAAACGTGTTCAAACCTATTTTTTTAAGTTTATTAATTTTTGTTGATGATGCAGAGAATCTAGCCCTCCCTCTTGTAGAAACATTGGGAAAAAGTGAAAGAAGAAAAGAAAAATTCATCATAATTCTACATCCCAGCAGTGTTAATATTTTGCTGTATTTTCTTTCATTTATTTCTTCAAATGAACGTTTGTATGTGTATATGCATGTACTTAAGACAGATTATAATGTATCTGAAATTGTGATGAGTCTCAAAATTGTTGGCTACGTTTAATTTCATGTTTGCTTCTTCCTTGTAAAGAAAAAAAATCTTTGTCATCTTAAAATTGAGAAACTACAAGTGTATTATTTTATCAGAATTGAATTTCAACTATTTTATTCAGAGGTAAAAGCATGTGTTCACATTAGGATAAAATACTATAAACTGGAAATAGGTTATTTAGGAGTATTTTGTGGAGAAGTAGGAGCTATAAGAAAAAGAGTGGTGGTGGGGAGACTGGGAGTTTGGGATTGACATGTACACACTGCTATATTTAAAATAGATAACAGACAAGAACCCACTGTAAAAAATTTTTTTAAAAAAAGAAGAAAAAGAGCAGTGGCGAGCAAAAGGCGATTTTTAGGAAAATTTAATAAAGTTCTAATCAAATACAATTAGATATCCAGGTATTCTTAAACCATAGAATTCTCTAATAGCAGAGCCAGCCTTATTAATACATGTCCTGGACACAAATATACCCTCAACCTAGAGGAAACATTCTAACGTCTTCCTTCCAGGAATTCAGTAAAGACAATATTCATGAACAAAACTATATTAACACAATAAATTAAACTGATAAGATCCCTCTTATCTGATGTTCCTGTCAGGCGAGTCTTCATTACCAAATATGATAATCTTATTTTTCAACACATAAGAAAGAATAGTTCCTCTCTCATGAATATTCCTCTAATTGACTTAAGTGTTTATCCATTCCGAGATTTGTGCTAAAGTCTGGGGGTATACCTGTGAGCACATGCATACAGTCCCTGTCTTCTTGGAGGTGAGAGTCATGTGGGAAGCAGGGAAAGTAAAGTAAGTCCAGTGCAGTGAAATAATAGACAATGAAAGGAAGTACAGAAGCTCTGGAAGTAACTGGGAGGGTTTCTTAACCCAGAGTTGGGGGGCTGAGAGGCTTTCCAGGGGATGTGATATGTATGTGAACTCAAAAATAAGAGTTAGCCAGGTGAAGATGGTGTAGCCGACCATTCCAGAAGTAAGAGAGGGCCAAGGATGGGAAGGCTGGAGCATAGAAGTGGGGAGTGGCAAGAGATGATGATGAACAGGCAGGGACCACATCCTGAAAGGCTGAGGTCTGGACTTCTTCCTAAGAATGATGGTAACATGATTAGATCACTGGCCACAATGTGGAGAACAAATTGGAGAGAGAAAGGACTAAAGATAGAGAGGCCAGTGAGGAGACTGTGGAGGTAACCATGAGAGATTATGTGATGCGCCAGGTTAAGGTAGTTGCAGTGGGAACAGAGAAGACTGGACACATTGAAAGGTGTTCACTTACATTACTTCTAGTCACTTCTGCCCCAGGAATTTTCCTATCTAGGTGCCACAGTGACCGATAGCAAGGAAAAGAAGATAAGTCTCGTTCAAGGGCTTGCCCTCAAATAACAAGTTAGATCAAATAGCGATTTTATTTAGCCATGTTCCTTGTCAAAAGGAACATGTTAAAACAGGATCCAAATTATGTGGAAAGGGAGGGAAATTAAAACCAACAGTCAGATGGATGGGAAAATGTATATAGTCTTTCAAACTTTTGATATTGATTTAAGCAGGAATAAAAGGTTACTATTTTATTAATAATTTCAAGTTGAGTAAGTAATATGGTATAAAATTTCAAGTAGTTTCAAAAGGTATGAAATGAAGATTCTCCTTCCCACCTCAACACCTACCTGGTCTTTAGGTCTCCCTCCTAGAGGTAATTACTAACAATTCCTTGTATCTTTTCCCAAAGATGTGCTGTACATAAAGAAACATATGTTATAGCATAGTATCTTTTAAAAAATATATTTATTTATTTATTTTACTTTTTTGGCTGTGTGTGGTATGAGTTGTGGCGCGCAGGATCTTTTGTTGCGGCAGGCGGGCTCTTTGTTGTGGTGCACTGGCTTCTGTCTAGTTGTGGCATGCAGGCTCAGTAGTTGCAGCGTGAGGGCTTGATTGCTCGGTGGCATGTGGGATCTTAGTTCCCTCACCAGGGATCAAACTGGAGTCCCCTGCATTGCAAGACCGGTTCTTAACCACTGGACCACCAGGGAAGTCCTTATAGCATAGTATCTTGATATTCGATTTATTTATAAATTTATTTATTTTGGGCTTCATTGGGTTTTCGTTGCTGCATGCGGGCTTTCTCTAGTTGTGGCGAGCAGGGGCTACTCTTCGTTGCAGTGCACGGGTTTCTCATTGCCGTGGCTTCTCTTGTTGCAAATCACGGGCTCTAGGCACATGGGCTTCAGTAGTTGTGGTGCGCAGGCTTCAGTAGCTGTGGTACATGGGCTCAGTAGTTGTGGCTCACGGGCTTAGTAGCTCCATGGCATGTGGGATCTTCCCGGACCAGGGACTGAACCCGTGCCCCCTGCATTGGGAGGCGGATTCTTAACCACTGCACCACCAGGGAAGTCCTCAATATTTTCTTTAGAGAAGTCAGGTCTATAAATATTCTCATAAACTTTTTGACAAATTATTCAATGACCTGATGTTTTAATAACATATCAGTATATTTTTGTAAACAATATAATAATTCTTTTCCAGATAAGCAGATCTTATTTTACATTTAAATAAACATTTAGGAAATTTTAGGATTCTGTGAACTAAAGTGTTTTATCAATACCTTGAGAGCTAGAATAAGACTTATCAGTTGCTCTGCCACTGTCTTGAATTTTGTATCCTTTCAACCTTTTGTACACTTCTTGTTCAATTCTAGTCAGAGAGCCCCTTACTACAGCCAATATTCTCTTCTCTCAACCCCAGCTGTATTGTGTTGAACAGTCTACCACTGTTTCCCTGAAAATCATCTCCATTCTTATTTTTTTTAGAAATTTTTTTTTTAAATAAATTTATTTATATTATTTATTTATTTTTGGCTGCACTGGGTCTTCGTTGCTGCGCACAGTCTTTCTCTAGTTGTGGTGACCGGGGGCTACTCTTCATTGTGGTGCACGGGCTTCTCATTGCAGTGGCTTCTCCTGTTGCGGAGCACAGACTCTAGGTGTGCGGGCTTCAGTAGTTGTGCTCGTGGGCTTAGTTGCTCGGTGGCATGTGGGATCTTCCCAGACCAGAGCTCGAACCTGTGTCCCCTGCATTGGCAGGTGGATTCTTAACCACTGAGCCACCAGGAAAGTCCCTCATCTCCATTCTATTCTTCAAAATACTTAGAAAACCAACGTCTTCCAAGAAATTGACCCTAAAACACTCCAACCTCTGGAGATTTAAAGTGACTCAAATATGTTTTGGATTCCTTATCTGTTTTATTTTTACTCCATTTTCCTCTCAAGCCTGAAGCCAACTCTCCCTCTGAATTTTTCAAAGGACAATACCTTCTCTTCAGTGTGTAAACATGACTGCAATAGATACCTCTTAATTGTTAAGTTCTTCCTCTCATTAACCCAAAGTGCCCCCTAAAAGCTTCCACCCGTTTGCATTTCCTACTTATACAATAAGATTAAGACTATTCCCTTTTCTGTATAACAGCTGTTCACATGCAGAACACAAACATGCCCACCGCACATCATTGCCTTTTCTTGTCCAAGTAAAACTCTTTCAGTTTCTTCAGCTTTTCCTTGGATAACACTTCCTTTTTTGTCTTTTGGCTAAGATCTGTTGTGGTATGGTGTTTCTGGATATTTCATCATCTTGATTATCTTATATCCTTGCTTATCAATATCTGTCTTTGCAACACTCCCGTGACTAAATACAATGTTCCATCACAGAGTAAGTCCCCTTTCCACACTAGTACAGCACAGGGCTTGACCCAGGCCAGGATTTTTAGGTTGGCTGTGGGAGTGAACCTTGCTGGCTTGGGCCTGTGAGTTATAAACAGACATTCAATGGCCACTTCCCATGTAAGTGTGAAGCAGAAGTAAGAGACAATCCAAAATGTCACGTAAGGGGAATAGTCAGGGGGCAAGAATTGGACCTGAAATAAAAGATGAATAATCCAGAATGGTTAAATTGGAGTTTTTAAATCTGTTCTTGGTTTCTTGTCTGTATGAAGTGAAGCCTACATGTTTCCAGTGACAATAAAGCACAGAAACACAGGGACAAGGAGCTGAATCTTTTTACCACATCCTATCCAAGACTTTGGTCAGGGAGAGAAAAATGAAAGGTGCTGAGCTGGTTTGAACAGGACTCTTACTGCTTCGAATGGGATATTCTATGTTGATTAATGTAGCCTCAGACAGCAGTCACTTTCTTAGTAGTGCATTACATTGTGGGCTCAGCTGAGACTATGGTCAACCAAAGCCATCGGGTCTCTTATATGAACTGTGGCTCTTAGCAGCACACAATTCTGCACTTGTACAATTTATTTTTTCCTCTTAAATTTGGGAATTTATATTCATCCTTATTAGCCTTTCTTTTCTGACCATTTTACCTGGTTTAGAGGTAAAATGCTTTGAAGTTGGACAGCCTGAGCTCAGAACCCAGCTCATCCATTTTCTGGCTCTCTTTCTTGGGCAAACTACTTTACATTGTTAATATTATAATTTTCTTAAGTAACATTTTTTTCTTACTAACCATGTTGACTTTGTCCCTCTTTGGCATCCATCCATTCATCTATTCATTCATTCAATAAATATGTGCTTTCCTTGTGCCAGGTACTGTGTTAGGTGTACAATAAATGCCTTTTTCAGAGGTCTTCATTAAATTAGCTGTTAAAATTGTTGCATACACTCAGATTCAAGGATCCACCCCTTGATATGTTAAGACATATCTCTTAAGCCTAGCTTTGTCTCTAGGTGATTAAGTAGATAGAAATCTGTTGCTGAACATGCAAACAACAACATGGTTGTTGAACCTGATATAAGTACAACTGAGTAAACTTTTTCCCAATCCACAGGCACATCTGTACAACATTTTGTTAAATGCTTCACACACAACAGAGTTCAGGACCCAGTCAGTGTGATTAATGGAAGAACAAGAAGAAATTCATTAAGAGATGTAGTCTCCTTAAAAATGTACCTTTTCTATCCTGTGTTATGTTCATAGAATCTCTATTTTTAATAATCCCAAACTGGAAACAACCAAACAGTAGAGAAATTAATTGTGGTGTATTAACTCATTGACATAATACATAGCAATGAAAAGAACAGGGTTTCTCTGGCGGTGCAGTGGTTAAGATCCGCCTGTCAATGCAGGGGACATGGTTCGAGCCCTGGTCCAGGAAGATCCCACATGCCGCGGAGCAGCGAAGCCCGTGTGCCACAACTACTGAGCCTGAGCTCTAGAGCCAGTGAGCCAGAACTACTGAGCCCAAATGCCACAACTACTGAAGTCCACACACCTAGAGCCCGTGCACCGCAACAAGAGAAGCCACCGCAATGAGAAGCCTTCACACCACAACGAAGAGTAGCCCTTGCTTGCCGCAACTAGAGAAAAGCCCGCGTGCAGCAAAGAAGACCCAAATGCAGCCAATAAAACACAAAAAACAAATTACAGTTACACACAACAACCTGGATGAATTTCACAAAATAATGTCGAGTGAGAGAAGCCAGACACAAAATAACACACGTTATATTATTCCACTTAAATACATCACAAAAACAGGCAAAAGTTATCTATACTGTTAAGAATCAGTCGAGCGGTGTCCTTGGGGGAGGTAGTGATTAGGAAGCCTGAGGAGGTTTAGCCTGTATTTTGTAGTACTGGTCTTCAGAGTACTAACTCATATACCGTCCTGCTTAAGTCTTTCCGATAGAAATAAGATTTTGTCCATAAAATATATACAAGGCATGTAAAAGAGACTAAACCATATTTTGCGTAAATGTGTCAGCAACACCATCAAATTTATGTTTAAGTTAGAAGTGATTACTACTTCTTTCTTAAAATCCCTTCTCATCACCTCTATATCTTCTCAGGCCCAATCTGCTTTTTGAGATTTGGTTGCATGACCCAAGCATCTGGCAGCCCTTCTGCTAGACCAGCTGTCAATGAATGAAAAACAAGCAAGCTCTCATTGCACAATGTGTATCAAGTCATTCAGTTCTATAAAAGGAATACTGATTTGATCTTCAGTGGCTGGGGTCTGGCGGCCGGAAGGTGGTTATAACTAAGTCTGGTATTTATATCAACCTTAATCATTCACTGTGTACCAGTTGAGAACCTTGGTTCTAATAAGTTGGTCCCAGCCTTATATTTAATTTCCATAAATTACATGTTGATTATCTACACTGCAAATTATCTGCAATAAATTTTCTTTTTCCTGGGCCGGCTTCTTCTTGTAGTCTCTTATACCACTTTCCCTCCCATCTAGCTGGTATGTGCCAGCAGAAATAACAAACTAGTTTTTTGTTTTTTGTTTTTTTCTGTACGCGGGCCTCTCACTGTTGTGGCCTCTCCCATTGCGGAGCACAGGCTCCGGATGCGCAGGCTCAGCGGCCATGGCTCACGGGCCTAGCTGCTCCGCGGCATGTGGGATCTTCCCGGACTGGGGCACGAACCTGTGTCCCCTGCATCGGCAGGTGGACTCTCAACCACTGCGCCACCAGGGAAGCCCACAAACTAGTTTTGATACTGGTGTAAATCAGTGCTTTTCAACTGGGATTGAGTTTGCCTCCCCAGGGGACATTTTTGGTTGTCACAACTGGCATCTAGTGATAGAAGCCAGGGATGCTGGTAACATCACATAATGCACAGGGTACCCACAGCAAAGAGTTTCAGTTCCAAAAGGTCAGTAGTCTTAAAGTTGAGAAATCCTGGTAAATAAGGATAAAATAGGGAGTGATTTACAATTAACAAGTACATTTCAAACAAAAGTATGAGTTACTTGGGAGTTATCCTCTGTTTTGGATTCTATGAACAAGGAAAGCTTTCCTCTATGAACAAGGAAAATGGACACTGATGCATCATTCCTCATGCATGCCCTTCAGTGGGAGACACCTCTTCTTTTCAGAGGAGAATGTCTAATGCTGGGCATCTGCACAATGGCTGAGGCATATTTATGGGCAGTAGAAATTTGTGTGAAGAACATTCCATAGAGTCTTAACCAAGAGTGTGGAAAATATTCTCAATGTCAGATCTTTTGGACTTCAAAAAGGTCAGTTCTCTGGGTATTTTGGTTTCTGAATGTTCATCCAATTTTTATGTATTCTTTCCATACCTCAAAGGCCTGTTTCAGTCTCCGTTTTTGACCCTGATTAACTGAGTTACTTGCATGCTCAGACTTCAGTTCTGCATGACTGGACAAATTCTTGGAATGAACCTTACTTTCTCATCCTCATTCTAAAAGTTTTGTTAATATTGATAATTTTTAATTGCTTTTCACACTTCTTTCAGAAGTGAGCTTATAGTGCTCTTAAATTTACATTTGTCTCAACAGTTCTAGAAACAGCATTTCTTCTTTTAAACAAATAAATTAAATTTTATTGGGGAAAATTAAGTCAATACAATGCAAAGCTATAAGCTGGCTCCTTGTAGAGACATTTTTTCATTTTGTGGCTGTTCGTCTGCACTTCAAACCCTAGGTAGCTTACTGCATTCCAAAGTTGAGCCTTCAGTGTCTAAAGGGCCAGTTGAAAGGCCCAAAGAAATGTGCTGCTATTAACAGTCCATCCAGGACTGGTGTTCAGATTTGAAATTCATAATGGCATCTAAAGGAATGGATGCGTTCCAGGATCCCTGCAGGAGCTCTAAGCCATGCCTGAAAAAAAAAAAAAAAAAAGGAGGGGCCCCAAATTCTACCAACTCTTAACCAGACCTCACTTCTGATGATTTTGGAGTATGAGGAAGAAGTAGGGAGTGGATCTTAGGACCAGTGTGCTGCCCTGGGAATATACTAACAAAATACACTTTAAGCTTCCAAGCTGGAAGGAAAATGTGTGAGCTTTCTTTCTTTCTTTCTTTTTTTAAATTTTATTGAAGTATAGTTGAATATAGTTCCCTGTGCTATACAGTAGGACCTTGTTTTTTGTCCATCCTATATATAATAGTTTGCATCTGCTAATCCCAAACTCCTAATCCTTCTCTCTCCCATGCTCCCTCCCCCTTGGCAACCACAAGTCTGTTCTCTATATCTGTGAGTCTGTTTCTGTTTCATCGATATGTTCATTTGTGTCTTCAGATTCTACATATAAGTGATATCATGAGGTATTTTTCTTTCTCTTTCTGACATATTTCACTTAGTATGATAATCTTTAGGTCCATCTGTGACTGTGTGTCTTACATTCAGGCCTAACCTGAACCCTGGTCCTCTCCCCAGAGCCTGGAGACTCGGAAAGTACTGGGTGTAGAAAGATAATTATGTGATTTTTTTCTTCTGGCATTTCCAGAAAGCTGCTGACCCCACCTTGGAAAAATGTGTTCAAGATGCATCCTAAATTGTACCTTCTTGTTGACTCTCTCTTTAGCTAAAATAGAGTAAATGTGCCATGATTATCATTATTTGACATGACTATAAAAATAATTATAATCACGGCAATGATTTCCAGGAAAGCTCAATTAACCAATTTTAAACATAGCAGAAACACAAAATCTTAAAAGTAAATGTGGGAGACTTCTTAAGTAAACCCATAGCTGGAAAGTTTTGAAACACTTTATAATCACAAAGATGCTGTGTTGCAAGTCCCATATGGCAATATAAAGCCAGTAGAGTCAAACTGCTATAACCTGGTAGTTAAGAGCAGTGATTTGGTGTCAAACAGACCGCGAGTCAAGCCTTGATTTTGCCACTTACTATCTGAGTGGACTTTTACAAATGACTTCAGCTTTCTGAGCCTTAACTTCACGTTCAAAATGGAGATAATAATGGTACTTATCTCATGGACTTTTGAGAATATTAAATGACATATTGTGTGTAAAATCCTTATTCAGTCCCTCAATAAATATGTTTATGTTTATTATTCCTAGACACCAAGCAAGTAATAATGTTTTGGATACCTGTTTACCGAACATAACTGAAGTAAGGCAAGATCATGGTATTTAGTAAGTTTAATTTAATACTAGGGATCATCTGGAGTAATTTTTTACCTGCTTTATTTTGCGGAGCATAGGCTCTAGACGCGCAGGCTCAGCAGCCATGGCTCACGGGCCCAGCCGCTCTGCGGCATGTGGGATCTTCCCAGACCGGGGCACAAACCCGTGTCCCCCGCATCGGCAGGCGGACTCTCAACCACTGCGCCACCAGGGAAGCCCCTGCTTTATATTTTTTATTGTAGTAAAATATACATATCATAAAACTTACCATTTTAACCATTTTTTTTCAAATGCATACATAGTGAGCATTTCTGCCTGACCTGTCAACTGAATTGTTAGCTCAAATATCATCAGGGGCCCGTGAGCCATGGCCGCTGAGCCCGTGCGTCCGGAGCCTGTGCTCCGCAATGGAAGAGGCCACAACAATGAGAGGCCCGCGTACCACACACACACACAAAAATAATAATAATAATAATTATATATATATATATCTCATCAGTAACTTCTTTTTAATTTATTTATTTATTGCTGCATTGGGTCTTCATTGCTGCGTGGGAGCTTTTCTGTAGTTGTGACGAGCAGGGGCTACTCTTCATTGAGGTGCACAGGCTTCTCACTGCAGTAGCTTCTCTTGTTGTAGAGCACGGGCTCTAGGCGCACCGGTTCAGTAGTTGTGGCTCGTGGGCTCTAGAGCACAGGCTCAGTAGTCGTGACACACGGGGTTAGTTGCTCCGTGGCATGTGGGACCTTCCTGGACCAGGGCTCAAACCCGCGTCCTCTGCACTGGCAGGTGGATTCTTAACCACTGCCTACCAGGGAAGCCCATTTTAACCATTTTTAAGAGTACAATTCACTGTATTAAGTACATTCACAATGTTGTGCAGACATTACCACAATCCATTTCTAGAACTTTTTCATCATCCCAAACAAAAATTCTATACCTAACAATAATTTATGTAGTCATTTTTAAGCTGTTTTTAAAATCTTTTTATATAATGGGAAGCACATGTCCCTTTAATATTATTCAAGTATGTAATCATTACTATAGAAAATTAGGAAATATAGATAAAAATAAAAATGAAAATAGATCATCTGAAATGTCACTCCTCACAATTAACATTAGTATTTTGGTATATCATGTCACTAGTTTTCCTCTTGCAAACATATACGTGTAAAATGGAATGCTATTATGAGTTCTATTTTCTAGCCATTAAGAAAAAGAAATCTTTTAACTTAGTAATGCACATTTCAGCAGATGTGGCAAATGACCATTAAGAAGAGAGGCAGAGAACTACTTCTCCACTTAAAAAAGGCTTTGATAGGGAAGCCGTGAGGAGAGAAAGGCAAAAATGACTTGTTTTTATGAAGACCACTTCATCTGAAGACTAATTCTTCCCCAATCTACAGCTGTCATGATCCTAAGAATTCCTATAGTAACTCAGCCTAAAGCCTAATCGCCATCCCTCATAGTCTCTCAAAATAGCATAAATAAATGAAAATCTTTTAAAAACGTAACACTCAAACCCAACCTAACAATGACTATCTCAAAAAGGAATGAACAGAGTAGTGGGAAAAGAAATGAAACGACCTCTCTGAATAAATCTTGTTATATAGTTTGATCATATAATGTATATAAATGTTTCATGTATTCTAAAATGAAAATTTTTAAAATTTAAATCAATCTATAAAAATTCAAAACAGACTGAAACAAAAAAACCTAACTTGAACCAAAGTAAATTAATGAATTGAAGCAAATGAACTCAATATCAAGTCAGTAACACAAAAAGACACAACTAAAAAGATACAAGAAAAATAATTATTTCAAGGGCACACCTTACCAGAACATATTCTAAGAACAAATAGAGGTACAAAGAAATCACAAACTGTATTCTGTATCTACTTGGTAGAGGCAATATTGCTATTATTATTTTGAAACTATTTAAAATATACTATAGATTAATGCAAATAAGTAACTATGTTGACATTAGGAACAAAGTTTTCAGTGTAAGAGAAACAAAAAGAAAGTCAAAGAACCTAAGTAAAAAAAAAAAAATCCTACAGGATTACCTTGTTACAATGTCATATTTGAATTATAAATATTACTATCAGTATTTTTTCCTTTTCAAGTACAGATATTTCTTACTACTATCTACTGAAAAGGCCTAGAAGCAGTGACACCCCAGTAGCAATGATGAAATACTTGACCCAGGCAACAATCACCATTGAATGAAACTGTTAGTTGAAAGGTGAATGAGAACTTTACCGTGAGGGATAATAAGGCCCTCTGCACATGACTGATCAATCTTAGAATCTCTAAAAGTAGAACAAGCAGATATTGCGTGCCTCCTGATGTGATGCATTGCAAAGCATAGAGCACTTATCAGGTGTCCCTGGGGGTGGGAGGAATTGACTCTGAATCTAATCAATTCTTTTGATCCAACGTTCATTTACAGGAACTGCAAGGGATAAAGAAGCAAGTTAAAGGACACCACAAAAAAACAAACATTCCTCAGACTACTTATCTGGTTTCTGCAACTAGTTAATGGCAGAAGGGAAAGGGGAGGAGAGGGAGTGACTCTTTTAGAAGAAAAGAGGCAAAGAGCCACAGCAACCAAATACTGTGTGCTGACATTGTTTGGATCCTTATTCTAAGAATTGTAAAAACACATTTTTGAGGCCATCAGCACATTTGATTATGGTCTGGATTTTAGATGATGCCAGAGAATTACTGTTAATTTTGTTAAGTGTGATAATGACATATTGGTTATGTAAGAAAATGTCTATTTTTTTAGGTATTCATACCAAAGCATCATATGACTCTTGACATGACACAGTGTCTGGGATGCAGTTTACAATATTTCAGCAAAGAAAAAAAAAAAAAGAGGGAACAGATGAAGCAAATGTGGCAAAAATTTTAATGTATTGTATCTGGGTAATGTACATGAAAGTTTATTGTATAGTCTCTCTACTCTAGAATGTCTTTGAAATTTTTCAATACAAAAAATTGTTTTAAACTAAAAACAAAATTGTATCTGTTTTGGTTACTATTGCTATGCAACGTGTCATCCCCAAATGCACAGGCTTAAATGCAGTAATCGTCATATTGTATCTCATATTTCCTCTGGGTTGGAAGCTTGGGAAAGAGCTTGTCTGGGCAGTCCTGGCTCTCACAGTTTCTCATGTGTTGATGGCAGGAGCTGTACCAGAATGGGGAGTGAGAGGCAGGGGCAGGGCAGGGCAGAATGACAAGAAAGGCTGGAACAGCTTGAGACTGGCCAGGCAGCCCTCTCTTTCTCAATTCCTATATGTAGTCATAGGGCCTCTCCATGTGGGTGAATTTGATCTTTCTCACACTTAATGGTCTCAGGGCAGACAGAGAATTTACTTGGTAGCTGATGTTTTCAAAAGCCAGTATTGGGCTTCCCTGGCGGTGCAGTGGTTGAGAGTCCGCCTGCCGATGCAGGGGACACGGGTTCGTGCCCCGGTCCGGTAAGATCCCACATGCCGCGGAGCGGCTGGGCCCGTGAGCCATGGCCGCTGAGCCTGCACGTCCGGAGCCTGTGCTCCGCAACGGGAGAGGTCACAACAGTGAGAGGCCCACGTACCTCAAAAAAAAAAAAAAAAAAAAAAAAAAAGCCAGTATTCCAGTGAACAAAGTGGAAGCACATTGCCTTTTATGCCCTCACCTGGGAATTCTCATGAGTGTCATTTCCTCTGTATTCTCATGGTTGAAGCAGAAGAAAAAGCCAGCCCATTTTCAAGGAGAGAGTTCATAGATTGCATTTTTTGGTTAGAGGAATGCCAAAGAATTTGCAGACATATTTAAAAACTGCCACATCATCCCACACATCTGGTGAACAGTCCTCAACTCAAAATACCACAAAAGAATTGACAGTCTATTTATCATGGTTACTCATAAGCAGGGACTTTTCTGATTCCTAAGACCATGGAACAACTGATTCCTTCTGAAATTCCCATATAGCTTGTAGAATAACCTAAAACTTCATAACTTGGTATCTTTTAAATTACCTTATGAGATGTCACATGTGAAAGCCCAGCCCAGTACTGGGTCCACAAATGCTGTTGATATCTGATACATGTTTAAATTCCTCGGAAGTTTTTACTGCATTTATTAATGGTGAGCGCACCATTAATAAGTTGTAGTAAGTTGGGGTGACCTCGTGTTTCTCTGAAAGACTTGGTATAGTTACAGTTTGTAGGAGGAATGGAACCTCTGGAGAAACTGAAATTCATTCTAAAATGTTGCAATTGGGTGATAGTTAGAGATAACAGGGAGGGTGTCATTGCATAAGCCAGAGTACCTATTTTGTTTTCCATTTTGTTTTTACTTTCTATCAGTTTTCTTCTTCCCCAGATTGCCTTTTAAAAAACTTTCCTGAGCAACAGAAAAATAGGAGCATCTCCCTTATGTGATGTATGAATGTGTCATGCCAAAGCTTTTTATAGAATACTAATGATTTTTGGAATCCAATCTGTTTTAAAATATTTCTGAAGATTTAGCAAAACACACACCAGATTTCTGTGTCTATAAGAAGCTTCAAATTTTCTTTTTAAATCTTAAAAGTCAAAGATGACCTTAAATTATGGTGAAATTCATTCCTAATGTAAATTAATGTGTAATTTCCCAAACTGATAGAAATGTTACAGATAATTCCTATAGCTATGCAAAGAAAGAAAATCTAATATTCTCTTTCCCTTAAATTTAATATTTTAATATTCTAACATTTTCTTTTCCCTTAAAGGTCCCTTAAAATTATAAGTCATGTAAGCAATGGGCTAATTATAAATTATTAATATACATTTATTAAAATACTTTATTTTCATTGATGTTACTGTTTTACTTATCAACAAAAAATTACATTGTGTGTTCAAACTCTTCACTAATATAGACTGCCTATCCTTCCAACCATTATATAAAATTCAGTGCCTTCACTTTTCCTGTTTATCAGCCTTTATTTACGTAGGAATATTTGTGGAATTGATATTTAGTTCCACATACATTGGTCTAATAATCTTAAGAACTCCATGTTCCAAATCAGTCAGTGATATATCATAGGGCTTGAAATTTCAGAGATTCAAAGCCTTCTGACTGAATTCAGTTGTGATTTTTATATTGCAGGCAAAAAAAAAAAAATATATATATATATATATAATTGCAAACAGATGAGTTTAGAATGATCTAAAAGTCTTTCCATTCTCTGCAAAATGTCTTATTTACCTTTTAAATCATGTACTATAAGAAAAATGCTTTTTTGTAGATGACATTTTATTGAAATCAAGTGTAGACCTAAAAAAAAAAAAAAGAGGAGTACTACATGTATTTTCTTTATTACATTCTTTGTGGAATACGTTCTGGAAAAATAGAAGGCATTACAGAAATCATCTAACTGAGGAAGAAATTCTACTCTGCACAAAACGCTCATTGATGTCAGTGGGAGTTCTGTGAATGGAACAAATGTTGAACTTGACCCTGTAATGTTTAAAGTGCAATCTTCCTGCTCTTGGCAGAGCCTGACTTCCCACTGAAAGGCGTTGTAGTCTGTGCAGGGATTACACAGCGGGTTAATAGTCTAGTTTTTCACTTCTTTTGGAGCAACAGCTGAAACATATAATACCTTCCTTTAGGGCTATTACATACTTTTAAACACAAAAGACTTTAAATGAGGTGGTATGAGAAAGTAAAAGGTAGAGTCTATGGATGAAAATTTATGTTGGTAATGATTTTTCAACTACCTTCTCTACGGGTGGCTCAGAAGTATCAATGAGTAATATATACATTTAGGAAAAGAGAAGAACACCAAGGCTTTAGACACCACTTAGCATATCAGTATTGAAACCATGCTTACTCTATTTTTGTTTTATTCCATTAGATATATGTAAAGAATGATTATCAGCAAGATGCCAATGCAACTGTTTTTTGGTAAAATGAGATGGGATGATTATAAATGAAGTTAAGAGAAAACAGAGTATTATCACTTCAAGGTAAACTACGGCAGTACCAAATTGGAATGGCTCGTTTTCAGTCCCATGAATAAAGTGTGACTCTACAGACATAGAGAACAAATGTATGGATACCAAGGGGGAAAGGGGTGGGATGGGAGGAATTGGGAGACTGGGATTGACACATACACATTATTGATACTATGTATAAAATAGACAACTGATGGGAACATACTGTGTAGCATAGGGAACTCTACCTAATGCACTGTGGTAACCTAAATGGGAGGGAAGTCCAAAAGAGAGGGGATATCTGTATGTGTATGGCTGATTCATTTTGTTGTGCAGTGGAGGCTAACACAGCATTGTAAAGCAACCGTACCCCAATAAAAATTAATTAAAAAGAAAAGAATGTGTGACTCTAGTTATAGATCTAGTACAATCATTTATTACTGCTTCAAAAAAATGAGCATTATGTTCTGGAGAAAAGATTTTGAAATCATCTAGTCTCTACAATTATACTCAGGCACTTGAATAACACCATTATCAGGGTCTTATTTTTAGTTGTTTGTACTTGATGGGATATTTTCCTCTTATTTTGTATGCTTTTCAACAATGCATACACATTGCCTTTATAATAGAAAGAGAGATAAAAGAGAAGAAAAGCAAGGGACCAGCTTTTGTTTCAAAGGAGCAGAGGAAGAGGAAGATGAAGAAACAGGAAGTATTTCGAGATGAAATTAAAGTTGCTTTTGATTTTATTTGACAGAAGGTTGTGAATTATGAAAAAAAAATCCCCAATGACTAAGAATGGAAATGGTGGCTTATATAAGGTGTGGAAAATGTACTGTTACAGGTATTAAACATAGTTATAGGACTGCCTAGAGTTGAATAGTTGGCACTTAAGCCTTGGTCTCAGATTCCTGGGTTCGTACTCCAGCTCTACAACTTCCTACCTATGTGATCTTGTGCAGGAGGTTATCTATTAACTGGATACATAATTTATTATTCTGATAAGGATGTATGGAAGAAGAGGAGGGAGGGGAGAGCTTCGGAGAAGTTTTTGGAGGCCAGGTTGTGATGCTTGGATCAGCTATAGAAGTCAGATAAAGTCACCCCTTGGTATCCGCTGGGGTGGGGCGTGTGGGGGATTGGTTCCAGGATGCCTGCAGATACCTAAATCCATGGATGCTCAAGTCCTTTATATAAAATGGCATGGGATAGTCGGTCCTCCCTATCCGCAGATGCAGGACCAGGGACACTGACTACTTGCTTCCACAAGTAGCTAAGAAGCCATGAGCGAGCCATGAGCCTCCAGATGTCCCAAGGCAGTTTCAGAGTACCCCTTGGTTCCAGGGTGCAGTAGGACCCCGTTCCCTGGGAATATCAGACTCATTCAGAAACTGAACTGTCTCTAGCTGTTTTCTTTCTTTTTAACAAATTCACAACTGTTGATGGAAGGAAGGGAGGAAGGAAGGAAGAAGAAAGAAAGAAAGAAAGAAAGAAAGAAAGAAAGAAAGAAAGGGAGAAAGAGAGAGAGAGAGAGAAAGAAAGAGAGAAAGAAAGATATAGGGATGTATTATAGATTGTTTATTTTTTATTTTTTTGTCCACGCTGGCAGATTGCTTGTGGGATCTTAGTACCCTGACCAGGGATCAAACCTGTGTCCCCTGCAGTGGCAGCGCAGAGTCCTAACCACTGGATGGCCAGGGAATTCCCTAGATTGTTTGTTTTACTTTATCCACACTCCTCTTACTGTCGATGTGATTTTTTTTTTGTACTTTTTCCCCCTTCATATATAATATACTGAAATGAATCTGATTTTAGGAGAATTTAAACAAAATTTTTTTCTCTACTTGCTCTTCTTAGTGACTTTTAACTATCATTTTTCTTCTCCCTTAATCTGTTCTGTTTCCTACAAATTTATTTCAATCTTTTAAAAATATTTTACTTCTATTCCTAGTTTTAGGTCTGCATTAGTCTTTTTTAAGAAATTATTTTAAGCATACTTTCGTCATCTTCTCCCTACCTGATTCCATATTTACTCTCTATTATTTGCTTTTATAATAGTTGACAGGAAGCAAGTCTAAGAAGTGTGAAGGGTTGAGAGAGTTCCCTTTACAGAGCAGAAGGAGAGAGGCTTCCTTTTGTTCCCTTCCTCACTCCTGGGCTATTCCTGCACTTGCCTCCTTAGATCCTTCACAAGATTCTCCAGCCCCAACAGAAACTCCATGGACCTGGGGGAATTTGGGGGTTAATTCCTTTCAGAGCCTTAAACTCATTACACAAACAGCACTTAAAAATTTTTTTTATTGAAGTATCATTGATTTACAATGTTGTGTTAGTTTCAGGTGAACAGCAAAGTGATTCAGATATGGATATATATATATATTTTTTCATTTTTCAGATTCTTTTCCATTATACATTATTACAAGATATTGAGTATACTTCCCTGTGCTCTTCAGTAGGTCCTTGTTGGTTATCTACTTTATATACAGTAGTGTGTACATGTTAATTCAAAGCTCCTAATTTATCACAACCCCCCCCCCCAAACAGTACTTTTGATTTGCTAGAACAATTTGCTACCATCTCACTATGTTCAGCCCTTATTTGAGGAAACTACAATCTTAAAATGCATGGTTTCCAAAGTGTATAATCTTTGGAATTTGGCAAACTGTGGTGGATACATGTCCAGAAGCCTGGTGGTCTGGCCTAGGGGAATACACCCGAAGAGGGGCTCACTAGCATATGCCCAGGTCTGACCCTTTTGGGGTGGTGCTCCTGAGCTTCCCTACACACATTCATGGACAGTGGCACCAAAAAGATTGTGTCTAGTTTCTGGGACCATGTTTCAAATGACAAGGAATTCCCATTTACTTGTCATCCGATTGGCTTACTTCCCTTTCTGTGAAGGTCATAGGAGTACCCTTTGATACACCCCACTGGAGTTCCTTTTGCTCACTGAGATTGCTGGAAAGGAACTATCACCCCAACTACAATAACAACAGCAAAACCTGGTTAGAGTTTTGGTTATGCTGGTTTTTAAGGCCCTTACATGTTTCAAATGCTTATTGGCTCTTTTTATTTTGTGTGCGGGGTTATTGCTGGTTTATATATTTTGTAAGTACTTCTATACTGGATTGTTACTTTCTTCTAGATTTATTATATAAGAGCTCTTTATATATTAGGGATATTAGCTATTGTTTCTAATATATATTTTCTCTCAAACTGTCATTTGTCTTTTAACTTTGTTTATTGTGTCTTTTATCAATAGAAGTTTTATAAATTTAAGTATTGTAGTTCTATCAACTTTTCTTTGATGGTTTCTCGTTGTCCCATATTTGGATTACTATGTGGTGGCAAAGTGTATACACTAAATACAGACTGAACTGGAAGAGAACTGGATTCTAATTATGGTTCTGCTAATAGTCTTCAAATCTAAGTTCTCTCACCTTTAAAATGGAGGAGAATAGACACCAGATGACTTCTAAGGTCTACTTCCTGCATATTCAACCACTACTGAAAATTCTTAGATTCTGAAGTTTTAAAAGCTTATTTTCTTTAACTAGGCCAAACACTCTCCCTGAAACTAACACTTCTAATTTGCCTAGCAACATTTTCACAGTGTAAAATCTAGCCAGTGTCTGAATTATTAAAACTTCTGAATTTTTGGCATCTGAATTAATGTCTTGAATTTTTATATAAAATTTGATGAGTTTATACCTACCTCTTCTTATAGATATAGGCTTTTATAGAGAATAGACACCACATTTAATATGTAATCTAAAGTATACATATCATAGAGCCCTAAGTCAATGGACATTGAATATGGCTTATGACAGTTTATTGATGATAATGATGAAATGTATCACTACCGATGTAAGGGAAAAAAATAGCTTTTATTTATGTAGTATGCTTTCGTGTCCATCATCTCATTTGGTGCCCACCCACAATAACTCTATGAGGTAGATAAGACAGAGCTTTATTTTCCATCTGATAGATCATGAACTATTGCACAGAGAGATTAAATGATTTTTCCAAGGTCACCAGCTAGTAAATGCTAATGCCTCTGCCAGAACTTTTCTGAAAGATGACAATATTGTCAAGAAAGAATTTATTGGCTAGGTTTCATTATTACAGAAGACAAAATAGAAATATCAGTTATCTATGAGGAAGCGTGGCTAGAAATCAGGTAAATGAAATAAAATGTCAAGAATGAAAAAGAAAAATTACATTGAAAATTATAAAAATATTTGAAGGCTATTTCTTCTTTATGTATTTATTTCTACATAAAGAAGTATAAACCTTTTGGAAAGAAATGGCATTTCTATTAATAGTTTGGTATGCTGTATAGCAAGAAATATGAAAAATATATTATATAAAGTTTTCTATAAGAAAGCAAAAACCCTCAGAGGGGGTTTCCCGAGGTAGAAGGAAGGGAAATTCAGCATCTGTTTTAAAGGAAAAATGGAAGAACAAGAAAATTCAAAGTAATTAAAAACTAAGAAAATTAAAATACTCTATGACTAATCTGATGGTTGACATAAATTTAATGGCATAAAAACAAAGGGATTGGACAATGAAAATAGGAGAGGAAACATTTTAAAATATGTTATTATTTTTTTTTAATTTAATTTAATTTTTTTTTTTGCGGTACACGGGCCTCTCACTGTTGTGGCCTCTCCCGTTGCGGAGCACAGGCTCCGGACGCACAGGCTCAGCGCCCATGGCTCGCGGGCCCAGCCGCTCCGCGGCATGTGGGATCTTCCCGAACCGGGGCACGAACCCGTGTCCCCTGCATCGGCAGGCGGACTCTGAACCACTGCGCCACCAGGGAAGCCCTAAAATATGTTATTATTTAGATCAGCATTTTTGAAGGATAATTGTAGTCAATTCCTAGAAAATAAATTTCTTTCCAAGGAAAGAAATTATGAGTTAAATATATTCAGAATTATTTTGGAAAATCCAGTTGAGATATATTATTTTCCAAATACTAATTAAACCAGATTTAGGTGAGATTTACTCAGTATTCTGATTATGATATGGCCATGATCGACAAATACAGATGATTTATTTTTACTTTGAAATAGGAATGATATGCTGCTTAACTAAAAAACAAAAAAACAAGGTTTTATGGAACATAGTTGGCATTTTAGAGCAGGGCATTTAGCCTCTTACTACAGCTCAAGTTATGCATAATACTTATGTATTGGCTATTTTTATGGCATGTTTGATGTTAAATAGTTTTTTTTTTTTTTTTTTTTTTTTTTTATGGTACGCGGGCCTCTCACTGTTGTGGCCTCTCCCGTTGCGGAGCACAGGCTCCGGACGCGCAGGCTCAGCGGCCATGGCTCACGGGCCCAGCCGCTCCGTGGCATGTGGGATCCTCCCGGACCGGGGCACGAACCCGTGTCCCCTGCATCGGCAGGCGGACTCTCAACCACTGTGCCACCGGGGAAGCCCTAAACAGTTTTTTTTAAAAAACAAAATACTATAGAAAAAAAAGTAAAGTTATAAGTGGGCTTAAATGAGTAGGAAAACAGCAGTTTCATTACCCAAAGAAAATATTCTTAGTTGAAGGCCTACATCAAAGGACAATAAGCAGCATTTAACCTTTTGTTAATTTAATATTGTTATGATTTAGAAAGAAGTGTGCATATTGTAATATGATTGAAACATTATTATTCATACCAGGGAAGATCTGAAGGGCAAGTGCATCAGAAGATGGTAATAAAGTTGGAAATTATTAGAGTGACTATTTGTCTCAGTTGGCTGGGACAGCCCTGGTTTTACATTTCTTGTCCCTGTGTAATTATTATTAAGGTCTGCTTTCACTCTCAGAAGTGTTCTACATTGGGTGATACACTATATGGTCACCTTAGAAATGGTGGCAGCATGGTACATATTATCAGTGCATTTTAATTGTACTACTAATAATAGCTAACACTTTTGAGTCCGCCCAGCGCTTGATGAGTATTGTCGCATGTAGTCCTCCCAATAATCTATGAGACAGTTAGTATTATAGTCCCCATTCTAGAGATGAGGAAGCTCAAGTTTATGTTTATAGCTATTCAGGAACTTGACCAAGGTTACGCAGTAGCCGTTTCTAATTCAAGCAGTCTTGTTTCAGAGGTCACAAAAATAATCACCATGCACCATTTATTTTCTCCATACTTTAAAAAAATTCATAAGACATCTGAAAATTTTAACTTTGATGGGCTACAAAATGTATAGGATAGAAAAAGATTTTTCAAGCATATAGTAGGGGGCAAAACTTCAAAATTTTAAAAAAGCTTTTCATAACTCAAGGCAGACTTCCCTGTGATTCATAAAGTATTACTGAAAATATGTCTGAAAGAAATATGCTATGGCAGGGATGATTCCATTCCCAATATATTATAAAATCCTTAATTTTAGTTCCTGTATGTACTGCCTCTTTTGAGCTCAAACGTCCCTTTCCCACACACTTGCCACCCTAACCTCTTGCCCTCTCTATCTAGGGGCTAAGATGGAAGTGAAAATAGGAAAGTCAATTCCTATTAAAAACACATGTTATAATGCATTTTGATCCACTTAATCTAATGCTTCTAGACTTTTTTTTTCAAATATAACTCTATTCTAGACCAAATATTAAGTTTTCCCAAAGCTGCTGTGAAAAAAACTTTGGTTTTAGGTAACTAATTATTTACTAGGTGTTAAGAACAAAAGAAAAGAAGAATGAGCACCCTAAACTTTTCCTTGCCCTCTGCTAACTTTGTCCACACAATGCTTCTGCACAGGTGCTGGGCAGGCATGGGGAAATGACAGGGGAATCCTTTTTAAAACTCTGCTTTTTTCCCTGATGGCTGCTGTGTGCATTCCCTGGAATGCTTAAGGTCTTAAAGCTTTCCTTCAGGTATGTAGCTTATCTCCAGTAGCCCTTTCCAGAACCCAGCCATTGGGAAGGGGAATCCCTAAGAAGGAATTCCTACTTTCACAGAGATTTATTTAGAGAATCACAATGGGGAAGATTAAGCTATATTATCAACAAATATTTATTAGTTAACTCTCTAAGGTGGTCCTGGAATTGAGTTAATTATTACAGAATCACAATTAGGCAGCCTTGTTTAAAGTGGGGTTTTAGTTCTCCTTTTAATCACAATTGAAAGAAACGTTAAGTCCATATTAGTTCAACTGTAGGAGGATTTTCAAAGGAAACTAATCTGTAAAGCACAGAACAGAAATGCCTTGTATAAAAAGAACAAATGGAAGATTTAGCTATATCTGTATGTTCTGCTCATATGAGTTAGAACTAAGTAGTAAGTGATGAATAATTAAGATGAATCACTACTTTTGATTACTGAGTACCCTGATCATATAGCTGTCATTTCACCTTTCGGTATGAGCACGGATGTAGAATTCCTGCTGAAGATACTTTACCAAGGGGCTATTAAAGAAATATTTGTCGAAATATGTAATTTTTTTTTATTGCTTTGGCGGAGCCACACAGTTTGGGGGATCTTAGCTCTCCAACCAGGGATCCAACGTGGCTCCCACAGTGGAAGTGCTGAGTCCTAACCACTGGACCGCCAGGGAACGCCCTCAAATAGGTAATATTGATAAGTGTATCCTGGATTCCATCCTCTTAAGGTCAGTGTTTCAGGGTTCATTCTTACAGTATAAGTAGGACTTATTTAACAATCAAATGAGGGGCACTTTACTGTCTATACTATACACTCTATTGTCTGCAGATGGCCCCAAAAAATGAAACCACATTCCCCTCTCCTACCTACTCAACATCAGCATATGCTATCTCTATATTCCCTCCCACCAAAAGCTGCTTTGGGGAAACAATCTGATGAAGTGGTATAAATGACTAATAAGGCTTAAAATATTACCTTTCCCAGGATTATGGCTTTGTGCTAGAGAAATAAACCACTCAAAGGGTTTATTGTGTGGTTTATTTTTTATTTATGGTTTGCCACTCTAGTGGCAAAATTTCAGGTGAATTGGAGGAGGGGTTTTTCGTTATAGGTACTTTTCTAGCCTAAATGGTAATCGGCAGATAGGTCGTAGTAGGAGTCTAAGTTAAAAAAAAAAAAAAAGGCTGGGGGCCAGGGCAGGTTCTAGCCTAGCAACTGGTCCAGTCCTATTTATTTAGGTTTGGGAGTGGGGCGGGGAATGGGAGGTTAGGTTTACTTGAATCTATGATGCCACATTTAAAGGGGTCTTGAATCAACCTGAGATTAAATGCAACATTGGAATTTCACCATCCATCTGGTCTCCCGCTGGTGTGGGAGACTCTGCTTTACGAGAGATATACCACTGATTCTGGTCAAACTCAAAGCAGTTTTTGAAAGTGGGGTAGGAAATCTTTCTTGTGTCGATTAAAAATAGTTTATATGCTTTTATACAATTGCCAAGATTCATATTCACATAAAATGGTTAACTAGCTTACTAGTATACCTGGCTGCCGTTTCTTCTAACTTCCAGCTTAATGCTTTTACGTCTAGTTTAGCACTGAATAAGCCTGAACACTTTGTACTGTCTGTGAACCTTCAACTTCTGCTCTAGGCTAAGGCACTACCTGCGTTAATTCTACCAGTGCTGAAGTAGTTAAAAGCTCCCACCCCTAACAGAATGTCTTGAATATCTTTGGAGTTATTTCAAGTGTTTATCACTAGCGTACAATTTACTTTGGTAAATAATTCTTTGATGGACTTTATCAACTCCTTCCTTTGGATGCAAGCCAAAAATCATCTGTAGGGCACACAGCTCTTTATTCAAACTTGGTAATAAATAATTATCTTTGGAACACAGACGGAAGAACTGAAGCAGTGACTTCAGGGACACAGACTAATTACCGTCATTGTACACGGTTAAGTACAGCAGAGACTGGGGGCGGGGAATGGTTTGTTTCGTTATCTACTGCGCTCCTTCTCGGGGTAAAACAAGGCCGTCTTGTCTGTTAACATATTTAAAGCGGTAACTGCAAAAACTGCAATGTTATGGTTGAGGCGTTTTATGCCATATGTGTTGATAGGAATGCCTAAGCAGCTCTCTCCGCAATAAACGCAAACCCTGCCAGGCTGAGTTTCACTAGGGCCAGCGTAATTCAACGACTGCATCACCGAAACCGCCGGGGTTGGAAGCCTACGTTGCGTTCGGAGTGTATACAATGTTTCCTCTAACAAAGGCACTATCTCGAGGCAATTTCGCGGGCCATTTCCCCCCTCCCAGTGCCAGCTTTGTCTCCCCGCCGGTGTGAGGTTGAGACTTGGAGGAGCCTCAGCTGCGTTGCTGTCCGAGAAAGCTCGGAGCAAGGGCTGGCGTGGGAAGCTCCACCGCGCTGCCGCTGTGGTTTCTTGCAAACTGAGCGTGCCATTAGAGGAAGTTGGAGTGCTGCAGTTGAAAGAGATACCTGCAGCCTTAAAATCGGTTTGGACATGAACCCTTCGCACCGATTACTGTCGTACAAAGAAACTCAATCGGCTGGGGTGGAGGAGGCTTGGGGACTCTCGGTCTCCCAGGCTGGGCGGGGGCAGCCGGGGTCGGCTTCATCCGAGTCCCCCACCTTGGGCAGCCGGGAAGCCGCAGGAAGGCCTCCCAGGCCTGGGCCTGAGCGGGCCTCATGCCGCGCTTCGCAAGCGAACCCCCAGCCGCCGACGACCCCAACCCCCCGGTCCCCGGCCCACGGCCCACGGCCCCGGAGCACCCCCCTACCCCCACCCTGCCGACGTCGGCCCGCACCGCCCCCGCGCGCGGTGACTGGCTCGCGCCGGCCTCCAGCCCGACTGTTGGCGGTTGGGGCGAAGCCCGCGGGAGGCCGCCCCGCCCTCGCCCCCGCCCCCGCCGCGGAGCCGCCGCCGCGCGCAGTCTCTTCCCCCCTCGCCGCCGGGGCGGTGGCGCTGTTGCCGCCGCGGCCTGTGAGGCAGTAACTCCCCTCCGCCCCAGCCCCCTTCCTCCTCCTTTCTCTCCTCTCCCTCCCTCCCCTCCCCGCCCCTCGCACTCTCTCGCTCGAGTGAATGTGGCGCGGTGGCGCGGGACGCAGCCTCGGCCCCTGCCGCGGCCCCGCGAGCTCGTGAGGAGACGAAGCTGCCGCCTGCCCCCACCCCCTGCGCTTCCCGGGGGAGCCGCCGCCGCCGGGGGAGAAGAACGAGGAGGGGAGCGAGGGGACGGCGGCGGGGAAACGGGAGAGGGAGGAGAAGAGGGCTCGAGGGCGAGAAGGGAAAGCGGGGAGGGACGGACGGAAGGACGGACGGCCCGACGGACGGCCCGGGGAGGGGGCCGCCATCGAGCCTGTCCGGCCCCTCGGCTCTAGCTCGGGGCGGCCGCGGCGGCGGCGCAGGCGAAGGGCGCGGCAGGCGCTATCGAGACAATAACCCCGCCGCCCGGCTCCGGGGGCGGCGGCGAGAAGGAGGTGGCGGCCTAGCGCGGCCGAGGCTCGCCCAGCGCACCGGCGGCGTCTTCGCCCCCCGCCGGCCAGGTTCTGCCGCCGTCGGGTGTCGGGGCGCGCGGGTCGCCCGGAGTCCCAGGTTCGCAGCTGACGTCCCCTGCCCTCCCCCTCCCCGGCGCGCGTGGAGCTGGTTTTCCGGGTTCCTCTGGACCGAGTTGGATCCTGCTGCTCGCCACGGCAGGAAGTGAGTTTCGCACGGTAATTCCGGGCGGTGTCACGAGTGAAAAGTTTTTGTTTTTCGGCGGAGATCCTAGTTGGGTCTGGGAAACTCCTGCAGAACTCGAGACCAGGAAACCAGTCCGCGTCCCAGCCCCCACCAAAGCCACCTACTCTTCCTACTGCGGGAGGCCACTTCACATCCGCTCTCACCAGAGAGAGAAATTCGGCTGGATCCGAAGTGACTAATGAAGGGAAGGAAATCATGTCAGGCGAAGCCTTGAAAAAGCGGCCCTGAGACACTGCCCGACCGAAAGGTAATTTTCACAAGTGTCTACGAGTCACAAAGCTCCCGGGCCAGGAAAGTGAGGGAACTTTAGCGTTTTTCACTTTTTCTGAAGTTCACCTAGATTCTCCCTTTCTGATGTCGAACTGGATAGTGTTTTGGGTGCTGAATAGTAGAACTGATTTTATTCCTTCTTCTACCATCTGGACTCTGGTTATTTTAGAAGAGGTTGTAAGAGTGCGGTGGGTCGAAAAGTTTTCAGCAATCCGAGGAAGGAGTGCCTTTGTTCGGCACAAGGTCCAGAAGTTTTAGTTTCCCGGAACATATACGATGTATATTTCTGATTTATTAAGTTGCTGAATCCGGCAACTTATTGTTTTGGAAGAAAGTTAGGTCACTGCGGGGAGGGATTTGCTGCTGCTGAGATGGCTGCCACATTTGTTTATACTGTTACCGATTACTTGGCTTTTGTGTTTAATTCTATATAGAGATTTTTTTAGTACCAACCTTTATGGGTATATTTCATTTGGATCTTATAAGCCAAAAACTTTGCCATTCTTAGTCGTTTTCCTAGGTAGGTAATACATTTCTTCAATAACTTGTTCCTTTCAGACATTTAGAACTTGATAATACTTGTTGGGTTAATTAATTGAAAGCAACTGTCGTCTAGGTTTTTCTTGTTACTGACTTAGTAGAAAGAAAAAGGAGGGAGTAAGTATTATGGACAAAGAGAGAGTTATAATTAAAAAACAAACGTGAACACCTGTAAGTGGTTTGGCTTGTTAGGACTTCTGTGCAGTTCAGAACAGAAGATACAGAAGGCAAGTAAAACGCTTAAAACAATTTTCATGGGCATCATCACGTTGATTGTGATAAACAGCTGTGCTTTTTGAATAGTACAGTATTTACATTTTTGTGTTGGCCCAAGTGTTTTGGAAGGTTCTGCCGCCCAGAAAGTGATGAGTATCTGCCTTGGGGGCAGGGATTAGTGAAGCAGGGGGGACATTCCACCAGTCAGTTATAGATGTAAACACTTCTGAACCAGTCCGTAGTCTGTATAGGTGTTTTAATGTGTGTGTTTTTAAGGTTGTTTTTTCCCCCAGTACTTTTGTGGTAAAGGGAGGTGAAAGATAGTACTGTGCTTTTAAATGAATATTAAATAAATATGGTATTTTGTTGGTAGGTGTATCTTAAATATAAACTGATGTTTATTTGCCCATGCTACCTCAAGGAAAAATAGGTGGCTTTCTTTAGTTCAAAGACGAGAAAAGGTAGGTCTTAAAGGACAGGATCAAATTATTTCACAAGTATATTTCAGAATGGGAATCTTTTAAGTCTTACCCTGTACTGTTTTGAATTTTTCCGTAGAGCTTAGTCTCTGGAGCTCCTTTTTAAAATTTTTTTAAATTGTTGGTAAGATTTGTGACCCATCAGGTAATTCCTGTTAGGTCAAAGTGGCTTTATCCAGAAATTTAAAGCGTATAACTAATCTACTTTATGATTTTGGGACGTATCATTAGGCAACAAAAGAGGTTATTATTCTTGGGCATCTGAAAGAGGGGAACAAAATAAATGGCATTGAACTTTGGTTTCCTTATATGGTTTATACTTGGCTTCCGAGCAGCAAAACCTTTAATAGAGCAAGTCTTTTATAGAGAATTATCACTTTGTGAAAATGTTTCTCTGCATTAGTGAATTTTACTTATAAAAAGTATTATAGCCCTCGAAAATACCTACTTAAATAAATCCCTGTTTTTAAATATAGCTCTTGATTTTTTTTTTTCCTTGAGGGAGCAATAGTATGTTTAAATGCAGACAACACATTTTTAAAAGTGAGATGTTCACCTTTGTAGTTGCCTTTGAGTCCTTTTTTTCCCCTTAACAAGGCAAAATTTACTTTTCAGTTTACTTAGAATTTTATTAGGTTAGCACTGAATTAACGTAATGAATTTTAGGTTTTATACTATTGTCAAACTATAAATATTTTTCAAAGTCTCGTTTAAAATGTGACAGTGAAAAGAGGTTTAAAAAAGATGATAATTAAAATATTTTAAAATGGCTTCAAATTTTGGATACTGTTAACATTGTGTGGGTTTTCTTAGATTAAATTGGCAAATCTAGAGTATGTCCAAGGTGTTTGCGCAAAATGCTCTCTTAATGGCACTGTTTATTGAAGGTACTTAAGAGTATTCCATAGTGATAAACTTAATCTTTCAACTAATTAATTCAAATATTATGTTATGAAGTCTGCCTGGTGTTTGAGAACAAACTATTACAAACTTCATGTATAAAAAGCTTACAGAGGTTCAAATATGGAAAGCAAATTTTTATTGCATTTTTTTATTAATGAAGTGATAATTATAGTTAGAGACATTTTGCATGTATCATTGGTAAATCTCTAAAATTCAGGTATTTTAGGAATATTGGTATTGAGCTCTTGGTAGTAAATGATACCTTTAAGAAACACATGAAAATTTCAGAAAATTAGGTGCATATTTGGGAATTTATTTTAAATAATTGCTGATAGATGACATGGTTTAGAGTGTAAGCTGTTTTTCGCTTAGAAATAGATTATGGCAGTGTTTACAAAGTATTTGGGATTATGCAGATTTTAGTGATGTTGGATAGGAAAGTAATCTTTTTTTGTAATTGCTGCTTACCTAGATTCTCTTTAAACAGACTTTGTTGCTTACGTTTTTTTCTGTTGCTCATCCATTTCTCTGTCACATGTCTTGTTTTTATTTTGGGAACACCTGTGTTATAAAGTCCTAAAGATGCCTTTCTGTTTTCCTTTTAACATATATTGTACCCGTGTTTAGCTGTTAATAATAGATTATTCAGTTTTTTTTTTAATTAATTAGTTTATTTTTTGGCTGCGGTAGGTCTTCGTTGCTGCACACGCGCTTTCTCTAGTTGCCGTGGCTTCTCTTGTTGCGGAGCACGGGCTCTGGGCGCGTGGGCTTCAGTAGTTGTGGCGCACAGGCTCAGTAGTTTTGGCTCGCGGGCTCTAGAGCGCAGGCTTAGTTGTGGCTCGTGGGCTTAGTTGCTGCACGGCATGTGGGATCTTCCTGGACCAGGGCTCGAACCCGTGTCCCATGCGGATTCTTTTTTTTAAATTATTTTATTTATTTTTTATTTTTGGCTGCGTTGGGTCTTTGTTGCTCTGCGCGAGCTTTCTCTGGTTGCGGCGAGCAGGAGCTACTCTTCATTGTGGTGCGCGGGCTTCTCATTGCAGTGGCTTCTCTTGTTGCGGAGCTTGGGCTCTAGGCGAACGGGCTCAGTAGTTGTGGCGCATGGGCTTGGTTGCTCTGCGGCATGTGGGATCTTCCCGGGCCAGGGCTCGAACCCGTGTCCCCTGCATTGGCAGGTGGATTCTTAACTACTGTGCCACCAGGGAAGTCCCGATTATTCAGTTTTTAAATGCACACTGTTTGCCATGAAAAATGTGTATGTGGATTATGCTCGATAATATCTACTTTTGAATTGTCTAAGGAAATAAGCTCAGCACTAATGCCTTCTACTTTTCTGTGATTTACTCCCTATTATTTTTTGTTTATTTCTTGGTGCCTATCATCACTTGAAATGTACTACATCATTTTTCATATTTAACTTTTTCTGTCTTTATAAAAAAAGAAATCTAGCTGTTATTCAGCTTTCTCTTCTAATTCCTTTATCTTCCTATTTTTATAGTTAGCTTCATTTACTTCCCCTATTTTCTCCATGTTCAGTTCTTGCTTTTTGATTATATTTTGCCCTTCTCCTCTTTTTGAACTTTACTAGTCTATGCTTATCACTTAAAAAGTTGTTTAAAACAGTAGAAAATATTTATTTGCTCAGCTCCATTGAACTCTGAATATCCCTTTTCATTCCAACTCAGTTTACATGTCAGTATTAACCTAATACTCATCAGTGTATTTGTTTTTATTTATGTTTTGTTTCAATTCTTTTTTTTCTCTTTAATATCACCAGATTTACCTGTTAAGATAATATCATGGTGTTATGTATTCTTATATTAATTAACCCTCCCCCCAATACCTTCTTGCTTTATTATGCTTTCAGCCTCTTAAAACACACAAGCTTATACCTCTATACCTCCCTTCTCTATTTGTTCCTTTCCTTCCTGTCCTACCTCTCAAATTAGGTGTCTTCTCTGTCAGTGTCCCTAAATTTTTGAAATTGCCTTCTTTTGTCTGTTTTTATGAAAGAAACAGAGTGGAATTCTATCACTCACTTTATTCTTCTCACTTCAGATTTTGTTCCAGGTACCATTGGATTAAGGCCACGCCAGGCTTTATAATTGATAGTATGTGAGACAATAGGAAAGAATATCTAAAAATTAAGTTAATAAAAGAAGATTCTACTTATCTGGAGGTTATTTATCTACCTATGACTTTAGGTATATAGAGTGTGGTAGAAGAACTAGAAAATAATAAAAGAGACATTTAAGTAATCAAAATAGATGTAATAAAATCTGGGGACTTCATTCATAGGGACATCCTTATTCAGAGCCCATTTTTTTTGTTTTGTTTTTTTGTTTTTTTTGCGGTGCGCGGGCCTCTCACTGCCGCGGCCTCTCCCGTTGCGGAGCACAGGCCCCGGACACACAGGCTCAGCGGCCATGGCTCACGGGCCCAGCCGCTCTGCGGCATGTGGGATCTTACCGGACTGGGGCATGAACCCGTGTCCCCTGCATCGGCAGGCGGACTCGCAACCACTGCGCCACCAGAGAAGCCCGCCCATTTGTTTTTGATTATACTGAGCTGTTTCCTGCCTTTTTGATGTACTAGAAGAGGTGAGGAAGCACACTGACAGCATCATGAAGCTAGAGCCTATGATATTGGGTGGGCCAAAATGTTCATTCAGGTTTTTCATAAGATGTTGCAGAAAAACCCAAACAAACTTCTTGGCCAACCCAATACAATGAGGGAATAGAAGAGTGGAAAAGAAGACTGAGTAACTTAGAAAACAGAGTAGTCTCACAACACGGGAAATATAGCCCATATTTTGTAATAAGTATAAATGGAAAGTAACCTTTAAAAATTGTATACAAATAAAAAGTTAAAAAAAAATAGAGTAGTCTCAGACAACCTGCTTTGCGGATGAGTGCCTTATACATTTTATTTGTCCTTAGGAGGATTCACTCTATTATAGCATAGTATAATTACAAGTAATAGTAACTAGCCCTAAGGCAGCTGTTCTCAAACTTTTTGGTCTTAGGATCCCTTTACTCTCTTAAAATTTACTAAGAACCCCACAGAGCTTTAGTTTATGTGGGTTATATTTATTATATTTCCTGTATTACAAAATTTTAAAAATTAATTAAAAAATAATAAACCATTGCCTATTAGTGTAACCCTCTTTTAATACAAATATTTTTTAAAAATTAAATTAGGTTTTTTTAAAAAAACCTGTTTTCCAAAACAAATCTTTAGCAAAGAGTGGCATTGTTATATGTATTTGGAAGTCTCTTGTGTTTGGTTGAATGGAGAACAGCTTGATTCTCATATCTGCTTCTGCATTCAATCTTGCAATATATTGTGTTGGTTGAAGTATATGAAGAAATCTTGTATTATACAGACACATGGTTGGAAAAGGAAGAGGTATTTTAGCCAACATTTGACAAGTGGTAATTTTTTAAAGGAGAGCTGCAGTGTTGAATCTGAAACCATATCACTGAATTTTCCATTTCTTGTTATCTGAAAATCCGTGGTGTATCTTGCACTTTGAATGAATCTTTCACCTGTTTATGATTTCGTAACACCGTGTATTGGTTGTTTGGGAAATACAGGTTCATTGAGTTACACCTTTTTTCCCCAAAGTTGACACATTTCATTATGCAGTAACAAAACCAAAAAAGTTGTTAATGTCACCAGTAATCTCATCAGAAGTCCTTAATACGAAGCTGTAAAGCTCAGGGTGGCAGATATAAGTTTTCCACAATTCTAAATTTTCACTTGGAAGCTCGAATATTAATCATTAGTAACAAATACTGTCAGTGTTTTTCCCTTGAAGTTACAGGCTTACTCGGTTTATTTTTGAGAAAATGTCTGCCAAATTCCTAAGTCTATATGACCATAATTTCTCATTCTCTCTTTAAGGTCAAAATGTTGTTCCATTAAAAAAAGGCTAATTTAGTTCACAACTCAAAGTAATTTACACAAGTGCTCTTCCTCAAGGTTGCTATTTCTCCACATAGAATATGAAGAAGACATGTATCGAAGAGTTGAGACTTAATAAAATTATTATTTTGGGAGGGGGATTCTCTGGCGGTCCAGTGGTTAGGACTCACTGCAGAGGGCCGGGGTTCGATCCCTGGTCAGGGAACTAGGATCTCGCAAGTCACGCGGCACGGCCAAATTAAAAAAAAAAAATTTTTTTTTTATTGCTTCATTAAAGATATACTTGGGCTTCCCTGGTGGCACAGTGGTTGAGAGTCCGCCTGCCGATGCAGGGGACATGGGTTTGTGCCCCGGTCTGGGAAGATCCCACATGCCGCGGAGCGGCTAGGCCCGTGAGCCATGGCTGCTGAGCCTGCGCATCCTGAGCCTGTGCTCCGCGATGGGAGAGGCCACAACAGTGAGAGGCCTGCGTACCGCAAAAAAAAAAAAAAAAAAAAAGATATACTTAAGTGAAAGTGGCATTTGAAAAGAAATCTGGGAATATGTAATGGTGCTAGTCGAGCTTGATGTCACTGTGTGCTAAGATGCTAGTGATTTTACCCACCGTTGCTGTCAGTATAGTGGGAAAGGGCAAATGATGTTTTAATATTATGATGAAAATAGTATTGACCTTGAAAAGTCCTTGAAAGTCTCCCAGGACTTCCAGGGCCCATTGACCACACTTTGAGAACTTAGCTGGATGTTGGTATTTGTGGAGCTTTTGTTACTTGCTTTGATTTTTTTTTTTTCTTTTCATTCTGGGAGAATCCTGAGGCTTGATTGTTTAGCTCATTAATTTGGTCTTCATTTCTTTTCAATTATTTCATTACTTTTTTGGGAAGGAAAATAGAATTTCTAAGAACTCTTGCTTTGCATTTTCATAGGAGTTGATTTTTATTTTTTGGTTGTATTTTTGGTCCACACATAAGCTCTTGAATCTCTGAGATATATATTACTTTTACATTGACTTCTGTTTGCTCTGTTAAAAATATAGGAAGTTTGTTCTTGTGCTTGGTATGTCCATCATGCTTTTGGTTTTTCCTCAAATGTTAGATTTTTCATTGTAAAGTTTTATATGATGGTCCAGACTGTACTGTATTGGTCATTTAAGTGTATTTCCCCAGCCCAAGTGAATCCCAGTTTTTCTGTCTTTGGTATATTTAGCTAATGGGTTTCTCCTTAGGGTAGCTTGTCCTCTTACACATATTTCTTGTCCCTCAGGAGATAATATTCCCCTGTTTCACAGTTATACTGTCCAAATGTCAGATCTCCCACAGTATTGAGAGCTGTGCTGGAGGCCTTAGCCATGCAGCTGTTCTACTATGGTTTTATTACCTGGCTGACTGCCCGGGACACACACTTCTTCCAATGGTTCTTGCTAAGAAAACTTATCCTTTTTGGAGATCCCACTTTATACTTGTCTTGTGTATCTGGTTCTTCAGATGTGTTTTGTTGTCATCTGCCCTCTCCACCACCACCCCCACCCCGCCCCAATCCACTTTTTATTCTCTACAAATTCCTTTCTGTTCTTATCTGTAGATATACCCCTCCTAGGTTTTTTAGTGCCACTATAGTTTTTTTTTTTGTAATTTTTTTTTCATATTTTAAAGTTTGGAACAATGACAGATACACAGGAAAGTTAGTAGCATAGTACAAAGAATTTTTTTTGTTCCTGAACCATTTGATAGTAAGCTGTCCACCTCTGATGCCTCATCACCCCCAGATACTTTAATGTTTATTTCCTACAAACAAGGGCATTCTCCTACATAATAACATCATAACTATTAAATTAGGAAGTTAACAAGAATACATTACTAACATCTGAATCTGACAAATCGTCCCAATGTCTTTTAGATTAAAAGTAGTTTAGAATCATGTATTGCATTTAGTCGTCATGTCTCTTTAGTCTTCTTTAATCTGGAACAGTTTTTATCTTTACTTTCAGGGGACTGACTTGATACTTTGAAGATTATAGCTCTAGCTATTTTGTAGAATAACCCTTAATTTGCATTTCTCTGACATTTAATTAGATGTTCATTATTAGATCTTTGGCAGGATTATCATGGAAGTGGTGTTGCATTCTTCTCCTGTATCTTATCAGGTGCCAGGCAATTTCAGTTGTCCCATTATTGATAGGAATTGGTTATGTGATTAAGGTTGTAAGTGCCAGACATTACCTATGTCAAGGTACTCCTTTCTCATTTGTAATTAATATTTTTGGGCTAGGTGTTGAAACTATGTAAATATTTTGTTCCTCATCAGATTTTTAATGTATTCCTTTATTTACATCTCTGTCTATTCATGATTACCTATTATATTCACTGAGTTATAATCTACTATCATTTATTTTGGTACTCAAATTGTTGTTGATTAGGCTAGTGGGAACCCCTTCCATCTGGTTTATTTTCTTTTTGACATACCTCTTCCTTCTTTGAGCACTTTTTTGTATCTAGCACAATATGCTGTTCCAGACTTACCTACAAACTTGCGCCAGTTATTTTTAGTGGAAAATGGTACTTAGAAGCCAGGATCGGGGCACTTCTTGTGCTCATTGCTCTTGGAGTGTTGCTGCACCTGGCCTTCTTAGTATGTAGAGGTAGGGGGTATTTTTATGTGCGCACACGTACCCATTCACATTTACATCTATATTTCTATAAATATAGAATGATTTTGCAGTGGTACTTCTGGTTCTAATCCAGCACCACAGAGTTCATTCTAGTGTTTTCCCTTTCCATATTTGTAACTTTTTTCTGATAGTGAGAACTAGTTTTGTTTCTGTACTTTTTTTTTTTTTTTGGCGAGGGAGATGAGTTAAACATTTGATGAGACATTTTCAGCCAGAAGTCCCTGTAGTCCAGTTAATTTTTGACGTATTTCTAAAGGGATAAAATTCTAAAATGTAGCACGTGGTAAAATATACTTAGGTGAAATATTTCATTCCTTAGTAATTCCAGGTTACTATATGAAAGGTGGATGGAATGAATCAGTACGTTTATGGTCTATGTTGGATAGGTTCCTTATGGAGATAATGTTGGGGCTCTATTTTAGTATGAATGCAGTGATTTTGGTGCAATTGTATTTTTCCATATGAAGGCTTTATTGTTTATATAATCCCAAAGTTTGGAGCCTGTATCTTATTTTCTTGATAATTGTGTCCTTGGAATTTCAAACCTTAGACCAATTCTAGAATGCTGTGGGCTGGGGTAAGAGAAAGTTGTGTCATTTGTATTAGGGCCGACACAAGAAACGTGTAATCTAAAAATGAATCTCCTTGCCGAGGCTATCACCCAGTCTAGAATAAGTTGGTTTGACTTCCCCCATCCCTGGAGATTTTGGAAGTGATTTTAGAGGCATATTGGGATATCTTTTTGTGGCTAGAATAGATTTACTCTCAGTCTTTTAGGAAAAGATAAGGATCCTGGTGGCAACAAACGGATTCTTTGGGTGCCCTGTTAATCTCTGGGTACTTGAAAAGATTTAGTTAATTGTCCTGGGGCTAGCTGAAGAATATCAGAGACTTTGTATAGTAGATGCAGTTCATGGGTCAGAGATACCTGATAGCAACATAATGTCCTGTATGCTCTTTCTTTTGAAAATTGTTCCCAAGCTAGAAACCCTGAGAGTCTATCTTCTTTATCTTTTTTGAACTTGGTTATTGAAATCAGTACCATTTCTATCAATTCTGTCTTTTAGGTATCTATAGAGTGACATACTTTAGGGTAGGCTTGGAGGCCTGGACAAGGTGCAAGCACTGAGAGGCTTTTTTTAGGCAAAGGGCTAAAACAATTACCTTAATTTTTTTTTTTTTTACTCGTTGTACAAATTCAAATACAGAAATTTATAATATACAAGATGAAAATTCCCTATAATTCCACTTCCCAGAGATCCTCAGTGTGTTTTTTATTCTTCTGAAGACTTCTGTATGTATTCAAACATGTAAGTGTGCATGTGTGTACATGTGTAAGTATCTTTAAACAAAAATGGAAGATATATTTCATTTATATTTAAGGGGATATAGTAGGTATGTATATGTGTTAATTAGCATTAGAATTGTTTCTAGGTTGTTATACATGTTGATGAAAAATTAATCAGTCCATCTAAGAATTGGAAAATTATATTTGAGCCAAATTTGAGGATTATAACCTGGGAAGAGCATCTCAGAAAGCTCTGAGAACTATTCCACCTATTAGAAGTCAACACATAGTATATAAGTTTTTTTTGAGACAGAGGGCTGTACGATAAATTATTGACAGTTTATATAATCCAGATATAAGTGCCATTGTGGTGGGTCATGTGACCCTTTACAGGGTCAAGAAGGAATGGTATCCTTTGAGTCGTCGTGTTGATGCTGGCAGAATGTTGCTGTTTATGGTTGAGCGGGTATTCCTGCTGATGGGGGAGGTTTGGTCAATGCATAATGTGGATACACAATGTACAGTGTGAGGGGAGGGCAGAGAAAAATTTTACATTTAAATTTCTCTTGTCTTGCCATAAATATGAATTTTGTTTCATATACATGACAGTGCTGTACAGAATATAGGTTTATTCTTGTATTCTTTGCATGTAAATTTTTACACTTGTATGAATTTTTTCTGGTGGATAAATACCTAAAGTGCATTTGCTATGTGTGTAGTTGAAATTGATAGAATCAAATTCCCTCAGAAGAGTTTGTATCCATTTATACTTCCACCAATTATATATGAGAGTACCTCTTTATGAGCATTCTTGAACAAATTGGATATTAGCTAAAGTACTTGTGCAAATCTGAGACAGGCAGCATAGTAGTATATATATAACATAGGCTTTGGAGTCAGATTGCAACTTACTAACTGTGATGTTGGCAAGTTAAATGTAAAAATTCTTTTAGGAATATTACATATTTGTATGCCTTTTGTGTTCTACATGGATTTAGTTGACTTGTTACTTATATGCTTTGGTTATGGTGTTTGCCATTTAGAAGTTTAAATTTTAATGTAGTCATATTTGTCAGTCTGTGCATTTTTGGGCTTAAGGGTATTCTTAGAAAGGATTAATGCCAAGATTATAAAAATAATAACCTAAGTTTTCTTACTTTGGCTTAAGGAGTGAAATAATTATCTAGATTGATTCTCTCCAAATTTCTAACCAGTTGTTGTAACACCATTTATTGAATAAATCACCTTTTTTACTTCTAAAATTCTATCTTTATCAATAGAAAATTCCCAAATATACTTAATCTATATGAAAGTCTTCTTTTTTATTTATTGTGTTTTTGTTATTCTATCTTCATTTTCCCTCCTCTCCTCATTATAGTATGCTTAATATCTGGAAGTGTCACTTTATTACTCTACTTTTGAAAAAATTTTCCAGGTGGACTTGAATCATTAAGTTCTAAAAATACTACTTGTTGGTATGTTGATTGAGAGTGCTTGAATTTATAGATAGTTTAAGAAGTAATTGATACCTCTACAATAGCATATCTCTTTCTAGGAAAGTAAATTTTCCATTTATTTAATACTTTATGCCCTTCAGTGGATTTTATGATTTTCTTCTTGTCATATCCATGTTTCTTATTAGTATGCATATTTTTTGTTATTGTTAAGAATTATGTATATTTTTTCATTAAGCTTATTTCCAAAAAACTTAATGGAGGGAAGGTGAGAGCTGCTGCTGTTATGAATGGGGCTATTTCTTTCATTGTATTTTTATCTGGATACTTAAATGGAGGGAGGAGATTGATTTTTCATATTTATTACCTACTGCATTCTACTGAGGACTTTTTAAAAATTGCTAATAGATTTTTAGATGGTGTGGTATATCTTCTAGGTATATAATTATAGATGAACGAGTAACAGCACCTTTGTGAAAATTGAATTATAAATATACTAAATTGTATAGTCTCATGTATTATAATTTAATATGCATCCTGACAAGTACTTAGTAACCTATCTTTTCAACTGTAAAATTCTTCCCTCATATCCTTTTTCTTTTAATACAGCAGGTTCTTATTAGTTATCTATTTTACACATATTAGTGTATATATGTCAATCCCAATCTCCCAATTCATCCCACCATCACCACCCCCTGCCCGCTTTCGCCCCTTGGTGTCCATACATTTGTTCTCTACATCTGTGTCTCTATTTCTGCATTGCAAACCAGTTCATCTGTACCATTTTTCTAGATTGTACATATGTGCGTTAATATACAATATTTGTTTTTCTCTTTCTGATTTACTTCACTCTGTATGACAGTCTCTAGGTCCATCCATGTCTCTACAAATGACCCAATTTCATTCCTTTTAATGGCTGAGTAATATTCCATTGTATGTATATGTACTGCATCCTCTTTATCCATTCATCTGTCGATGGGCATTTAGGTAGCTTCCATGACCTGGCTGTTGTAAATAGTGCTGCAGTGATCATGGGGGTTCATGTGTCTTTTTGAATTATGGTTTTCTCAGGGTATATGCCCAGTAGTGGGATTGCTGGGTCATACGGTAATTGTATTTTTAGTTTTTTAAGGAACCTCCATACTGTTCTCCATAGTGGCTGTATCAATTTACATTCCCACAAGCAGTGCAACAGGGTTCCCTTTTCTCCACACCCTCTCCAGCATTTGTTGTTTGTAGATTTTCTGATGATGGCCATTCTGACCGGTGTGAGGTGATACCTCATTGTCGTTTTGATTTGCATTTCTCTAATAATTAGTGATGTTGAGCAGCTTTTCATGTGCCTCTTGGTCATCTGTGTGTCTTCTTTGGAGAAATGTCTGTTTCCTCATTTCCTTTTGTTGCTTGAGATCATCCTCCAACATTAGGATAGCAGTCTGATTAATTTAGTCTTCAACGAGGGGATTTTTATTGTTGCCCAGGAGTTTTCATTTAATCATACTATCTTTCTCTAGCATTGTCTGGCTGGGGGAATTGGAAATGGAACAAGAAAACTTGCTAAATTCTGAGCTTGATTTAAGTAGAAGTTGGTTCCTTCTATCACTATTCTGCCCCGTAACTGTCTCTCGAAGGTTACTTCAGTGGTATGAGAATGGCTTCTTGAACCTTGTTCCTTCACTGCTTTTTGATTTATTTCTGAGAAAAATGCTACTACTTACAAACATTTTCCTTCAACTCTTAGTATTTAGTGTGACGCACAGTAGTATTATGTATATCTTTTTTTTTTTTTTTGCGGTACGCGGGCCTGTCACTGTTGTGGCGTCTTCCGTCGCGGAGCACAGGCTCCGGATGCGCAGGCTCAGCGGCCGTGGCTCACGGGCCCAGCCGCTCCGTGGCATGTGGGATCCTCCCGGACCGGGGCATGAACCCGTGTCCCCTGCATTGGCAGGCGGACTCAACCACTGTGCCACCAGGGAAGCCCCTGTATATCTTTTAATGATAGTTATTTTGGTCCTTTATTTGATCATAATAGTAAACTCTTCTAGCTATGTAGTTCATACACATAGTAAATATTTCCCAAGAGATCTTTGCCACTGCTTACACCCTAGTTTATTTTTGTCAATTTACATGTTTCACTGACCTTGATCATATCCTTCCTTTTAATATATTTAATAGATAATTTGGTATAAATGAAAGACGTTCCCCAGAACTGATATTTTCCTCATATTCAGTGGATTTTATCATTGAAAGCGACTTAGAAACAGTCTAGTCTAAGTAACCACTCTTTTCTTTTCAGTTAACAGAAGGGGAAACTTTTGGCCCAGAGGGAGAGGTGAAATCGTAGAGGTCACTTAGTTTATTAGTGACATAAGTGAGATTCAAAAAATAAATCCAGGGAGTTCCCTGGTGGTCCAGTGGTTAAGACTTGGCTCTTTCATTGCCATGGCCCTGGGTTTGATCCCTGGTTGAGGAACCAATATCCCACAAGCTGCGTGGCACGGCCAAAAAAAAAAATCTCGGTTTCCTGACTCTGGCTTCTTTTTCCCTTATACCAGAATTTTACTTGGTATGTTCTGAAGTGGATAGTTTCTGTAGAATAGCACTATTTTTTTAAAAATTTGCTAAATGTTTATTTTGTGCCTCCTTTCAATTCTCATCTTCCCTACCCCTCCCCCAGCTTTATTGAGATACAGTTGACATGTAACATTGTGTAAGTTTAAGGTGTATAATGGGTTGATTTGATACACATGTATTGCCATATGATTACTACCTTTGGGGTAGCTAACACTTCCATCACCTCACATACCTTTTCCTTTTTGTGGTGAGAGCATTTAAGATCTACTCACTTAGCAACTTTCAAGTATATAATACTTGTTAACTATAGTCAATCATAATGCTGTGCATTAGATCCCTAAATCTAAATCCTTCTTTCCTTTGTTTCTCGTCACCCCCCTCCCCAGAACTATACTTCTAACTGCAGCTAGAACAGCACTATTTTCCAAATATTTTTAATAGGTGTTATAGAAAAAAAGTTCTGGGTTCATGTAAGTGAGGACACCTTGAGTTAATACACCTTTTCTTTTTCCTTTGGCACATTCTAGTTTGTCATAGATGATTGTTTTTAATTTTAGAAATAACTGGAATACAGCTCAGTTTACAAAAAAAAAAAGCATCAATATTTGAGCCAAGAAGTTTCATGGAAAGAGTTATACTAAAGCAGCATGCAATTTGTAATCTCACATTTTAAAAAATATACTTTTTTTTTTTGCCTCTTTCTACTCATCCATCCAGCCCAACCCCATTGTTTCCACTGAAGCTTCCCCAAATAGTTGAGAAGTTTTCCCTTCTTTGGATTTATAACTTAAATTTTTTTTTAGATTATGATAAAAGTTCACATAACATAAAATTTACTGTCTTAACCATTTTTAAGTGTACAGTTTAGTGGTATTAAGTACATATTGTTGTGCATCAGTCACGACCATCCATCTCCAGAACTCTTCATCTTGCAAAATTGCAATTCTGCGCATTAAACAATAACTCCCTGTTCCATTCCTCCTCCTCCCCACTGCTGGCAGCCACCATTCTACTTAATTTTCTCTATGATTTTCACTACTTTAAGTGCCTCATAAAAATAGAATCGTATAATATGTGTCCTTTTGCTTCCAGCATATTTCACTTAGCATAATGTCCTCAAAGTTCATTTGTGTTGTAGCATATGTCAGGATTTCCTTTTTAAGGCTGAATATTCCTTTGTATGTAACTACATTTTGCTTCACTATTCATCTGTCATGGACACTTGGGTTGCTTCCATGTTTTAGCTATTGTGAATAATGCTGCCATAAATATGGGTGTACAGATACTACTCTTCAAGACCCTGCTTTCAATTCTTTTGGGTATATATGCAGAAATGGAATTGCTGGAACATATGATAATTTCATTTTTAGTTTTTTGATGAACTGCCATATTGTTTTCCACAGTTACCTGTACTATTTTATTTTACATTTCCACCAACAGAGCCCAAGTGGTCTAATGAGAGGTCTAATTTCAGTGCATCCTTGCCAACACTCCCTTTCTGTTTAGCTTTGTTTTTTGGATAGTAGCTATCCTGATGCCTGTGAAGGTGGTATCTCATCATTTTGATTTACATTTCTTAATGACGAGTGATTTTGAACATCTTTTTGTATGCTTGTTTATATGTTTTCTTTGGAGAGATGTCTTCGCCCATTTTTGAATCTGGTTGTTCTGTTGTTGTTGAGCTTTAGGAGTTCTCTGTATTCTGGATGTTAATCCCTTACCCAGATATATGATTTGCAAATATTTTCTCCCATTTTGTGGGTTACCTTTTTCTCTGTTGATAGTGGCTTGAGGCACAAAATTTTTTTAATGTTGATGAAATCCAGTTGTCTAATTTTTCTTTTGTTGCCTCTGCTTTTTGTGTCATAGCCAGGAACTCACTGCCAAATCCAGTGTCATGAAGTTTTTCCCTATGTTTTCTTCTAAGAGTTTAGTTTGGATTGTAACTTTTAAAAAGTGCTTAGCTATTTAATTTAAAACTTAAATATATAAACTCTTTTAATTATTTTTGGATATTTTGGTTAGCTTAACTAAATTATTTCTTTTTTAAATAAAAGTAAAAATGCTAGCATTTTTCTCTCTTCCTCTAGTTAATGTTGCATTTCGGGCTTCTCTTTGGAGCTAAGCCTTTTATTTGAGATAATTGTAGATTCACATGCAGTTTTAAGAAATAATATAGTGAGATTTTTCCCCTTGAGGGAACATCTTGAAGAATTATAGTACAGTATCACAACCAGGATATTGAAATTGATAGTCAGGATACAAAATAGTTCCATCATCACAAGAATCCCTGTTGTTGCCCTTTTATTACTACAATAACATCTCCTTCCCATACTTCCCTCCCTCCCTTTTTGTCTTTTCAAAACTGTGTAAATGGAGTCATATAGTATATAACTTTTGGGATTGGCTAATTGCCTAATTCGCTGGAAATTCATCAAAGTTGTTGCTTATAGTAATAGCTCATTGACTTTTATTGCTGAGTGATATTCCACAGTATGGATGTACTACCAGTTTGTTTAACTCTTTCATGTTGAAGGACATCTAGGTTGTTTCCAGTTTGGGGCTATGAACATTCATGTACGGGTTTTTCTGTGGAGATAAGCTCTCATTTTTCTGGGATAAATGTCTGAGTGTAATGCTGTGTTGTGTAGTTTAATTTTATAAGAAGCTGTCAGAGTGCTTTCCAGAGTGGCCGTACTAGTTTGCATTATTCTCACCAGCAGTGTATGAGAGATCCAGTTTTTCCACATCCTTGCCAGTATTTGATGGTGTTACTATTTCTTACTTTCTTACTACTTTTTATTTTAGCCGTTCTTTTTGGTACATAGTGGTATCTCATCATATTTTAATTTTCATTTCCCTGATGGTTAATGATGGTGAATATCCTTTATATGATTATTCACCATCTGTATATCTCTTCACTGCAATGTCTGTTCTTGTTTTTCGTCCACTTTCTAGTTATATATATATATGTATCTTACAGTTGCATTTTGAGAGTTCTTTATATATTCTAGATACTGATCCTTTCTTGATACGCGATTTGCAAATATTTTTTTAACAGGGTCTTTTGCAGAGCAAAAGTTTTTAGTTTCATGAGGTCCAATTTATCACTCTTTATGGTTGGTGCTTAATACTCTTTGCCTATCCCTGTATTCTGAAAATTTTTTGTGTGTTCTTCTGAAAGTTCTATCATTTTACATTTAAATCTGTAATCCATTTTGAGTCAGTTCTTGTATAAGGTGTGAGATTTAGGTCAAGGATATCTTTTTGGCCTCTGGGTATCCAGCTGCTCCAGCACCATTTCTTGAAAAGGCTGTATTCTTCCTCTATTGAATTGCTTTGCATCTTTGTTGAAAATCAGTTGGGAATATTTGTGTGTGTAGACATTTTTTTAACATAAGGAGAGGTTCAAAATAGAAAATAAAAATTACATGCAGTTCCACCTCTGAGATAATTACTATTATATTTTGTTGTGTTTCTAGTTTTTTCTTAAGCCTGTGTATATATGCATAAGATTACTTTTTGTTTAAAAAAATTGTTCTTTGTCCTCTTTTTATTATGAGCAGTTATCCATTTCTGCATTAAAAGATAGCATTTTCATGGTTTTGTAATTTTATGTAGCTCTGCTGTAGTTTATTATTGATGGGATTTTATAGTGATTCCATCTGTTATTTTCATAGCATAGTACTTAACACATAATGAATAGATTCTCAGCATATACTTGACAAATTAATTTAGACCTACTCATCATACCTTAAAAAGACGAAACAAAGTTCTACTTTTAATCTACTGTCTTCTGCCGTGCATTGGCGTATATACTAGTATTAGGCACTTTCTTCAGAGTAGAGTGTTTAGTTCTTTGAATTGTATACAAGGTGAAGAGGTTCCAGTGTATCAGTTTATGGAGTATAGTTTTTTCCTACACTACAGTGTCTCACCTATATAGTCTGCTTACCATGTAGGAGCAAGGATTTGAGGTAGATTTTTGGAGGATAATATAGAATCTAGATTCTGTTCTCTTCTAGCTTAGAAGTTAGATATAACAACGGCATTTAAGCACCTACCTTGTGCTAAGAACTGTTCTAGGCTCAAGTGAGGGCAAAGAATAAATATTTGAGGTCCTACTTCCCTAGTCTATAAGTAGCCCTACCTTTATTCTGATAAACGAATAAGCTGAGACACATAGGCATTCTTTTGCCAGGATCTATTGTGCCATTCAGCCTCTATACTTATGCAGTTAGTTTTCTGTGTAACTTTCTAGCACTTTGGGGGTCTATTTGGAGATATTTTCAAATGATAATTCAAGGGCAGCCTTAACAGTTTTTCTTTTATTTTTTTCACCATATGATAGAGTTATTTATTAAGATCCCTGTGTGTTCAGTTTGATTTTTTTTTTTAACTATTTCTTCTTAAAAATAAGATTCGAGGTGACTTTTAATAGGATGTGAATACTAGTTAATAGAAATACAAAATCAGATCCAAGGAAAGGAGTGAGGAAATGTATAACGTTAAAGTAATTTAGCTATGATAGAACATCAGATTTAGCTAAGCTTCCTGGGAGCCAAGGTTCTCATTACCCTGAATAAAGAAATACATATCAAGTTCTCCAAAGGATTCAAAGATTTTCCTTGCATTAATTTCTAAATGATTTCTAAAATGTAAATTCCCTTATATAAGAGCTGTTGAGTAATGAATGGACAGTATTGTTGACAATAATTTAACAACACATATTCCATGGCTCTCAGGCTCTTTTTTAATATATATGTATTTTAATAAAAATAGGATGATATAATATTCAAAAAACTCAGCAAAGATGGATCATACATGAGGGTAGGCTAATGTGTTTCGAAATATTATATATATTCATATATATCACACATATATGTATACACACACGCACACACACACACACATATATATATATATATTTTTTTTTTTTTTGGTACTCTTACTTGATCTAAGGGTAAAATAGACATGGATGGAGATAGTATTTTTTATTCTCCTCTAACCATCACTGTTCTAATTTGGAGTTTATCTAGCCGAGTAGCAGGCAGTTTCAGGATTTTGCTTTCTAATGAAAGAACGGCATATCAGAATTCTATTTTGCTTATTGATGCTCTGGAAATCAGTTGAGAGAATGGTATGTTTATTGTCAGATTAAGAAAGTGATAAGTATTTATGTCTGACTAGCCAAGCATTCCTTCTCTGCAGGGGTACTTGCTATTATAAAGCTTGTAGTTTCCTCAGGAGGCAGGTTTAGAGCTGTTAATAGGCACCTAATGCAAATGCTTTACTGAGACCACTAAAATACCAAAGAATATGGTACAGATGATTCTGGCTTAACAGATTTTCAGGATTTCCAAGTGTATAACCAATCACATGTCTGCTATAAAAAAAATCCTCATAGTCCCAGGAAATGTCAAATTTTGGGCAGCATGGTGTCCCCAGTTTGCTTGATTGAGTTAGCTTAAAAAAATTTTTTTTTCAGATAGTTAAAAGAGGTGACTTTGAGGTATTATTTAAAACTAAGTGGTTGCATGTTGAAATATGAGTACCACTGACAGAGATTGTAAGTCTTCCAGTTCATATGCATCCATTCCTTTTTCATAATAAGTAAAATATCAGGACTAGTTCTTTTTTTAAAATATACTTTTTTTTTTTTTTTCCAGAGCAGTTTTAGGTTCACAGCCAAATTGAGCCTAAGGTACAGAGATTTCCTATATACAACCTTGTTCCCACATATGCATAGCCTCTCCTATTATCATCATCCCCCACTAGAGTGGTACGTTTGTTGCAGTTAGTGAACCTACATTGACACATAACTATCACCCACAGTCCATAGTTTACATTTAGGTTCACTCTTGGTGTTGCACATTCTATGGATTTGGACAGATGTATAATGGCATGTATTCATCATTATAGTATCTTACAGAGTAGATTCACTGCCCTAAAAATCCTCCGTGTTCTGCCTGTTCATCCTCCTTCCATGCCCAACCCCTGGAAACCTCTGATCTATTCACTGTCTCCATAGTTTTCCCTTTTCTGGAATATCATGTGGTTGGAATCACATATGTGTGTATGTTTTTTTCAGGCTTCTTCTTCTTTGCAGTATGCCTCTAAGGTTCCTCCATGGCTTGATAGCACATTTCTTCTTAATCTCTGAATATGTACCACAGTTTATTTATCCATTCACCTACTGAAGGACATCTTGATTGCTTTCAAGTAGTGGCAGTTATGAATAAAGCTGCTATAAGCATACCCCTGCAGGGTTTTTTTGTGGTCATAAGTTTCCAATTCCTTTGGATAAATACCAAAGAGCATGATTGCTGGATTGTATGGTAAGAGTACGTTAAGTTTTGTAAGAAACTGCCAAGCTGTCTTCCAAAATGGCTGTACCATTTTGCATTTCCACCAGCATTGAGTGAGAGTTTCACATCCTCACCAGCCTTTGGTGTTGTCAGTGTTCCAGATTTTGGCCATTCTAATAGGTTTACAGTGATATCTTGTTGTTTTAATTTGCATTTCCCTGATGACTTATGATGTGGAGCATCTTTTCATGTGCTTATTTGCCATCTGTATATCTTCTTTGGTGATGTGAGAGTGTTAGGATCTTTGCAATTTTTTAATTGGGTTGTTTGTTTTCTTGTTGGGTTTTCAGAGTTCTTTGTGTATTTTGGATAACAGTCCTTTATCAGATGTATCTTTTGCAAACACAGTGCTCCCACATATGGGGGAGGGGGCGGGATTGGTTCGAGGACCCTCCCTTGTCCCAGGATACCAAAACCTGATGATGCTCAAGTCCCTTATGTAAAATGGCATAGTATTTGCATGTAACCAAGGCATATCTTGCCTATATATTTTTTATTTTTTAAAATTTATTTAAAATTTTTGGCTGCGTTGGGTCTTCATTGCTGTGCGTAGGCTTCTCTCTAGTTGCAGCGAGCAGGGGCTACTCTTCGTTGCGGTGCACGGGCTTCTCACTGCGGTGACTTGTCTTGTTGCAGAGCATGGGCACTAGGCATGCGGTCTTCAGTAGTTGTGGCATGCAGGCTCTAGAGCGCAGGCTCAGTAGTTGGTGGCGCACGGGCTTAGTTGCTCCATGGCATGTGGAATCTTCCCAGACCAGGGCTCGAACCCGTGTCCCCTGCATTGGCAGGTGGATTCTCAACCACTGCACCACCAGGGAAGCCTTCCCCATGTACTTTAAATCACCTTGGGTTACTTATAATACCTAATACAATGTAAATGCTTTGTAAATAGTTGTAAGTACGATGAAAATACTATGTAAATTGTTTCCAGCTTGTGGCAAATTCAAGTTTTGCTTTTTGAAACTTTCTGGGATTTTTTTCAAATATTTTTGATCCAAGGTTGGTTGAATCTTAGGATGCAGAACCTGCAAATATGGAGGGCCGGTTATATTTTGTGCCAGTCTGTTGCCTGTCATTCTCTTTACATTGCAGAACAGGTTTATAGTTTTAACAAAGTCTAGTTTATTATCAATTATTTCTTTCATGGATTGTGCCTTGGGTGTTGTATCTAAAAAATCATCACCATACCCAAGGTCATCTAGGTTTTCTTCTATGTTGTCTTCTAGGAGTTTTATAGTTTCATGTTTTACATTTAGGCCTGTGATCAATTTTGAGTTAATTTTTGTGACAGGTATAAGTTCAGTGTCTAGGTTCATTCCTTTGAGTGTGATTGGTTGTTCTGGCACCATCTGTTGAAAAGACTGTGTTTAGTGCCGTTGTATTGCCTTAACGGCTATATTTTTTAAAATTGCATTGACTGTAATATTTTTTGAATTTGCGGTCACCTTTTCTCAGAGAAAGGAAGGGTCATTGTGAACTGGGAAGTTATTCTAATGGTGTCTGTGTCATTTTTCCCTGTCATCCATTTTGGGATAGATAGAATATCTCTGTTGAAATTTTATAATTGTTTCCACCCATACGCCATGGGGTTTTATTGCGAGAGACTTCCAGATTCATACATATGCCTATAAATGTTTTCTCAACAGGAATATTGAAAGTGTAATTATTATCATGTTGGTTCTTGATGTTTTTGGACCTAAGGTGTCCTTTCATTCATTGAGAATCATTGATGATATGGAACACTATTATACTTGGAGCTTTAAGACTTGCCTCTTGTTTGTCCTGTGATCTTTGTTTATATTTAAATGTGTATATAATAGCTAATTTAGAGAGATGTCAGAGTTCAGTATGTGAATGAATTTGGCACAAAGCACCTGGCAGTTCTTAGCTGTTCTCACATTTTCCCACTTCCTTTTCTACAGAGAATTTTAAAGAAATTTGTTACTTAAAAAAAGTACTTTCAAAAGTAATGTTTGACAAATTAAGGCTAATTCCATACATTGTCTATTAGATAAGCACAAGAGGATTTAGGTATAGGTGGGACATTTAGAAGTAGAAGCAGCTTAAAATTTGGGTTTGCTTCTCTTCTCTACATATATGATGCTATTTTACTTAAAAAATAAATGTCTTCAGCCCTAAGGGATTTTTAGAATGAGTTAATAAAATTATAAATATACCTAAAATATTAATCTGAATCCTGGTAAAAGTGAAACTTTTTATACATAAGACTTTGATCAAGTGGTGGTATTTTTAAGCTTTTACTTATAAGTGTTAATTAAGCTTTTAAAATCCTTCTGTAACAAGGTGTTAAGATTGATCTGGTTTCCTTTGGAAGGTTTGTGGTGTTTATAATCATAATTAGGCTAAGTTAACCTCAAAACAAACACAGTAGCTGTACAGAAAAATGATTTCAAACCTGCCTCGTGTGTGTGTGTGTGTGTGTGTGTGTGTGTGTGTGTGTGTGTGCGTGCGTGCATGCTCACATTTGCTGGTTTCTATCTTTTTCTGCTCTTTGCTCGTGGTTCCTTCTCTATAGCTCCTTTTCTCTTGAACTTAGGAAATACTGTAAGGAAATTTACCTTAAGAAATTAGGGCCTTGTCTTCACCAGGTGGATTTGCATTTTAATAGAGGTTGTTTGGAGAGTGTCCAAAATAAATAATGGTGGAATTTCAAGCACTAGGGCCCTTGTGTCCAGGATTTGCAAATCAGGTCATGCTCTTCAACAGGTTTGGCTCAGTTTCTAGGGCACTGTACATGCTGCATAAAAACATTTTATTGATAGACAGCTTCATTTAAAATGCCACTTAAAGAACAAAGAAGTAATTAGCATATTGAAGTGTTAGGTGGAAAGGAGGAGTCTGTGGTAAGGTAAAGGGCCTCACCTGAGCAAAGGATTTGGCTCAGTAAAGTTGTAAAACTTTAGTTGGGATTAGATTATGGGATTGGGTATAAGTAACTTATTTTAAGGTTTTAAAGGGAGAAGGAAGGTGGTAAAATAAATTGAAATGAAAAGTCAGGTGCTAACTGAATGGGATTAGGAAATCAGTTTGGAATCTTTTGTATTAATACATCATAGTGGCATTAACCAATGTCCTGATATTTTTTCTTTTTTTTAAGCTATTTTTCCATCGAGCTCTAATTCACATACAATAAATAAAGTTCACCTGTTTAAAGTGTACAATCCAGTAATTTTTAGTACATTTACAGGGCCCTGCAACCATCATCATCATCTGAGTCCAAAAAATCTCATCATTTCCCCAGACTCCATACCCATGAGCAGTCACTCCTGTTTCCCACTGCCCCATGACCCTGAACCACTAATCTTTCTGTTTCTATAAATTTGCCTGTTTGAGACATTTCATAAAAATGGAATCGTACAGTATATGGCCTTTCGTGTCTGGCTTCTTTACCATAGCATAAAGTTTCCAAGGTTCATCCATGTTATATCCTTTATCAGTAGTTCATCTCTTTATATAGCTGAATAATACGCATTTCATTGTATGGATATAAAACATCTTGTTTCTCCATTCATTAGTTGATAGATATTAGATTGTTTCTACTTTTTGGCCACTATGGATAATGCTGCTATGAACATTAGTTACAAGTTTTTCTGAAAGCAGGTGTTTTCAGTCCTCTTGGTTTTATACCTAGGAGTGGAATTGATGGGTCATATGGTAACTATGTTTAACTTTTTGGAGGAACTGCCAAATTGTTTTTCAAAAGTGACTACAACAATTTACATTTACATCAGCAATGTATGAGGGTTTCAATTTCTCCACATCTGTCTTGATACCTACCTTTTTTATTGTAGCCATCCCTAGTTGGTGTAAAGTTTTATGTCTTTGTGGTTTTCATTTATATTTCCCTAATGACTAATGATGTTGATCATCTTTTTATGTGCTTATTGGCCATTGGTATTTCTTTGGAGAAATGCCTCTTCAAATCCTTTGCCCATTGTTAAGTTTTGTTATTTGTCTTTTTAGTGAAAGTGAGCCCCAGTGATTTCTCTGCTGTGGGAGGCCATCTATACCAGAAAGCAAGCATGGGCTGGTGGTTTGGGAAAGTTAATGTCCATAGAAGCAGTCCTTAACTAGTGGGAGACAGGAGCAGATGGATAACAGCTTGCCTCTCATCCTATAGGCAGACAGTTCTGAGACCTCCTGTGCGCCTGTCTCAGGGAGTTTAAGTAGAATGAACCCCAGTTGTCTTTAGGGATGACTTTGATAATATACCATTTCTTATATTGGCTTTTCCTCCGTATCTCATTCTCTCACTGCTCCCTCAGGTCATTTCTTAGACAGACTATCTGCATTCAAGTCTTTACCTCAGCCTTTGTTTTTGAGAGAACCCAAACTAAGACAGGTGTCAGTAGAGTACTTAGTATTGAAAGAGTTGATAATATTTCAAGATTTGAAACTGGATGATCACCAAAGGTATGAGTATAGATAGAGAAGAGGGCCAACATCTGTATTCTCAGTCACTATAATGTGTTAAGAGGTTGACGTAAAGTGGAGCAATTAGCAAAGGAGACTGAGGTCTGGCCAGTGGTGTAGGAACAAAATCAGGAGGATGTGGTGTCTTGGAAGCTAAGTGAAGAAAATGGGTAAAGTAGTGGGGAGTAATGCTACTACTAAGTCAAGTGAGAGATGAACTTAGAATTGTCTGTTGGATTGGGCAATAGGTAGGCCATTAATAATCTAGGAAGAACAGTTTCCATTGAAGTGATTGGGACAAAAGTGTGATTGGAGTGGGTTTGAGAACTGTTGATGAAAGAATTGAAGTCAGTGCATATAGACAACTTGTTTGGAATTTTGCTGTAAAAGGGAGCAGAGAAATGGGTTAGTAACTGGAGAGATATCCTCAGGAGAGGTCCTTTTTAAGGGAGGAAAAATAACACCTACTCCGTGTCTTGTATTTCTGCATATGATCAAAATCAGTTGTTCCTTAGAATATCTTAGAGAACTAGGGCTCTACTTGGTTTATTTGAGCATCTTGTTCTGTACCCATCAAGGCTTCCCAAATCATCTGTGATGAGTTCATGGAGGAAAAGAAGTTGTTATAAGTCATTAGCAGAAACTAAGAAGATTGGGATTTACTCTGGCATAGAGATGAATACTAGGAAGTAAAGAGAAATAAGGGAATACACACGAAGAAATTAGTCCTACTGCTGGATTGTGTTATGGGAGTAGTTTAGAATCCGGGCAAGACTGTATGAGAAAGTATTTTTAAGTTTGAAATAATGCCAAGATTTAATTTCCTACCATGTTAAGCACAACATCATTGTGAATATATGTTTGTGATGCATATTGCCAACAAACGTCTCTTTGCACAGCTTTATTGACCTATTGTTGAAAATAACAGAAATAACTCTGTGTTAGAAGAAGTTGAAATTTACTCACAGACCTTCACTATTCCTTTTTGGCACAGTTTCATCTTCTCTGAGTTTGGTTATGAGCCATACTGAGCTGCTTTCTTTCCTCATTCTCCCTCTGCTTCCTCCCTCTGATTATAGAATGATCTAATGTTAGGTTTTCAGAGTTAAATAAACCAATTCTAGCTGGGATGTTTGCATTTGTAGTCTTATTTCTAATTGTGGAATGAAAGATTTTTCTGTAAAAATAATTAGGCCCTCTTTTTGTCCCATAAATTGTCATTCCTTCTAAACGGAGATGGAGGAGAATTCTGAAGATTTGTCTTCTACCTTGACCAAGTTTGTTTCACAAAGGGGTGAGTCAGACTGGATATCTTCCATGGGAGTATCTTTTCTATATACAGAACTGTTTTATCTACACTGGCAATCTCCTAGTATTTCTTTTTGTTTGTTTGTTTGTTTTTTTCCCCAGAAATTTTATTGCACTTTCTCCTAGTATTTCTGCTTCTAGTTAGCATATAGGAGGGCACAAAATTTTTTTGGTCCCCTGGTAAGAATAAGAAAAACCTGTAAAGAATAAAAATCACACTTAAAAAAAAAAATAGAGCTAGCAAAAAATCAGTGGAATCAGGGAAGCCTTAGTGAACTGACTTCCGTAGATACATGAACCTCTCATAGGTGAGTCAAGAGTGTGGCAGTTTCGCAGCCAGATTTCAGTATAGGATGAAGCAGGACTTACCATAAATGGAAAGACTGAAGGGATGAATATAAATCATCCAGTCCTCAAGTGACAGTGTGGGCTTTTGCGAAGGGATTGGAATCTGACAGAGCCCCAAAGGCAAAATTAAATCATTAAACCTGATAATTTTATCCACCTTGAATTTTGCCGTAAAGAGGAGTAGAAGCTTAGTTGAAAAATACCTATAGAAATGTATAGTTCTGCAAATTCTAATGTTTCTTAAATTATGGGACACTGCTGGGGTTGAATCTAAAGGTAAACCGAACCAAAAATATCTGGAATTGCAGCCCAAATTCTTCCTATCTCAGATTTTGACAAGATCAAAAAGATATGGCTGTGGTTGAAGATGGGAAGTTGGGGGTTGAATTGATCACAGAAGAATTCACTGTAATTAAAGCTGCAGCCAGTCCCAGCTCAAATTGGTTCTAATAGGAAGCTGAATTATCAGTCACTCATCCTAACTGAGAGAAGAGCATAGACTCTCTGGGTAATAAGTGAAACTTAACAATATTACATTCAGTTCTCAACTGTTATTTTATAAAAAGCATCTAGAATACTGTGAAAAATTATGAAATATACAAAGAAAAAGGAAAATATGATTGTATAATTAAGAGAAAACAGTTAAGAAAACCAGACTTATTAGATGACCCAGAGTTAGAAGTCAATGAGTTAGGAGACAATGATTTTAAAACAATTTACAGGATAACATGTGAGGGGTTGAGTATTTCAGGAGAGTATTGGGAACTTTGTACCAACACCAGATGTTTTCTAGAACTGAAAAATGCAGTATATTTTAAAAAAACTATTCAAATGGGCTTGATAGTAGTAAGAAATAGACTAAGAAATGGTGAATGTGTGAATAAATATGAAAGTCTTTTCTGGTTTTTAAATTTATATAAATGACAGTTGAATAGTGTAAAACAAAAAGAAATTGTGGGATTTATAATATGTAGAAGTAAAGTTTATGACAATAGCATGAAATATGAGCGAGAGTAGACGTAAATAAATTATGCTCTTACATTTGTTACATCATATATAAAATTACATAGTATAATTAGAATAGTATAATATTATTTGATGGTGGACTATGATGAATTAAGAATACATACTGTACATTCCTAGAGCAACCACAAAATATGTATAGCTTAAAGTCCATAAAATGAGATAATATAGGAAAAAATAACTATATTTGAAGGCAGGAAAAAAAGGAACAAAGAACAAATAAATAAATAGTAATGTAATAAACTTAAATTAAATCACACCAGTAATTATATTAAATATATATGGTCTACGCCTACCATCAAAACATAGAAATTGTCAGATTGGATAAAATAGTAAGACACAACTATATGCTTCATATAAATAGGCAATTTAAAGACAAATTTGGTTAAAAGTAATAGTTGGAAAAATATACATTAACACTTACCAAAAGAAAGTTCCTATGGCTATAGTGATATCAGGCAAACTATACTTCAAGACAAGGATTATTAACAGAGAGAAAGGACATTTTATATGATAAAAGGATCCATTCCTCAAGAAGGTACAAGAACCCTAAATGTGTATGTATTGATACTTTATAAGAGATTCAAAATACATGAAATAAAAATTGACAGAAATAAAACATATTTACACTTACGGTTAGAGATTGCAGTACTTTTCAGTAATTAGTAGAAAAAGAATCCCATAAATTAGTAAGGGTACAGAAGATTTGAACACCACTCTCAATCAGTTTAACCTGACATTTTTTGAACACTAAACCCAAGAGATGCAGAATGTGACATTTAAATATACATGAAACACTCACCTCAGTAGATCTCATGTGGGGCTGTCAAAACTTCAACATATTGTGAAGACTTGAAATCATAATATTATTTTTTCTGATTACAGTGGAATTAAATTAGAAATCAGTAACAAAATGAGGTTTAGTAGAGCCTTGAATTCTTTTTTTTTTTGGCTGTACCACGCAGCTTGTGGGATCTTAGTTCTTCAACCAGGGATTGAACCCGGGGCCCTCGGCAGTGGGAGCTCCAAGTCCTAACAACTGGACTACCAGGGAATTCCCAATCCCTGAATGTTTTGAAATTAAGGTGATTCTGAATAACTCATGGGTAAAATAATAAATCAAATGGGAAATTAGCATTTTAAACAAATTCAGCAAAAAGACAACATACCAAATTTTATGAAGTGCATCTCAGAATTTATAGCTTTAAATCTTGAAGAATAAAGTATTAGAATCAATTACTTAATAAGCTTTACCCTAAGAGTCAGAAAAAGACAAATTCAAAATAAATAAAAGGCCGAAAAAATAGAGAAAAGTGAAATCAGGGAAATGGAAAATGTCCCATAAGTAAATGAACAAATTATGAAGTTTTCTCTTTGAAAAAATCAATACAGTTGGTAAACTTAAGCTTAAAACTACAGCAATTTATATAGCTCTTGAATTTGTGAATCAGCAAGTGGTCTTTTATCCTATAAAGAATTACAGCATCATGTCCTCAGGGCTGCATTCAAGGAAGGTAAAAGCAGAAGTTGTAAATCTTCTTGAGGCATAGGCACTGTTACTTGCCTAACTTCTGCCACATTGAGTTGGTATAAGTCACAGTTCAGCCCAAATTCAAAGAGTGGGGAAATAGACTCTGCATCTCTTGATCTCAGGTGGTATAAAACATTGTGGCCATGTTTCTTAATTTACGCTGGTTAAATCAGAAACAGTAAAGAGTCTGAGGTTTTACCCTACTTACAATCTAAAATGTTAACTTGCCAGAAAACACAAGACTTCTAGACCAGAAACAAAGGGTTTATTACTCCCTGAAAATCAGCAACCAGGGCAATATTTTGTGTCAGTTACCTGAGCCGAAATCTTCATAGGGCTTCACAGTGAGGGTCAGATGGTACCTGCACAGATAGTAGTGTGCATTACAGAAGGGGAACCCCAAATTAGAAAACTCTGATCTTTCATAGGACCACTTATGACCTGTCTGTCCTCTCCTCAGGAGGGTGGAAGATAGAAACCTTATTTTTACTCTGGAATTTAAACAAATTGTCTCTGGAGAGAGGACATTGAACTGTCTCAGTGTTGCTAAGTGTTATTATCTGGAATGTATCCTTGTATAAACATCTTAAATTGGCTGTAAATGACATTGCTCAGTGGACCCAGACCATGCAGAAATGTGAGATGTTCATGGAGAATTGTTTTCTAATATAGTATATCCTCTTGTACAATAATTTGCAATCCTCCTGTATACAAAATTTTGTCATTCTTTTCTACAAAAGTCTTTTCCCACTAGAGTGTCATGTAAGGCTTGAGTCCAGTATCTTATCATCTAACTGAGTTCCAAGTACAGATGAGGCTCTGCTATGCCATTTTGTAATTAGAGAAATGCAAAACACAAATACAGCGAGCTACTTGTCTGCACCTACTACATAGGTTAATGTTAAGAAAGACTGAGAATATCGAGTGTTGGTGAGGAATTGATTGGAACTCTGGGAGTGTTAAAACCACTTTGTAAAATGACTTGTTTGTTTATTCCTTTTTTTAAACAAAATAAAATTAAACATGCTTATAGACTTTGATCTAGCAATTTCACTCCCATATTTACCCACAAGGACTGAAGCCTGCATTCTCCTAATACTTGTACACAAATGTCATAGCACTCTTATTTAGGATAGGTTGCCTTGGCCAGGGTGTTGACTGGAAATTAGCACATGGGAACTTTCTGGGGTGATAGAAAGATTTTATGTCTTGGTTGCTTTTGGTTATATGGATGTATGCATTTGCCAAACTTTACTCTAAAGGTCTTTTTTATTATGTTAAGTTATTTGTAAAAATATAAAGTGGAAGTTTCTGCAAATGTGGGAACTCCGTATAACTTTAGTATGTATGTCAACTATTTTATTCCACATTAAGATTTTTTTTTGGCATATTTAGGCTAACCATGGTTTGATGTGAAAGTTTGATTAACAGTGCTGACATTGAAGAAGCTCTCAGCTTTCTGCTGAATTAGAATTAGGCTAGCAGGGGTCAGACAGCAACATTGACCTTGTAAGTGTGAAATTTAGCTATTTCACCAGCCTCCTTTCCTCATTTCTTGCTGTATATGTTGTAGGCATAGCACATTTTATACATTCAGTTATTTTTGTCCTTCACAATCAAATGCTCCTATACAGTATTTGTTTTTTTCATTACATAGCTTTTTTTACGTTTTTATTTTTGCTCTTTTGCACATAACTATTTTCATTGTTTACTATTCATGTACTTACCGGTAATGGGTTAATAATGTCCATAAAATGCCTTAGAATTAAGCACAGGTTGTACCAAATACAGATTAACAAATACTGTGATAGCCATGATTAAACTAAAATGATCGTACACAACCACTAAATACCATCTAATGGCTATGGGCATGCCTGAGGAGCCTTTGTTGTGCATTTCAACTTCTGAACTCATTTAAAAAGATGGTTCCAACATAAGATTTCTCTTAAATCTAGCCAAGTATAACTTGTGATCTCTTCAGATCCATAGGGAAGTATAACATACTATATTTTAGAAAACCTTTATAGTGATTTCACTTTTCAGTTGGTACAGTAATCCCCCAAATGAGAGTTTATCAAAAAAGGATGGAAAGGGGAAAAGATGGTGGTTTGAGTATAGATGAAATAATATTGACTATGGATTGATTATTGTTGAAACTGTTAGAAAAAAGTATCACATCAGCATTTTGTGTATGATAAAGAATCTTGAGTTTTATATCTCATCTCCTAAATCAGAATCTCTAGGGAGAAGCTACGGTAATCTAGTAGTAATTTTAAAAATACCCTAAGTGAATATCGTTTAGCTAGTTGTACCGTGGCACCCGAGGTTTCTTTTGTTTTGTTCTCCTCCTCATGAGCAGCTTTTTTTTTTGAAACTGATGGGAAACTTTGTTAGGATGGTCTATGAATGGTTTTCCAAATCTCTTTATAAAAATATATCTCTTTCTCTTGCTAGATTATTCGCATCTGCCTACAAATCCACTGCTGTGACTCTTGATTCACATTCTGCTCTCTCTACTGCTCTATTTTTCCAGTGTCTTTTTTAGCGAAACTACCTGAGTTGCCTGTATTTGCTATGTCAGATTATCCTCTTCCTATTTCTTGAATCCCCTCCAAACAGTGTTTTGTCTTACCACTGCCCAGTAAGATAATCAATGATCTTTACATTATTACACAGTGACAGTTAAAGTTCTTACTAAGATAGTTGATAACTTCCTCCTTGAAACATTTTTTTCCATTTAGCTTTTAGGATATCACACTTTGGGTGGGTGGTTGGGGGGTAGTTTCTCTTGACTCACTGACTGCTTCTCTTCAATGTTCTATTTCTGGTTCTATTTCTTCTTTATGACCTATTTTTATAATATCTCAGGGCTCAGTCCTTGAATCTGTTTTCTTCCCTCCCTTCCTTCCTTCCCTTCTTCTTTTCTTTCTTTTTTGAACCTGTACTCTTCTGTCCACATTCATGCCCTTGATTCTTTCATCTAATTTCATTACTTTAAATATCATCTCTAAACAGATAACTTACAAATTTATATCCTCAGTTTGGATTTCTCCCCACATCTCTGAATACCCATATCCAACTGCCTATGTAGGATCGCAGTAGGAAAGCTTTCAGGTATTTCAAGCTAAAGTCTTTAAACACAAACTTCCTTCTCTCTTCTCTCTAACCTGCTCCTTCTGTAGCCTTATTCCATCTCAGTTCATTGGCAATGCCATTTTACCAGACAACTATGTGGAAGTACCTTGAGTGACAGATTAAGTGACAGATTAAGTGGCCATCTTTGCTTGATATATGCAAAGGTATTTTTTGTGGCATGTTCTATGGGTGGAATTTGTGGAGAAGGTTAAACAACTCAGCAGTCCTCAACAATTTAACATAGAGACATATAGCCCAATATATTTAAAGTGACCCTGTAAATTCTGAAACACACTTATTAATATCTTTAAAAAAAGATTATTTATGATGTATATACATTAATGCTGTTATTTTGGGTTTGGGGCTGTCTTATTTTGGAATGGTTACAGGTACAGAAAACCTAGCAATGGTTTAAGCAAATAGGGGTTTAGTTTTCTTATAAACCAAGAAATCCAGATATTTCTGTAGTTCAGCTACTCAACTGTGCTATTAGAGACCCCCAGCTTGTTTTGTCTTTCTACTCTGTCAGCCTTTTTGGTAGGTTTTTAATCCTCATGCTTGTTGACTCATGGTCATAGGATAGAAGTAGACATGTTCACATCTGTCCCTGGATAAGGAAAGCAAATGTTTTTCCAGGGCCAACCCCCATCGCACCCCCAAATTAGACTTCTAAGTATATGTTGTTGATCTTAACTGTGTCATCCATTACCTGTTCACCCTTCTTGGAAAGCTCAAAAGTGGGTTTTTAGCTGATTCTATTACCACCCTGAATAAGGAAAATTCTGGAAAGGGGGAAAAGACTGGTAAGCAATTAACAGTGTCTGCTGCATAGAACCATCAAAAATTACTAAATTTAAATTGATGATTAGAGTTTATTTGCTTGGGAAAACTTTATTATTTTTCAGTAAGGGCAAATAAATGGGGTTTTAGTGGTAGATAGAGAGGTATTTATTATTTGATATAGATGAGGGCTCTCAATAGTTTACAAATGTGTGATGAACAGTAAATCCAGTGACTGGTTGAGAAGGTAGCCATGTATTTAGAAGTTAGCAAATTTGTGTGTGTCAGTTTATGGGGCTGAATTATTGAGAATTTTAATTTACATTTTGAGGTAAATAAGAAATTAGAAGAGATATTCCTTAAAGTCATAACAATCTATTTTTATTGTTAATTTTGTTTCTTTTTATGGTTTCCATAGAATGTTGGCTCAATTAAGAAACATCAGGGAGATAAATTCAACCCAGTGGTAAGTAGTTTTAATTTCTTTTGTTAGAAAATGTTTGGGTTATTATGCCTTTTTTTTTGGTTGGCTTCTCGTCCTCCATTTGATTAGAATGTTTTTGCATCTGCCGTTTTAAGTCTGATTTCTAAGTGGCTCTTATATCACAACACTAAAATTCTAATTAGCGGTCCCACGTTGATCACTTCCTGTTCCGATCAGGCCAGTCTTTCTCCCTTTGGTTTATTACTTCTGTGTAGTATTGTGTAAGGGAGGATCTCTTTGGGTCTTGTTATTCATTCCCTTTCATGTGGTGCTTTCCTCTTGTGACCTCAATAATTAAGGTCCCCCTCCTTTCTTATCAAGCAGAAGTTTTTAGTCTAAATTGGGATCCATTTTTGTATTGGTTCAGGCCCACTGAATTCTGAGGTCTAAGTTGCTCTTTCCACTGTCTCTGTCCACAGGAAGTTTTGTTTTCTTTTGTTTTTTGGGGGGGGAAGTTTTCTTTTGTTTTTGTTTTTTTGAGGAAGTTTTCACTTGAGATGTAAACTCTTTGCAGTTTCCTAGAGCTGAGTGTCTAATCTTTTTCTGAATTCATGGTCTCTTCTGAGAAGTTCTGCAGTATGATTACCACTACAGAAAAGTCTTGGAAGTCTTTTTACCTTTATTAACAATTCTGCCTTGTAAATTGCCTCCTACCTCAAGTGCCTTGCACAGATGACTTAAATATAGTAAAATAAATACACTTTTTTTTTTTTTTGGCCACACTGTGCCGCATGCAAGATCTTAGTTCCCCGACCAGGGATTGAACCCGTGCCCCCCGCATTGGGAGTGCAGAGTCTTAACCACTGGACCACCAGGGAAGTCCCTACACTCTTAAACCATGTACATTTGGTAATAACATTTCATGTCCCTTATTCTCAGCTGGGAGTTATACTTCCAAATCCATTATGATTTCTGGAAAATGGATTTTTTAGGCCATATCTTGCAAGTTATTGCATACTATCATATAAATATAAGCATACAGTAGTTATAATATGAACCAGAATAATAGTTTGAAATATTGTATTAGTGCTGCCTCCTAGAACTTTCTGCAGTGATAGAAATGTTCTGTATCTTCTGTTATTTAGTATGGTATCCATTAGCCACCTGTGGCTATTGAGCATGTAAAATATGGTCAGTGTGACTGAAACCAGATTTAAAATTTTGTCTGATTTAACTTGAATTTTCAGGTTAGTGGCTACCAGATTGGACAGAGCAGATAGAGTTTTTTTCCCGTTTTTCTTAAGTGTCCCCCTAACTCATTATCAGTTGAAGTCTTAGAATCTCTTGAAAAAGAAAGTGTATATTCATTTTTAGAATATTTTTTTATTATCTCATTAAACACAAGTATAAGCTAAATTCCCCTTTAGGGATTAAATTCTTATTAGATCAATAAGACTGCTTATTCTTATCAGTAAAATACACCTTCATATAAACATAGATTAAGCATATTCAGTAAACTTTATTGACAAAGTAATTTTTTGTTTTTCTTGAGGTAATAATTGACATATAACATTGTATTAGTTTCAAGTAATACAACGTAGCGATTCAGTATTTGTATATGTTGCAAAATGATCCTCACAATATGTCTCGTTAACATCTGTCACCGTACATAGTAACAGTTTTTTTTCTTGTGATGAGAGCTTTGGATCTACTCTCTTAGCAACTTTCAAATATACAGTACAGTATTACTAACTATAGTCACCTTGCTGTACATTACATCCCCATGAGACAAAAATTTTAGATAGAATCATTTGATGTTTGACATCATAGTGTAAAGGAGGAAAAATTTTTCCTTCACCCTCTTAGGGTTCCTGGCTGGGTGTGAAAATTAAACTGACAAAGACAGATTAAAAGGAGAAAAATATATACATTTATTTAATGTAAGTTTTAAGTGACACAGGGAGCCTTTGTAAGGAAAGGAAGACCCAAAGAAACAGTTAAACCTGAGTATTTTTATGCCGTGTTTGATGAAGTGGACAGTTGTGTAAGAAATACTTTAGATCAAAGAGTATGAAGTAAGTGTAGTAAACTGGGGGAGATTTAACAAGTCCTGTTCATTAGAATTCTTCTTCCTTTGTCTTCAGAGATACCTCCTGGTATAGGGAGGGCACCTTTCACAGGAGGATTTTATTACCTGTTTCAGGGGAGAACGGCGTGGAAGGTCAGAGTGACCTTCCTGCTTCTGCTATTTTATCAAACTCCTTTAGCTTAAAATATTCAGTATGCCATATTTTGGGGTGCCATATTTTGGGGTGGTTTGTCCTGAACCCCATCGGTAGCTTGTTTTTGTAAACCCTAAAGGAAAAGTATGTAGTAAAGACTTATTGATATTTGAATTATTTCATGAATCTGAGTTCAAGTATATCATTATATATTGAGAAGCAGTATAGTGCACTACAAGCACAGAATCAGTTTCTTTTTGGAAAAATAGGGATAATAATAATACATGCCTTAGAAAGATACACGAGGATGAAATGAGAATAAGCATATAGGTTTTTTTTTGTGTGTGTGTGGTATGCCGGCCTCTCCGTGTTGTGGCCTCTCCCGTTGTGGAGCACAGGGTCCGGACACGCAGGCTCAGCGGCCATGGCTCACGGGCCCAGCCACTCTGTGGCATGTGGGATCTTCCCGGACCGGGGCACGAACCCGTGTCCCCTGCATTGGCAGGCGGACTCTCAACCACTGCACCACCAGGGAAGCCCATAGTTTTTTTAAAATATTTTATTTTATGTTTTGTTGAGGCACGAGGGCTCTCTAGTTGTGGCATGCGGGTTCAGTAGTTGCAGTGCGCAGGCTTATTTACCCCACGGCATGTGGGATCTTAAGTTTCCCGACCAGGGATCAATCCATGTCTCCTGCATTGGAAGGCAGATTCTTAACCACTGGACCACCAGGAAAGTCCTGAAACATACAGTTTATATAAAGAATTTAGCACAGTGCCTGGCACACATGGTAAGAATAGTCAGTTTTTTTTTTTTTTAATTGCAAGGGAAATACTTATCCTATTGTCAAACTCTTTCAGAATATGATATAATTAGAAGAGTTAGAAGCAGTGCCTTGCAGAGCCACATTAGAGCCTAAGGCAAAAGAAAAAAAATTATACTGATTCTGTCTTTATTTTTAAATTTACCATTTTGGTAATTAATGGATTATTTTTCAGTGATTTGGATTTTTTTAAAAGATATTGCATTAAAATATTGAATTTGATTACTGAGTTTGTGTGTGTGTGTGTGTGTGTGTGTGCCTGAGGCATTTGCTGCACTGGCTTCAACCTAGCCTTGGCTCTGGGTAGAAGTAATCTAATACTCTCATAGAGTCTTCTGCTTAGGGCAAGAATTTATTATTCTTTTACAAAGAATTGATAACATTAATTAGCAGTCATTTATTGATGTAGGCGTTTCTTTGGTAGTATAATGTTAGCCTCCTAGTTGGAATTAATCTCTGTATGAACGTTGTGTTCTTAATAAAATTAGCCTTGAGAATTTTCACTAATTCAGAATTGAGCCTTTCCCCCCAATTAGATCGAAATAGTGAAGTCTGCACTTTACTGGAGCAAATTTCTTCTCTATTGTGTAAACTTATACACATATAAGACCTATAAACTTTAGAAAAATTAAAAGAACAGTATTAATTGAAACAAAATATACTTGGCTTAGATTGGAATTTTGATGTGGGAGAGTTACAGGAAAGTTAATGGCTGGTTAGAAGACCTGAAAATATCTTTGCACTCCCACTTTCTACTCAGAACTACATAGAGTCAAGTTCTTAATTGAGAAACAGCTCTTAGTCAGAAATTAAAGAAATATCTTTGTTGTATTAGGGTTTTTCTTGTTGAGGATGAGCAGACTAATAAAGCATGTTTCTTTTTAAAAAAATTGTTTTTAAATTAGCTTATAATTGCTTTACAGTGTTGTGTTATTTTCTGCTGTACAACGAAGTGAATTAGCTATATGTATATGTATATCCCCTCCGTCTTGGACCTCCCTCCCACCACCCCGCATCCCACCCATCTAAGGACATCACAGAACACTGAGCTGAGCTTCCTGTGCTTTATAGCGTGTTCCCACTAGCTGTCTGTTTTACGCATGGTAGTGTATATATGTCAATCCTAATCTCCCAATTCATCCCACCCTCCCTTTCCCACCCCCATGTCCACATGTCCATTCTCTACGTCTTTGTCTCATTCCTGCCCTGTTAATAGGTTCATCTGTACCATTTGCTAGATTCCACATATATGTGTTAATGTACGATATTTGTTTTTCTCTTTCTGGCTTACTGCACTCTGTAAGACAGACTCTAGGTCCATCCACATCTCTACAAATGACCTAATTTCATTCCTTTTTATGGCTGAGTAATATTACATTGTATACATGTACCACATCTTCTTTATCCGTTCATCTGTCATTGGACATTTAGGTTGTTTCCATGTCCTGGCTATTGTAAATGGTGCTGCAGTGAACATTGGGGTACATGTGTCCTTTTGAATTATGGTTTTCTCAGGTTATATGCCTAGTAGTGGCATTGCTGGGTCATATGGTAGTTCTATTTTTAGTTTTTTAAGGAACCTCTATAGTGTTCTCCACAGTGGGGTTCCCTTTTCTCCACACCCTCTCCAGCATTTGTTGTTTATAGATTTTCTGATGATGGCCATTCTGACCAGTGTGAGGTGATAACCTCATTGTAGTTTTTTTTTTTTTTTAAATTAATTAATTAATTTTTGGCTACATTGGGTCTTTGTTGCTGCACACAGGCTTTTTCTAGTTGTGGCAAGCGGGGGCTACTCTTTGTTGTGGTGCCCAGGCTTCTCATTGTGGTGGCTTCTCTTGTTGCGGAGTACAGACTCTAGGCCCGTGGGCTTCAGTAGTTGTGGCATGCGGGCTTCAGTAGTTGTGGCTCTCAGGCTGTAGAGCGCAGGCTCAGTAGTTATGGTGCACGGGCTTAGTTGCTCCACGGCATGTGGGATCTTCCCGCACCAAGGCTCGAACCCGTGTCCCCTGCATTGGCAGGCATATTCTTAACCACTGTGCCACCAGGGAAGTCCCACCTCATTGTAGTTTTGATTTGCATTTCTCTAATAATTAGTGATGTTGAGCATCCTTCACGTGCCCCTAGGCCATCTGTATGTCCTCCTTGGAGAGATGTTTATTTAGGTCTTCTGCCCATTTTTTGATTAGTTTGTTTTTTTGATATTGAGCTCCATGAGCTGTTTTGTATATTTTGGAGATTAATCCTTTGTCTTTTGCTTCGTTTGCAAATATTTTCTCCCATTCTGAGGGTTGTCTTTTCGATATGGTTTCCTTTGTTCTGCAAAAGCTTTTAAGTTTCATTAGGTCCCATTTGTTTATTTTTGTTTTTACTTTCATTACTCTGGGAGGTGGGCCTATATGCTTATAGAAGCATATAATTGGTTACTTAATGGATCATTTTGTGAAGTACAGAAGTGCTTGAGTTTAATTTGAACTTCACTATATATAAAATTTGATAATAAAGCAATGTTAAATGCATTCTATTTAATGTGTTGGGGAGGAGATATCTGTGATATCTGTGATATGTAATATGTGATATGTAAATGTAAATATGTGATATGTAAACTGTGAGAATCGAATTGGAATAATTTGTTTTGAAAAATTGTTATAATACATGTTTTCACTAAATTTAATTTTGTTTGTATATTGCAGTGTCTAAAAATGACTACAAAACGAAGTTTGTTTGTGCGGTTGGTACCATGTCGTTGTCTACGAGGAGAAGAGGAGACCGTCACTACTCTTGATTATTCTCATTGCAGTTTGGAACAGGTTCCCAAAGAGATTTTTACTTTTGAAAAAACTCTGGAGGAGCTCTACTTAGATGCTAATCAGATTGAAGAGCTTCCAAAGGTATGTTAATCCAGTCTTTCAAGAATTGCCTTTGGGGCTTCCCTGGTGGCGCAGTGGTTGAGAGTCCGCCTGCCGATGCAGGGGACACAGGTTCGTGCCCCAGTCCGGGAAGATCCCACATGCCGCAGAGCAGCTGGGCCCATGAGCCATGGCCGCTGAGCCTGCGTGTCCGGAGCCTGTGTTCCGCAACGGGAGAGGCCACAACAGTGAGAGGCCCACGTACCAAAAAAAAAAAAAAGAATTGCCTTTGCTTATTTTTATGCCTAGAAATATGATATTCCCAATGTTGCCATAATGCTGTATGTATATATATATATGTGCATTGTTTCCCGTTTTTTTGGTTTAATTTCACCTTAGCGTGTGCAACATGACTCAAATTTTTTTAGATAGAATTTTTAACCTTTATCTCTTCAAGTTAATTGCTTAAATACTTGTGCAAATAATTTAAAATTTTGTATTTAATTCCAGTACCTTAGGCACTAAGGTAGACAATAAGACTGCACAATTTCTGCAGCCAAAAGATTTAACTAAAGAGTTGAAATTAATGTTTTTCTGGTTTTCCTGAGACATTGATCTACATTATAGTTATTGAGGATAAATTGTCTTTTCGGTTATCACATCAGAATTTTGCTTTTTAATAGCTTTGTAGAGGTAGTATTCTGTTTTCCCCATTTCAGTTTATTTGGAAAAGTTTTGGAGGACTTAACATTTCTGAAATGTAGGAGCAACTAGCAGGAGAAAATAGGTTTGTTGCCATGAAACATCATCTCACATTAACAACTTCTTTGCTAAAATTTTTTAGTGGCGGCTACTTTTTTTCCCTTAAATTCTAACCTGTCTTCATCCTCTACTCAGTTTCTTTTTTTTTTTTTTTTGCGGTACGCGGGCTTCTCACTGTTGTGGCCTCTCCCGTTGCGGAGCGCAGGCCCAGTGGCCATGGCTCACGGGCCCAGCCGGTCCGCAGCATGTGGGATCTTCCCGGACCAGGGCACGAAACCGCGTCCCCTGCATTGGCAGGCGGACCCTCAACCACTGCGCCACCAGGGAAGCCCCTCAGTTTCTTATTGTTGCGCGGAAAGCTACCATAGTTTTGTCAGAGAGCTTTACCACCCACACAGCAGTGGTTTTCAAGCTGTGGGTGAAGACTCATTAGTGGCTCATAAAAATCAATTTAATATATGGGGCATTTCCAAATAATGAACTATTATTTGGACTGGCAGATTTAGAAAATAAAAAATACAGGATACCCAATTAAATTACACTTTTCAGATAAACAGTGAATAATTTCTTAGTATAAGTGTATCTCATGCAGTATATAGGACATACTTTCACTAAAAAATTATTGTTTATCTGAAATCCAAGTTTAATCAGGCATCTTGCATTTTATCTGGCAACCTTAACTGTCATAGAGTAGAAAATAAAGAGGGTTGCATGTATCTATTGTAACTTAAAGCATTTGTTTTAGATTTGTGTGTGTGTATATATACATACCGGATGGCAGCAGGTTTTTTTTGTTTTTTGGGGTTTTTTTTTTTGCAGTATGCAGGCCTCTCACTGTTGTGGTCTCTCCCGTTGCGGAGCACAGGCTCCGGACGCGCAGGCTTAGCGGCCATGGCTCACGGGCCCAGCCGCTCCGCGGCATGTGGGATCTTCCCGGACCGGGGCACGAACCCGTGTCCCCTGCATCGGCAGGCAGACTCTCAACCACTGCGCCACCAGGGAAACCCGGCAGCAGTGTTTTGAAAAAGGTTTTCTTTGGGTGGCCAGTAGTAAAATCATTTTGAAAGTAGTGCTATCCAAGATTGTCTTATAAAAAAAATCTGTGTATAGATGTGGATAAAATATTAAAGGTTGTGGGTTGCATGTTCATGAATTTCTCCCCTAAGTTGTAATAGGGTGCTTTGTAATTGACTGTTCCCTTGTATATTGTTTTTCAGCAAGTAATTTATCTTCCTTAGCTAGTTCTCCTAGAGTAAATGGAAGACTAAAATTAGTCCCTTTTTCTAATCACCACCAGCAAGGTCTCAGTCTGGGGACTGTGTTGAAAAGAGAGGCTTGCTATGATAGTGAAAATAACTGAATCACTTATCATGCCTAGCAATTTTCCATTTTTGGAAGAATGCTCTTCTTAAATAGGACTTATTCAGTGCCATCCTGTGCATAGTTCTGTTTTTTTCTAAAGACTCTTCTTTTTTGGAATAATTCTAAATTCACAGCAAAATTAAGAGGAAGGTACAGAGATTTCCCAAATACATAGCCTGTCCCCACACATGGATGGCCTCCACCCTTATCAGCATCCCCCACCAGAGTGGTTAAACCACCAGAGTAGTTAAAACCGATGAACCTATGTTGAAAAATCATAATCACCCAAAGTTCATAGTTTACATTATGATTTGCTCTTGGTGTTGTGCATTCTGTGGGTTTGGACAAATATATAACGACATGTATTCATCATTATGCTGTCAAACAGAGTATTTTCAGTGCCCTGAAAATCCTCTATGCTCTGTACAGTTTTTTGGTATGGGGCTTAGAAGTAGCCCATTTACTTACTGCTTTTGGTTAAATATATTTTGATCACATTTCATTATTGTGATTTTAGCATAACAGTATATTTGCTCCCTTATTTATTTTGTGCTCCCAAATCAGAATTCTGTATTTTAAGTCATTTAAAATCAGTTGTACATATTTGAATTTAATTTATATAAACTTTCATTTTGGAATAAGGATGCTTGGAATACAAGATCCAAAGTTTACCATATTTAACAGCCACTTATTTTTTATGACCTTAGCAGAAAATACACCATATGCTTATTTTCACTAAGTGTATTTCACCCAGGGCAGAAGTGTGAGGATATAAATCATTCTGAGTAGTCCAATTGTGTTCAGATCCATAATAGCATAAAATAATAAGAGATCTTCCCTGGTATTTGTGTAGGTATAACTCATTCAGTTTTAATGATATTAATAATATTTGTTTGTGTAAAGGTTAATAAACGAAATATTTAAGGAAACTTAAGGAATAATCAAAATACTTCTCTACCTTGTTTCAACAGCAACTTTTTAACTGTCAATCTCTACATAAACTGAGTTTACCAGATAATGATTTAACAACATTACCAGCATCTATTGCAAATCTAATTAATCTCAGGGAACTGGATGTCAGCAAGAATGGTAAGATTTTTTTTCCCCCTAACTTTTTGTACTTGGGAACATGTTATATTATTAAAATTTCTGTTGTGTTTTAGCAAATAAAAAGAATTAAAAAGTCAGATTGTAATGTACTACCATAATTAACTTTCATATATATATAAATGATCTATGAGAATTTAAAGGCAGAGAGTAAGTATAAACAATTTTAAATGACTGTTTAATTAAAATGCTGTGGGTAAATGCATGTACATATTTATATATCCTTATATCTATTTTTTTATATATATTTACAGCCCTGTTTGTGATGGTGAGAAACTAGTAACAACTAACTCTAATGTCTGTTGTTGATTACATAATTTGATGCATCCATAAGAGTGGAGTGTAATGTAGCTCCATCAATACTGACATAAAATACAGTGTAGTGGTAAAGGTTAAAAAAAAAGGTTGTGCAACATAAACGAATTGAACATCAACAAATATTTATTGAGAGACCACTCTGTGCCAAATATTTTATTAGGAGTTGGATTACAATTAACGATGAAAAGTAAAAGGACATGGTCACTGTTCTCCTGGGCACACAGTCTTGGTTTTGTTTGTTTAGTTTGATAAACGTTGAAGAAAGTATGGAAGATATATTCCAAAATGTTAAGTGCTTACCTTGGAGAGAGAGAGAAGTAGACACTTGAAAATTTTAGAATGAGCATATATTCCAATATATTGGAATAATATTGGAATAAGCATTTCCCAAGAGCAAGGAAATCCTTATACATAACCACAATATCATTATCACGCTCAAGAAATTTGACATCACATTTTCCCTTTTTAGCTATTTGCTCACCTAATAATGCCCTTTTTAGCTATTTGCTCACCCTACCCCCACCTTCAAGTTAAAGATCACATATAGCATTCAGTTGTGTCTCTTTGATCTTTCAAAACCAAGAATACTTTGCCCATGTTTTTGTGACATTGTCATTTTTGTGGAGTTCGGGTCATTTGGTTTTTAATTTGTGTGAGTTTTCTTCTCATGATTTTATTTTAGGTTAAATAAATTTCCTCAGCTTGAAACTTCTCTTTAAGGGCAGTTTGAAATTTGTTTCCATTCCTTGTGCTTAATAGATTGGCAAGTATTGCTTGATAAATTCCAAAGTAAATGAACTTGATCCATTACATTGTGCTCTGCATATGCTGACAGTTAAGTAGCGTTATAGAACTTCGGAACTGTTGTGACATTAGAAGTCATCAAGTGTAACCTTCCACTCCAAAGGGGTATCTTTTCTACTTTTTGGTCTTTTAGAATGAGAGATGTTAAGGTGTAAGGAAAGAGACCTGAAATAATCTGGGTGTTATTGATAAAACTCTATGCACCTGGGAAAGGCTAGTAACCCACGTAACTAGTCTTCATGATATAAAACTATTACTTGGCTCAATAATGAACACGCTTACATATATCCTCCTGAAAATGCACTCACTCCAGACTTATTACTCTAAATTGAGAATGGTGCAGTTATGGCCCTGCAGCATCATTAAATTAATATCTTAGACTTCCATGCAACTTCTTTTTTTTTTTTTTTTTTTTTTGTGGTATGCGGGCCTCTCACTGTTGTGGCCTCTCCCATTGCGGAGCACAGGCTCCGGACTCGCAGGCTCAGCAGCCATGGCTCACGGGCCCAGCCACTCTGCAGCATGTGGGATCCTCCCGGACCGGGGCACGAACCCGTGTCCCCTGCATCGGCAGGCGGACTCTCAACCACTGCGCCACCAGGGAAGCCCTCCATGCAACTTCTGGAAGAAGAATGTGTTTGAGTTAAGACAATCTATTGAACTGTAGTGTTTCTTTTTTTCATTCTAGTTTCAGCAGTTCCTTCTTGCTTATATTGAAAACCTGCTTTGTACAACTGTGTCAGCTTGTGTTTTTGAGGAGTTGGAGATAATTTCTATGTGACCAAAAGATTTAGGATAAGCACTTAAATATTCTGCCCTGAAAGAGAATGGCTTTAATAATTGTTGCCAACAAAACCTTACAATTTATTTTCATTGAAAATTAAGTTGATTTATCTGTTCTTCTCTTTCTGTGTGATCTCATCTGTTTTTTAAACGGCAGAATCAGTCCCTTGCCTTTTACTTGTTTCCTTGTTTTTTTTTTTTTCTCTTTTTAGTCTTAAACTGATGTCTAAATGCAACCGCATTTCATTGATGGTGAAAAAAGCTAGTGAGGAGAGACAAGAAACTATGATAATGTCAGAACCATTACCTTGACTGATAAAAATTCTTGTATTCCTAATTCTTAATCTGATAGTCATCATTACAACTGATGTAATTAACCCACTTTACTTTTAGAGAGTTGAGATTATTTTAATTAACTTGTAATATGTAACCCTAAAGTGTATGTTTATACAAGTCTATGTTATTTATTTATTTATTGGCTGTGCCTTGTGGCTTGTGGGGTCTCAGTTCCCCGACCAGAGATTCAACCTGGGCCACAGCAGTGAAAGCCTAGAATTCTAACCTCTAGGCAACCAGGGAACTCCAGCTACGTTGCTGAAAACAAGAAAATAGCATGCATATTATAGTTGATGTGGTTGGTTATGAGAAATTTGAGTTTTGCTAGTTGCATATTTGATTAACAACTTGCTTAAAAGAAAGGATAGCACACTAACTGAAAGTAGTGTTTATCAGATTTTGGAAGTATTAAAATTACATTTAGTATTAAGATGACCACTGTATTAGAGAAGGATGGGAGTTTCATCTTATATTCTGAATGAGAAAATTGAACTGTCCCTAAATTTTTTCTCTGTTACTACATCTCATCATGTTAAATCTTGCATAAGATGCTTTAATCTTGTATCCAAGCTCTACTATTTTTTCCTTTTAGGTGTTTTTATCAGTTCAATCTAATAATATTCTAGTTTATCTTAATATACCAGATGCTGTTTTCATATTTATTATCTACATGCCCTGCTTGGAAGGAGGCAGGAAACATTGTGGCATACTTTATTAGTGTTTCAGCAAGCTGTATTTATTTAAAAGCACTTGTTTTAGGATTTTTACTTTCACATTTTCTTAGTTTCTGATCTTTCACATATTTCTTCCAGTGTTTTTCAACTGGCAAGTAACATGGTTTAGTGATTAAAACATTTATTTAGGAAAAAGAAGAATTGTACTCTAATCGATGCTTCTCTGTTTATTTGCCCTGTTGTTATATTGGGGAATTAATCTCATTCTCGGTTAGACTATACATAATATTATCAATATTATCACTTCCTGTCTTGCCTCATGAGACTGGTGACCAAATTGTGGACTAGTCTATGTATAGGATGTATATAAATTTGAGGTATTAATATTTGTCTTCATTTTGTATGGAATTCTCTTTTTATCATTTATATTCTATGATAAAACTAGAGTGTTAATTTATGAGTCTTAATTTGCTCTTTCCTTTCATGTCTAAAGTTTTGATTTGTTGTTAGCTTTTTAAAGAAATGAAAAGCTCACCAAGCTGCTATTCCAAGCCATTGCAGATAGCAACTGGTGTTAGAGAAATTATCATCCGTGGTGTTCAAATGGCCTGTCTTCTTGAGAAGACCAGTAGGGGATGATGATTAAAACAATTTGCCAAAGGGGTTGATAGAGAAAGCTGATGGAGAGGAGAGAAAAAAGAAATGAAGGCTATCTAGTTGTTAATTCTCTATATAAGCACACTGATTAAAAGTTAGGAATTGTAAGGCAAAGAAACCAGAAAGAGTAGCTCAGATCTTTCTGTCTGATATGGGAATGCTAGAGAGGTTAATTAGGCCTTTTTTAAAAATCGAGTCCAAAAGTCCAGAAAAAATGGGTTGAAAGTTTGTGGGTCAGTACAGAAAGCAGTTCCTTGAACCTGAGAAAATCTGATGATTGGGGACAAAATGTTGGAAAAGCCTCTTCACTTTAAGTTCAAAGAAGTTATATTGATTACAAGGGAAATTATAGATTGCTGGGGAAGTCACTGTTTTTCTCTGTGTTTTAAAATTTCTAAAATTGCTAATTTGCTTAATAGTTAATGTTTAAGTTCAGCTGTTTTAATAAATCAGCTTATTTAAGATAATGAAAGAAGAAAAACCGTGTGTTAAACTGACATGGAACTTAAAAAATGTAGGCTGGTGATCACTGGTCACTGCTAAGTGTGTTGTTAATGAAGACTGTAAGTGGGGTGTGCAGTCACTGTGCCTTGCCATAGGCCTTACCGTTCACTGTGTTATAACTGATCCAAACCATACACCTGTTATCCCCTAGCCAATATAATCATCTCAGTTTGCAGTTCCTCCTTTAGCCTGTTTTGACTGGAACTCAGTGTTACATTCTGTACTATTTAATTACCTTAGCCTTTAAAATACATAAACCACTAAGTAAGGAGCCACTATTAACTTATATTGTACATTTAGGACATTGGAGGAGTGTTGATGCCCTCCAAACAGAGATCACCAGGATTACATGTGATTGAGCCATGGGGGTGGAAGGGGAGTCTCAGGGGGTGCTAAAAGACTTATAGGATTTGGGCTTGTACTTGGTGATTGGAAGAAGGTTTAAGAATATGAGGGTTTGCTATGGATGGAATGCCATCAAGAAGTAGGAGTAATTCTGTGATTGAGAATATTAATAAATCTCATCTATAGGGAGGGCAGATTAGAGCAAGGCTAAAACTATAATCAGTAAAAAAGCAGCTGTCACTCATTAGGATAAGGGGTGGCTTGGACAAGGTTCATACTTTATCTTTGTCAAGACATGATTACAAATTTGCTTTTGTCTTGATCTGTCATGGTTAAAGAATGGCCTTGTCTAATATTGGTATTCAGTGAAATTGCTTAGTTCAACAGGAAAATGCCAACGCCTCCCTTTGAATGCAGCTTGTTCATAGTAAGACAAGGACTACCTGATAGTACAAGACCAGTTCCTAGATTTCAGGAGGTATTTTCTCTTTCTCAGCAGTATAGGGAGAATTCTTCTGTAACCAAAATAGATTAATATGAGAAGGATAGCCATGTTTTATAGTATCTTCATTTTACTGAGTTTTAGCAAGAGTCAAATTCTTATAAAAAGAGTATATGACAAAGAAGGAACACTACTGAAGTTAAGGGAGAATGAAAAAGGAACAGGTAGCTGAAATTGTCAGAGAATTAAGAAGTAACTCATGATAAAATTCAGGTTCTGCATACTTTATGTACAAGGATAAAAAGAGTTCTCTTTGGAGACAAGCCTACAAGCATTGAGGGTAGGCCTCATTGAGAAAGTGGCTTGAGCAAGGACTTGAGGAAGTGAGGAAGTTAGCCATGTAGATTTCTAAGGTAAGAATGTACCAGAAAGAAGAAACAGCCAGTGTAAAGTTTATAAGGTGTGAGTATCCATAGCATGTATGAGAAACAGAAGGCTATGGTAGCTAAAATATAGTGAGCAAGATGGGAGAGTGATAGGAGTAGAGGTCAGAAAGTTAGGGATATGGAGCAGCAGATAATGTAGATCCTGGTAGGCACTTGTACGTACTTTGACATTTATTCTCAGTGAAATGGAATCATTTGGAAGAGTTTGAGTCAGGTCATTCAGAGCATGAAATGACTTGCATTTTAAAGGTTTACTCTGGTTATGTGTAGAAACAGTATGGTACAAGGGTGAAAAGTAACCAGTTTAGGTGCTATTTCAGTCGCCTCTAGTGATAGTGGTGGAAGTAGTGAGATGTAGACAGACTCTAGATACATTTGAAGGTTGAGTCAACAAGATTTCATGACGGTTTGGATGTGGGATGTGAGATAAGAGTCAAGAATGATCTCAGTGGTATTGGTCTGTGCATGTGGAAGGATAGAGTGCTGCCAGCTGAGATGGGGACATCTCTGGGACTCGTAATTTTTAGTGGAAAAAAATCAGGGGCTCATTTTTGGACATGTTACATTTAAAATAAGATATACAGATGTTCATAGGGGTTTGGAGTTCAGTCGAAAGGGAAATGTGCTAGCTATACATATTTGAGAATTGCCAGCATGTAGATGGTATATAGAGCCTGAGATTAGATACAGTCAACAAGGCCATGAATATGAAAGAGGACTAAAGAGTGAGCCCTGGTGGCAACCCAACATTAAGAGATCTGGAGGAAGGAGAGAAAGGTACAAAAGATACTGAGAAGGAACACTACTGAGGAAGGAAGGAAGCCAATAGAATGAAAATATTTGTTTTTCTTGCTACATTTTAGCTTTCAAGAAAAGGAACTATGTCTCAGTATCTACAGTCCATAGCATGGGTACATATTTGCTGAATAATATAGAGAATAAATAATTTCAGTTCGAGACATGTTTTATTTAAGGTACCTAACCAGTACCTAAAGGGCATTTGAAAATTCTTATTTGGAGTTAAGGAGAGAGGGGGGAACTGGAGGTACAGATTTGGAACCTGAACATATATATGGTAAGAATTGAAATCACAGTGAATACATTGCTAGCAATTTGTAAAAGCAGGAAACCAGTGAGTACTTCAAAACTACTTGCTTAGGAAAAAATTACTACGATGTATCTGAAATTAGAGTTACTATTTCATAGATACTGGTTGGTTAATTTTTATAAACCACATGCTATGAAATAAAGTACTTTAAAATTTGAAAAATATGAAGTATATGTATTTGTGGAAGATGTTATAACCATTACTGTCCATTAAAAATTTAAATTGCAGAAGTCTAACATAGAACTCTTTTTTTTTTTTTAAATAAATTTATTTATTTATTTATTTTTGGCTGTGTTGGGTCTTCGTTGCTGCGCGTGGGCTTTTCTCTGGTTGTGGCGAGCAGGGGCTACTCTTCGTTGCGGTGCCCAGGCTTCTCACCTGCGGTGGCTTCTCTTGTTGCAGAACACAGGCTCCAGGCGCGCAGGCTTCAGTAGTTGTGGCACACGGGCTCAGTAATTGTGGCTCTCAGGCTCTAGAGCTCAGGCTCAGTAGTTGTGGTGCACAGGCTTAGTTGCTGCGCGGCATGTGGGATCTTCCCAGACCAGGGCTCGAACCCGTGTCCCCTGCATTGCCAGGCAGATTCTTAACCACTGTGCTACCAGGGAAGTCCTAGAACTCTTAAAATTATCTTTCTCCATATAAAATTTTAGGTCAGTAGAACATACTGTAGTCTTTGGTCTTTTTCTCCTTAGATAGACTTTATCATGTACTAAAAATATTACAGTTCTTGGAATAATGTCATTTACGTAGACTATTTCAAGATACATTATAGACTTTAATAAAAACCAATGAAATGATATGTAAAGCTGAGTATGAAAATGAAGTCAGGCTCTAATGAGGACAGTGTAGAATGTCCTCCCACCTTTCCTCTAGATGCGGATTTTTTTTTTTTTTAAGTATATGATAAGAATTATTCACCACAACCAAGTGGGACTCATTCTGGGCATTCAAGTTTGATATTTGAAAATAAATCAGTGTTATTCAACACATCAATAGACATATAATGAACTTGGTAATTCCATTCCTTGTTGTTTACTCAAGAGAAATGAAATACATGTCATTTGAAATTAAATATAGTGATTTTTTTTTTAAGTTCATTACACCTTTTTCATAATTATTGAAACCTCCTTCCTTTTTTTGCCCTATTCTTCAGTGTCTCCCACATCTACCATGGGCGCCCTGCTGCTACCAGATATTCCTTAGGGCCTGCCACCTAGGAGAGTTATTTTAATGTATCCTCAGTAGAATTATCACTTGAGGCAAATTATTTGTTAGTTGAAGAACTGATAAGAATTTAACTCCTAAATTTATAGGATTCAGTAACACTAAATATTTTGTGTGTAAATAAATGAGAGAAAAGAAAGAAGAAAAATTAGTGTAAAAAAATCAATGTTATTATTAGTGGGTAAGTCAAATTTAACGAGTTGTACAAAAGTACAGTATACTAAGTAGTTACATGTGTTTAGAATAGAGAATTGAGTCAGCCTAAATAAGACCTATTAGCAGTAATATAAGAAGCATACAGATACTATTAAGTAATTCATTGTATAAATGCCCTAAAATATATATTTGAAGTATTAAATGTGCAGGTAAAGGAATGCTTTGTAGATCAGTTGTTCCATTTTGGGGACTTGTAACAGGGTTGTCAAGTTTTTATTTCAGCATTAAGAAAATTCTTATCCCTCATTCCCTCCAAAAAGCAACATCTCTCACATTCCTATTACCATAATTTTATTTAAAACTGACTTTTCACTCAAAAGAAAATGAATGCTATAAAGCCACTGAAGTTTAAAACTTACATGAAATGAAAAATTTCCAAAATCAACTTAAGAAATAGAAAACTGAAAATACTAAATCAAATTAGTGGTCAGAAAAACTGTTAGACCTAATTTTAGGGAAAAGTTGGACCAGACCTTCATGGAATGGGATAATCCTTAATTTATAAAATCTATTCTAGAGATTAGAAAGGGAGGAAAGTACTTGACTCAACTTACAAGGGTAATAAAACTTTAATAACAGAAATAGATAAAGACTGTCTAAATTAAAATGTTGGAAATTCTCTGCTGGGATGACAGGAGTAGCTCTGCTGTAGATCTCATCCTGTCTCAGGCTAGCCCAGGCATCCCAGGCATGTCCTCATAGGACAGTTAGGGGAACCTGAGATCTAGTGGAAATTAGGCAGGGCTTTTTTAAACCCTTGATTTCATCAATTGTGTTAACAGTTTAGTGGCCAAACCAAAACAGATGGCTGAGCCCAGAATCAGGATTAGGGAAATTATACTTCACATTTTGTTGGGAGGAGCTGGTACATCACATTCAGAGAGTGGTAATAGGGAGTAGTGAGTGGTCATTAATGTAATCCATCTATCACATATACCTAGAAATAAACTTAACAGAAAATGTGCAGTATGGGCTTCCCTGGTGGCGCAGTGGTTGAGAGTCTGCCTGCCGATGCAGGGGACACGGGTTCGTGCCCCGGTCCGGGAGGGTCCCGCGTGCCGCGTGAGCCATGGCTGCTGAGCCTGCGCGTCTGGAACCTGTGCTCCACAATGGGAGAGACCACAACAGTGAGAGGCCCGCGTACCGCAAAAAAAAAAAAAAAGTGCAGTATGATCTAAACAGGAAGACATAAAACTATGGAATAGATCAGTAGAAGAGGGTAACAGAAAAGACTGTCCAGAAGCATAACCATGGAATATGACACACAAAAATTCCTCTACAAATGGAATATGACACACAGAAATGCCTCTACAAATCAGTGGAATAAGGAAAACATATTTCTTAAGTGTTGGCACAGTGTTTTTATATGGGAAATAGTAAAAACAAAGAGAGCCTTACTTCACAGTATATACTAAAATAAATTGCAGATTAAGTAATATGAAAAACAAAAATTACTATTATTAGAAAATGTAGAAAACTATTTTTACGACTTTGGAGTAGAAAAGATGTCTTATTCAAATATTAAAAGCACAGCAGTAAAGGAATGAAATTTCTACATGACAAAATATAAAGTAAAAATTCATGACAGACTGTGAGAAAACATTTGATATACTAGTATTTCTAAAGAATGCTTACAATCAGTAATTTAAAAAATCCAATAAAAAATGTGCAGTGAACAGAGAATTCAAAGAAGAAGAAATAAAAATGATCAGTAGGAAGCAATGCGAGCGTCTATCAGCAGATGGATAGAGAAGACATGTTTTATACGTGTGTGTGTGTGTGTGTGTGTGTGTGTGCATGATGAAATATTAATCAGCCGTAAAAAGGAATGACATTCTGACATTTGCAGCAATGTGGATGGAGCTAGAGTTTTTTGTTTTTTGTTTTCTGTGACATGCGGCATGCAGGATCTTAGCTCAATCTTAGTTCTCTGACCAGGGATCAAACCCATGCCCCCTGCGGTGGAAGCGCAGAGTCTTAACCACTGGACCACCAGGGAAGTCCCTTTTTTAAAAGATTTTTTAAGTTCAAGTATAGTTGATTTACAGTGTTGTGTTAGTTTCAGTTGTACAGCAAAGTGATTCAGTTATGCATATACATTTGTGTATGTGTTTATGTGTAAGTGTGTGTGTGTGTGTGTGTGTGTGTGTGTGTGTATACATATTCTTTTTCAGATTTTTTCCCTTGTAGCTTTACAAAACTATTTCTGTTTTGTATATAAGTTCATTTGTATCTTTTTTCTTAAAGATTCCACATATAAGCGATATCATATATTTGTCTCTTTCTATCTGTCTTCATTTAGTATGATAATCTCTAGGTCCATCCATGTTGCTGCAAATGGCCTTATTTCATTCTTTTCTATGGCTGAGTAATATTCTATTGTATATATATACCACATTGTTATCCATTCCTCTGTCTATGGACATTTAGGTTGCTTCCATGTCTTGGCTATTGCAAATAGTGCTGCAGTGAACACTGGGGTGCATGTATCCTTTTGAATTATAGTTTTCTCTGGATATATGCCCAGGAGTGGGATTGCAGGATCATATGGTAGCTCCATTTTTAGTTTTTTAAGGAACCTCTGTGCTGCTCTCCATAGTAGCTGTACCAATTTACATTCCCACCAACAGTGGAGTAGGGTTCCTTTTTCTCCACACCCTCTCCAGCATTTTTATATAGACTTTTTCATGATGGCCATTCTGACCCATGTGAGGTGATACCTCATTGTAGTTTTGATTTGCATTTCTCTAATAATTAGCGATGTTGAGTCTTTTCATGTGCCTTTTGGCCATCTGTATGTCTTCTTTGGAGAAATGTCTGTTTAAATCTTCTGCCCATTTTTTGATTGGATTGTTTGTTGTTTTTTTAATATTGAGCTGTATGAGCTGTTTATATATTTTGGAGATTAATCCCACGTCGGTCGTATTGTTTGCAAATATTTTCTCCCATTCTGTGGGTTGTCTTTTTTGTTTTGTTTATGGTTTCCTTTGCTGTGCAAAAGCTTTTTAAGTTTAATTAGGTCCCATTTGTTCATTTTTGGTTTTAGTTCCATTACTCTAGGAGATGGTTTCAAAAAGATATTACTGTGATTTATGTCAAAGAGTCTTCTGCCTATGTCTTCCTCTAGGATTGTTATACCATCTGGTCTTACATTTAGGTCTTTAATTCATTTGGATTTTGTTTTTGTGTATGGTGTTAGAGAATGTTCTAATTTTATTCTTTTACATGTAGCTGTCTAGTTTTCCCAGCACCACTTATTGAAGAGACTGTCTTTTCTCCATTGTATATTCTTGCCTCTTTTGTTGTAGATTGATTGACCACAGGTGTGTGGGTTTATTTCTGGGCTTTCTCCCCTGTTCCTTTGATCTATATTTCTGTTTTTGTGCCAGTACCATACTGTTTTGATTACTGTAGCTTTGTAGTATGGTGTGAAGTCAGGGAGCTTGATTCCTCCAGGAAGGGGAGAGGGACTAGATAGGGGCATGAGATTAGGAAATATGATCTACTATGTATAAAATAGATAAGCATCAAAGATATATTGTAGGGCTTCCCTGGTGGCGCAGTGGTTGAGAGTCCGCCTGCCGAGGCAGGGGACACGGGTTCGTGCCCCGGTCCGGGAAGATCCCACATGCCGCGGAGCGGCTGGGCCCGTGAGCCATGGCTGCTGAGCCTGCGTGTTCAGAGCCTGTGCTCCGCAGCGGGAGAGGCCACAGTGGTGAGAGGCCCGCGTACTGCAAAAAAAAAAAAAAAAGATACATTGTACAGCACAGGGAATTATAACCATTGCCTTGTAATAACTTTTAATGGAGTATAATCTGTAAAAAAATACGGAATCACTATACTGTACACCTAAAACTTGCGTAATGTTGTGAATCAGCTGTACTTCAATTTAAATAGATCATTAAACACGTGAAAATGTGTTCAGCATCTCTAGGAAATATCAGGAAAATATCTAGTTTTAATTAATATTTCTATTATTTCTGGTGAGGTTCAACCCCTTATACTAGCAAAAAGTAAAGACATTATCAAATGTCAACAAGAATATAAATAGGTACTGTAGTATGAAAATTGATATTACCACCCTGGAAAAGAATTTGGACGTTATCTAGTGATACTGATAACTATGTGCCATGTCCTATTCCAGTAGTGAACAAGAGAGGCAAAGATTCTCCCCTCACAGAGCATGTACTCTTAGTGGTGCCTGATAAGCAAACTTCTAAAGATAGGTAAATATATGTTAATCTGCTTTACATTGTCCCATGTATCCCTGGGTTTTCATATATTTTTTTCCCCTCTATGTTTCAGAATGGCTGTTTTCTGTTGCCATGTCTTCCTGTCTCTCTGACATGTTCTCCTACAGTGACTAATCTTTTAATCCTGTCCTTTGGATTTTTCATTCACATATTGTATTTATCATTTGTAAAGTTTCTATTTCTTACATTTAATCTTTTCCTCTCCATTTTGTTCATTTTTTTCCTTTAAGTACAATAGCTGTTTTAAAGTCCTTTTTTTGTTAATCTTGTTATCTAAGTAGAGAGAATAATACAATAAACCTGATGTGCCTACCAACCAGCTTCAAAATTTATCAGTATGTTATAGTTTCATTTATACCTCCTGTTTTGCCACCTCTGATTGTTTTAAGGCAAATAAGACAACCTCTTTCATGTATAAATATGTTAAGATGAAACTCTCTATTATCTCACTTAAAAAAGAGAACCAGCTGACAGTAATTCCTTAATATCATTAGATATCCATCAATGTTAACATTTTCTGATTTGAAGCTTTACATGAACTCTGTAAATTCCAGCAAAAGTTCCTTAAACTAAAATTGAAAAAAAAAAAAAAGAATCATCTTGAAACTGTTAGGGAAATTGAATTTTAATAAAACAACAATGATAAAACCTTTCCTTAAGGATCATTAAGCCCAGATTTTTTAAATTGAAATTTTTATTGAGATAATTGTAGATTCACATGCAGTTTTAAGAAACATTACAGAGTGGTACTCTTGTATTTGTCACCTAGTTTCCCCCAATGGTAATGTTTGCAGTTATTATAGAACAGTAATAATATTGACATTAATACAGCCCCCCAGTCTTACTCAGATTTTTTGCGTGTGTGTGTGTGTGTGTGTGTGTGTGTGTGTGTGTGTGTGAAGTAGATTTGGATATTTACCACGGTCAGTTCTCTTTGATCTCCTCTTACCTGGATAGTTGTTCAGTTTTTCTTTGTCTTTATCTTTTTAGACGCGGAGAGTTTTGAAGATTACTGGCCAGGTGTATAGGATTTCCCTTAATTTGGATTTGTTTGATGTTTGCTTATGATTCAATTCAGGTTGGGTGTTTGGGGCAGGAACACGACAGTAGATGCTGCACCCCTTGTCAGTGTGTCTTAAGATTAGTTGCCCCGTGATGATGCTGTTAACTGCTGATGCTAACTTTGAAACAGTTTAAGTGGTGCGTATGAGATTTCTTCACTTTTTCCCCCTCTTAAAATTAATAAGTATTTTGGGGAGAGAAACTTTGAGACTATATAAATGTATACTGTTTTTCTTCATTCTTTAACCCACTAATTTTAGCATCCATTGATGAGTTTTGACTGATCAGTTATTACTGTAATATTTGCCAGTTGATGATTTTGTATCATTCATTTTTCATGATCTGAAATTCTGTACTTGGGCACTGTAGTAAACTTGCTTAGAATCATACATCAATGAAGTTGAAAGAGCCTTAAATGATCCTTTAGTGTCAGCCCCTTTGATATACATGTTATGTTAGTGGAGGAATGAGTCTTATAACACAGAATTTTTTGAATATTTTTAAAAGTTACTAATTCGCACTCCTAGTCTAGATTAGAACAGTACTACTTAAAGTTTCTCTATGGATTATTGCTAGTTCACAAATTATTGTTGCTATATTTTTGCTAAGATAAATTGAAGAGATAAGATTAAGTGCTAAGAAACTTCTACCATAATTTGACTTGTCAACATTTGTGTTGTATTTTACAGAAGTATTGGTGTACAACTGCGTCAGGCATATCCACTGGCATATCTGATACATATTTTCTACCTCTTCTATCTTCAGCTTTGCTTTCAGCTTTGTTGTCCTGTATGTATTAGGGACCAGCTCAATCTGGAGCCCAGCAATTAAGAAGTAATGCCTCTTTTATACACACTACTATATAAAAAATAGATAACCAATAAGAACCTACTGTATAGCACAGGGAACTCTTCTTAATACTCTGTAATGACCTATATGGGAAAAGAATCTAAAAAAGAGTAGATATATGTATATGTATAACTGACTTATTTTACTGTACAGCAGAAACTGACACAACATGTAAATCAACTATACTCCAATAAAAAATTTTAAAAAATTAATGCATCTTTTTATGTGAAAAAACAAAGAATGCTTAATTGTTTTGAATTTTGTGTCCTTAATACCACATAGAGAAGGCACTGATTTTCAGAAGAGCTGGGAGAAGGAAAGGAAGGCAGAACTAAACAAGATAATTAGCAGTAGTCATAAAGAGGCAAAAGAGCGAAGAGAAATTGTTGTGCAGATGGTTCTGTTCGTTTGACGTTGGTGTTGTCAGTTTATCAAGAATCTGCTCAGTTGGTAAATTTTGAATCTGAAAAGTGTACATTAATTATTAATATTATTATGATTTTTTCCCTTTGTAATAGATTCTTTTCACTTGATCATTGATTATTTGTTCATTTTCTAGGAATACAGGAGTTTCCAGAAAATATAAAAAATTGTAAAGTTTTGACAATTGTGGAGGCCAGTGTAAATCCTATTTCCAAGTGAGTTCTTCTCTGTTGACTTAAAAGTTACCTTTGTGAATAAAGCAAGTATGATATAGTAGAATATTACTTTCTACATTTTAATGAACAGTTAATACCAATCTGAAATCTGCACAAAATTTTAGTTAGATTAAAAAGGAGCCTTTTAATTACTCTTTCTAACTCCATATATTACAGAGGTAAATTTGACGTCCATACAGATAAGGCAAGTGCTTTTCCCCAAGTCTCACAGATAGTGAATGTCAGAAATGAGACTAGAATCCAGGTCTCCTAGCTCAATGTTACTTGAACAATATAAAAATGTCTTCACCTGCAAATCCAATGTATGTGGCACACTCAAACTTTTGAAAAGAATAAAAGAAACCGAAGGGTCAAAAAGGTAAAAACAACAAAAAAAGGGAAAAGCCATGTGATTGGTTGTACTATATACCAGAGGTCACATATATTCTTTTATGATGGTAATGGCTTTAAGCAGAATGCTTTCTTAGCACCAAAGCTGTTAAATTTTGGAAAAATGGAATGATGAAGCAAAAGGTGAATAGTGTGAAGCATAGCTTAGTATAGCTAAGTTGAAAGTTGAAACCAGCTTTCACATATTACAGTATTGTATTTAACGAGTTTTTCCAAACATAAGCAAACATGTAAAGGACAAACATGTAAAGATGATGTTTTACCTTCATCTGAAAATTTTGCTGTAGCATCAAGTTCTAGATTTGTAATTTCTTTTGTAAGCCAGAGGAAATAAAAGTAAAGCTACTTACAGGCTCTTATATGATCTTAAATGTCATTCAGCTTTTAATGTTATTTCTTTCCATTTGGTCATTATAAAATTATACAATCTTTCTTTGATTTTTTAGGGACCAAATATTGAAATTGAAAATAATCTAAACCAGTGTTTCTCAAATAGGGACTGTTTTGCTCTTATGGCTATTTGGTAAATTCTAGAGACATTTTTTGGTTTTCACAACTTGTGGTGGTGGACAGTGCTGCTGGCTTCTAGTGGGTCAGAGGCTAGGGTTGCTGTTAAACATTCTACAATGCAGAAGACAGCCTCCTGACAACACAGAATTATCCAGCCCCAAAAGTCAATACTGTCAAAGTTTAGAATTCTTTGTCTAGTCCTTTGGATTGGTGTTAGATAAGGTGAATTTCAAGAGTGTCTGCTGATATATCATAGTCATGGCCTGAATACATTTCTGTGTGTTGTGGCTCATTCATAGTTGACTGTTATGTGCAGATTTTATCTTATTGAGACAAATATTGCCTCACTTCCTTTTAAAAAATGATGAAGGTGTAAACATTGAAACAGGTAAGTTATTATAAAAAGCAAATCTCAATTTGAGGATCACTCATAAAAGTGAAGAGGTGACTGTTATCTGTTAAGAACATGTGTTGGTTAGACAGTTTTTTAGACAGATTTTAATAAGAAACTAAAATTCTGTATATGAATTAAATTTAAATTCTGGTTTATTTTACATAGGCTTCCTGATGGATTTTCTCAGCTGTTAAACCTAACCCAGTTATATCTGAATGACGCTTTCCTTGAGTTCTTGCCAGCTAATTTTGGCAGGTAAGTTACAGTTTCTTCTAAAACCTTCTCTTGTTAGCTCTTGTAAAGTTTACAAAACTACAGGTTGCTTTTAGTAATACTATTAATTACAGTTTCATAGGCTCTTCTTTTGTAATTATTTCCAAGCATTGTAGTTTTTATAGTTTCTTTAGAACTTGTTATTTTGTCTTGGAATTTATTTTCCCAAGTAGAAATAAGCAGTGAAAATTTAAAAGAAAAATGTAATTTAACACTTGGTTTCAAAGTATGTAAAAATAGGGAGTTTATTTAAATCGGAATAATTTTTGCATATTTGAGATAGAATGCACTTAGCACTTACACATTTTTTAAAATGGTCTAATTATTGGTTTATCTGTCTTCACTGGAATCAAAGTTCTGGAGAAAAGAAAAATGTGTTTCTGGGGTCCACCCCATTGCTCCCTGCTTGAACTTAGACCGATTCTTGTCATACTGTAGTCCCTGAGTAATTTTTCTAGTGGAAAAATGAATCAGTAAGTGAACAATAGGTATCAAATTATTATTGTGTTTAGATTAATTGCTAGAGAAAATGCTATCCAAATACATGTTAATATGGTAGTCATCTTTTTGTCTTGAAGACAAATACCATATGATCTCACTTGTGTGTGAAATCTTAAAAAAACCCACCAAAACCCCAAGCTCATAGATACCAGAGAAAAGATTGGTGGTTGCCAGAGGTGAGGGGGCGGGGGTGGGCAAAATGGGTGAAGGTGGTCAAAAGGTACAAACTTCCAGTTATAAAATAAATAAATCATGGGGATGTAATGTACAGCATGGTGACTATAGTTAACCATATTGTATTGTGTGGTATTTGAAAGTTTCTAAGAGAATAGATCTTAAAAGTTCTCATCTCAAGAAAAAAAAAATTTTGTAACTGTGTATAGTGACAGATGTTAACTAGACTTTTTGTGGTGACCATTTCACAATACAGTTGACCCTGGAACAATGCATGGATTAGGGGTGCTGATCTTCCACACAGTCAAAAATCCACATATAACTTATAGTTGGCCCTCCATATCTGTAGTTCCTTAGTATCCAAGGTTCCAAATCCACAGATTGAACCAACCACAGATCATGTGGTACCATAGTATTTACTGTTGAAAAAAATCTGTGTATAAGTGGATTCGCACAGTTCAAACCCATGTTCTTCAAGGGTCAGCTATGGGCTGGCTTTAGCTCAAGCGGTTACTCTGTCCCATTGGACTTCTGATGCCTATGTTGTTCAAGGGTCAGCTGTACATACAAATATCGAATCATTATGTTGTACACCTGAAACTAACAATGTTGTTTGTCAATTGTATTTCAAAAAAGAAAAAGAATTCTGTCCTATGGGAACCACATTATAGTGCTTTATATATTTACATACATACACATATGTATGTATGTATGTACACACATATATGTATATACACAAATGTGTATGTATGTGTATACATATATGCATGTCGTGTACTTGTCAGATTTCTGTATCTGGATCACTTTTTAAAATTGAAATGTATTTGACATGTAACACTGTAAGTTTAAAGTATACAGCCTGCTGACTTCATACGTTGTATGTTGTAATATGATTGCTGTTGTAGCATTAGTGAGCACCTCTGGACCAGTTCATCTGCTCATTTATCATCTAATTTTATTGGAATGTGCGTCACTGAAGTGCCAGAGGATTTTCTCCTTTTCCATGTCCCCTTGTGTTTCTTTATTTTTCTCTCTCAGAGCTCAACCCTAGAGTTAAATTATTGTTCTCTAATCTACTAATGACTAATAATCTGGGGAGGTTTTTTCAGAAAAATGCATGAAATTCGTTAGGATGGATATTGGGGCAGTTATTTTGTGCTTTGGATATGTCAAGAAGTGTTTATCCCCCCCCATTAATTCTGAGGAGCAAAAATAGTCTTTTCTTCCTTTATATTTCTGTGTAATTTTTAATACAATATTCTGCACGTTGTAATTACACAATAAATATTGGTTGCTTTAAAATTTTAGAGGATTGCATTAATTTGTTAAATTCTTTATCTTTGTTATACATGCTTGATTTATTTTATTTGTTTTGCAGATTAACTAAACTTCAGATATTAGAACTTAGAGAAAACCAGTTGAAAATGTTGCCAAAGTAAGTAAACGTGCTATCCTTTGTGAAATTTAGTTTAGAATTTTAAATTCTTAAATCCTTAGAGAAATATTAACTTTTTAATATCTAAAATGTGAGTGCAAATTATTTTAAAAGACTGACATTTGTGGTCTTTGTATATTAATTAGTGGTGTTCAATATAAAAATCTGTATATCTGTTGGTATTTAGTAGTGATTTCATAGCTCTCTGGAACTCAGTCTTGTGTGACAAAAGTCAGAATAATAAGTACGTAAAGCCCACCTGAGTCCCAAATTAAGATCCCCGTTTCTATACTAGAGCTCTTACATAGTACTCATTAGAGAGACTCATAAGGTCTTCATGTAAAGTCTGGTAACTCTTTTTAAGTTTTCAGAACTTGTTTGCTTTTAGTCTGTTGTAAATTGGAAATGGGATGGAGGGCCCCCTACTGGTAAGCTAACATCAAGAGGAGATGGCAGTCCAAGAGCAAATAAGATAAAACTAAAACAGATATACAAACTCAAAATGCACTGGTCTATGTCCATTTATTGAAGAAACGTCTTAAAACACCCTGATTCACTGGTCCATTTTTACAGTTTAGGTAATGGCAAACTACAGACTGGTTAAATCTGTCCCAGAGACTACTTTTTGTAAATAGTTTCACCAGAACCACATTCATTTATTTACATATTGTCTGTGGCTGCTTTTGCTCTACAGTGGTAGAGTCAAGTAGTTGTGACAGAGACTTTATGCAAAGCCTAAAATATCTGACCCTTACAGAAAACTTCTCAGATTCCTGTTGTAGTTTATTTGTCAAGAGTTGTCACCTCTTGATAGAAGCATCTTCAGTTCTCCAGGAGTTAGTTGTTCTGTTTACTCAACTTCTGTAGCATCTTACTTATATCTGTTATGACATTTACTACATTAGCCTAATTTTTAAAATACATTTTACTCTTATCTTACCTGGCCAGCATATTCCCACTGGCACATGTACTTGGTCCTTCCTCCTCCCCACCCCCACCCCCACCCCCCCATGAATGTAAGGCTTTGAGGGCAAGGAGCATATCTGGTTTTGATTCCCAAAAGACTGGATTGCTTAGAATTTATGGTAATGGTTGTGAGTATAAAGTGGGAATTATCCATATTGAAATTCAAAAAGGTTTAAATTTTTACAGATTTGGTATTGGCATTGATGACTCCTTAGCTCAGAACTTGACTGCTAAGAGATTTGAATAAACAAGGTGTAAATTGTTTACTGAAACATCTAAGCCTACAATTAATATGGTGTCTCTGATATCATAGGTAATTCACTTATTTTAACTCCTTCTATTTTAAGTCTTTATTTAACTTCAGATTGGGCTCTCTCAGTGTATTTGCAAATATAATTCTTTACTGCTTTCTTTTTAAGACATGATTAAAATATTTGAGGCCTCACAAACTGTAAAGAGGCCACAGTTTTACGTGTTAGGAAAGTCATGTGCATTCAGGTTATATGAGTGGACCTTTTTATGATCCAAGATTAGAACAGTGGGAAAGCTGTTTTAAATACACAGTTAAATGAAATTTAATACCGTCTTAATACTGGAGAGCACAGTACAAAGAACACAAAGAATGTATATTTTTCCTCTGAGACAGAAGAGAAGGTAAAAATGAGTTAAATACAAAGGAATTTTAGAGACAAACAGGATGAAATTTGAGGGATATTGTTTTTACTTTCTCCGTGAAGTAGGAAGCTGGATCTTAAATGAATAGATGTAAAAATGAAATGAAAAGATGAAATTTTGTGTCTTAGATTTTTCAGGTGTATGAGTAGGACCAGAGTTGCTAGTGTTAGCTACAGCAAGTTGTGATGGAGATGCTTTTAGAATTTAACAATGTATTTCCTCTTTTTTATTACATATCTGTGTCATTCACATTTTCCTAAATCAGTTTTAAAACTTAAATTTCTAACGATATTGTTTGTAATTGAATTTTCTAGTGCACTGCTTTTCTTTTTTTCTTTTTTTTTTTTTTTTTTTGCGGTACACAGGCCTCTCACTGTTGTGGCCTCTCCCGTTGCGGAGCACAGGCTCCGGACGCGCAGACTCAGCGGCCATGGCTCACGGGCCTAGCCGCTCCGCGGCATGTGGGATCTTCCCAGACCGGGGTACGAACCCGTGTCCCCTGCATCAGCAGGTGGACTCTCAACCACTGTGCCACCAGGGAAGCCTTGCACTGCTTTTCTTTTTGTACACTTTTTAAAAAATAAGTTACCCTTGTTGATATAAAGTGTTTAATTGCTGCATGTGAATTTTCTGTTATCTTGTCATTATAAGAATACTGAATTAAGAAAAATAAGACCATGTTTTCGTCTTTCAATCTTACCCCCTCCTCACAGCCCTCTTTACCTTTCTCAAACGTCGACCTGGTATAGTATTATGGACATAGAAGTTAGTATCTAATCTTTCTTGAGAAAGATCCTGGAAACACCTTTTTGCTTTGTTACAAAGCAAATTGGAACTAATTTACAGGTTTTCAGGACAAAGACAGATGTGAGTAAGGGAGGTAGAATTATAGTACCTCGTAGAACCTGAGAATAGGCACTCAGTAAATCAGAGTTAAATAAAGCAGCTTTGAGAAAAATTGGTGTTGGGAGATGAATTAAATTAGTGTTGATAGAATGGCATATTTTAAATGGAAGGGTTAGGGAAAATTAGCTTTCTCTAATGGTAGGTCAGTAACATAATTACATTACAATTATGATATGTATTCTTATTTTTTTTCACTAAAAAGCCAGATAAATTTAATCAAGTTTTATTTTACTTATTATTACTAATTTGTTGAATTTCAAGAGAAGATAAAAATAATCTGTGTTCTTGTGTCATAATTTAAGGAGTCTGTTGGGTTTTAATGGTGTTAATTTCCTAATTAACATATTGATATATTGATAATATGATGATTGTATTTTGCCATACTTTTGCCATATCCTAAAAAAAATTTAATGTGTTCCTATGGAGTTCCCTGGTGGTCTAGTGGTTAGGATTCAGTGCTTTCACTGCTGTGGCCCAGGTTCAATCCCTGGTTGGGGAACTCCTGCAAGCCATGCGGCACTGCCAAAAAAAATTTAAAAATTAAAAATTAAAAAAAAAAAATTAATGTAGTTCCTTATCTGGGTAGCTGGTAGCACCTCAACCTATTAAATAATAGGTTTTTCTAAAAATAATATGTGTTTGAATTAATTAGAAATTAGTTTAGTTTAAAAAGTGCCTTCATTGAAGGAGCTATAAAAATACAACTTAGTTTATTTCATCATGAAATCAGTTTGTACATTCTTCAAGTTTCTGTAGTTGCAGAGATATGTTGGTATTAAGTTGGAAGTTAAAAATGGTATATTGTAGTTTAATTTAAAATAAATGCAGTCTACGAATTATATTTGTGATTCATGTAAAACTTTATTTAGATTTGTATTGAATTTAATTTGAAAATATGGGGAACAATGTAATATTTACTGTTCTTGGAATTTTGAATGTTAATTTTCAGTTAATTATCTTAAAGTTTTACAAATATATCACCAGTCTTGAAAAATGGTAATTCATATGAAGCTGCCAAACAATCTAATCATTAGTTAATTTATACTATCTGAAAATTTATTTTGTGGAAAAAATGGAAAATCAGTTACTCGTATTCTGGACTGGGGGTTTAAATTTACTGCAATTACTTCTTAAGAATAGAAATAACCTGATGAGAAGGCAAAATTAGAGAATAATTGATAACTTATTTCATTTTATTTAGAAATTAAATATGACTTTTTTTCTTAGAAAATTTTTATTTTATCAACATTTGAAAGCTTGTATGTTATTAGATAATACATAAGAATATTTTACACTATAAATTTTAAAAGATTCCATGTAATTGATATTTTTGTGTACTTAATTCTTTATTAATCCATTGTGCATAGAACCATGAATAGACTGACCCAGCTGGAAAGACTGGATTTGGGAAGTAATGAATTCACAGAAGTGGTAAGTTCTCACCAACCTCACTATCCATAAGTCTTCATTTGATCAAGAGCAAAATATGAAAATTAATGTGTTTATTTCTTTGCATTTGTAAAGTATAAAATCGGGTAAAGATACACACATATTTTAGGGAGACAAGATATGAAAATTTTTAACAGGGAAAATTAAACAGATAACATCTGAAAGGAGTGAGGGTAAAAATGTAAAATTAATGAGAAACCCATAGAAAAGGTATTGAAAAGTTTTTAGGCACAGGAAGTAGAAACTTTGAAAGATTATAAGGGAAAAAGTTTCATCAGACTAGAATGCATCAGGAAAAGTACTTGTGAGTCAAAAATAACTCCATGGGAGTATTGCTTAGGAATTTACTCAGTGATAAAGTACTTCTCTATAATTTTACTTAATAGCTAAAAGGAAAACATTGAGTGAAACAACTATTATTTTTGAGTTGATAATGAGACCTCAGGATCGTGTTTTTGCTTTGTATGCAAAGGAGTATGATGCTAAATCAAAAAGGAAAGAAGTATGTAAGCAGTTTTTTGTCTTCAGTCATTGCTCCAAGAGAACTCAGAAAAATAAGCTAGATATTCTTTTGAAGAGGAATTCATTAACAATATCATCATCATGAAAATTTTTACGTTATGTTTACAAGCTTGTTTTTTTAAATTGCTGTTAAGTTACAAATGATAGTCTTAAGAACAAGAATTTCTCAGCACCACCAGCTGCATGATTGCCCTTTGGATACTGTATTGTACATTTGCTCACTAAATAGACAGCTTTTCAGCTGAAGTCACTGGAGGAGCATGGTGGTTTTGGGTATCACATGTTTTTTTCTAAAATATGCTATTTTATATTCTTTATTATATTTTAATTGAAGCTGGTATATGATGACTTTTACTCTGTGTTGTAGAAGTTTTTACTCCTTGTGAAAAAATGAATATTCTTTGCTTCCTAAATTATCTAACTGTTGTACATTTTCTCAATATTTGTCTTATATGTGTTAATCTATTCCCATATTAACTATTTGAAAATTCTAAATTATTGTTTATTTTATGAATCAGAGCATCATACAGAATCATTAATTTTTGTACCATTTCCATCTTCCAACATTACACATTTAAAAAAAAATTACTGTTAGAATTGTAACAGGTAAAGCACAGAGAGAGATTTCTTTTAATACAATTTAAACCTAGAATTCTTACCTATACTTAATGTTAACAGTAAATCTGAATGACATGCCTTTTATGTATTACTCATGTTATTATGGTGATTAGATATGATGATACTCCATGCCATCATACTGTCAATGATTGGACACAGGTTTGTGGGATGACAGAAATATCTTCAAATGATGCATTCAGAAGAGCCTCCAAGGGTGAATACCTAAGAGCAAATTTTGCCTGAATGCCAGAGTCTACTACATCTTTTTAATTTTTTGGTCCTCAACGTCATGTTATGAACAGTATTCTACCATGTAGTTGCAGGAAGCTGAAAATAACACAATACACTTATCATATGATTATGCCTTGGTTTACTTACCTTTCGCTTATTATTGGACTTTTAGGATATATATTGCCTTATTTTTTCCTCCCTCTAGGTCATCAGAGAATATCTTTTTTTTTTTTTAAGAGTCCCTAAAAGTCTACATCTTTTTACAGATAATGATTAAGAGTATCTTTTTATTGTATTCTTGAAAGTAATGGGTCTTGTTTTATTTATTAATTGTATAAATACTTGAGCCTGTTATGTAATCAAAAGCTTAAAGGAGTTTTCTGTAATCTGTTATGGAATATCTATTGAGTAATATTTGTGTAATAGCTATAATATAGTGGAAAGACTTGAGTCTTGGCTCTGCTTTTTTTTTCCCTCATTTTTTAAAGTGAAACTTATCATTAGAAATTCCCAGGGGAGCTTCTTTTGCCAAATAAATATATTCAAGTAAATTAATATATTTCCCCCTCCCCCCAATCTAAATAGCCTGAAGTACTTGAGCAGCTAAGTGGATTGAAAGAATTTTGGATGGATGGTAATAGACTGACTTTTATTCCAGGGGTACGTATATCAAATTTTAAAGACTTTCCTTATTGCTGTCTATCCTTTGCATTTTTATGAATTATACATTTTCAAATAAGTTTTAATTAGTTTAAAAATGATTACTTAATTCTTAATACTGTTAGATAGAAACAAATTACATTTTTTAAAATTGTCAACACGTTCCTTTTTTTTTTTTTTTTACAATGTTGTATTAGTTTCAGGTGTATAGTAAAGTGAGTCAGTTAGACCTATATGTATATCCACTCTTTTTTAGATTCTTTTCCCATATAGGTCATTACAGAGCATTGAATAGAGTTCCCTGTGCTAATCAGTAGGTCCTTATATATTTGTCTTTCTCTGTCTGACTTAGTTCACTGAGTGTGACAATCTCTAGGTCCATCCATGTTGCCGCAAATGCCATTGTTTCATTCTTTTTTATGGCTGAGTAATATTCCATTGTATATATGTACCATATTTTCTTTATCCATTCCTCTGTTGATGGACATTTAGGTTGCTTCCATGTCTTGGCTATTGTAAATAGTGCTGCAGTGAACATTGGGGTGCACGTATCTTTTTTTTTATAAATTTATTTATTTGGCTGCATTGGGTCTTTGCTGCTGCACGTGTGCTTTCTCTAGCTGTGGCAAGTGGAGGCGACTCTTTGTTGTAGTGTGTGGGCTTCTCATTGCAGTGGCTTCTCTTGTTGCAGAGCACAGGCTCTAGGCACGCGGGCTCCAGTACTTGTGGCATGTGGGCTCTAGAGCACAGGCTCAGTAGTTGCGGCGCATGGGCTTAGTTACTGTGCGGCATGTGGGATCTTCCCGGACCAGGGCTCGAACCCATGTCCCCTGCGTTGGCAGGCGGGTTCTTAACCACTGCGCCACCAGGGAAATCCCCATGTATCTTTTTGAATTATGGTTTTCTCTGGATATATGCCCAGGAGTGGGATTGCTGGATCTATACCATATTTATAGAGCTAAATACGGTAGTTCTATATTTAGTTTTTTAAGCAACCTCCATACTGTTCTCCATAATGGTTGTACCAATTTACATTCCCACCAACAGTGTAGGAGGGTTCCCTTTTCTCCACACCCTCTCCAGCATATATTGTTTATAGATTTTTTGATGATGGCCATTCTGACCGGTTTTGTAGAATCAAAACCGGTTTTGTAGAAATGGCTTTGTACAATCAAAATTGTAGTTTTGATTTGCATTTCTCTAATAATTAGTGATGTTGAGCATCTTTTCATGTGCTTTTTGGTCATTTGTATGTCTTTTTGGAGAAATGTCCATTTAGATCTTCCGCCCTTTTTTTGATTGGGTTTGTCAAACACATTCTTGATTAAAATTTTAAAATTTCTGTAATAATTTTTGTAAAACACAGTTGACCCATGAACAACTCAGGGGTTGGGGGCACTGACCCTCTGTGCAGTCAAAAATCTGTGTATAGGGCTTCCCTGGTGGCGCAGTGGTTGAGGGTCCGCCTGCCGATGCAGGGGACACGGGTTCGTGCCCCAGTCTGGGAAGATCCCACATGCCGCGGAGCGGCTGGGCCCGTGCACCATGGCCGCTGAGCCTGCGCGTCCGGAGCCTGTGCTCCGCAATGGGAGAGGCCACGGCAGTGAGAGGCCCGCGTACCGCAAAAAAAAAAAAAAAAAAAAAAAAAAAATCTGTGTATAACTTATAGTCAGCCCTCCCTATCCAAGATTCCTTCATTGTTATGGGGTTCCTCTTCTGGATCTGCGGTTCTACATCCACAGATTGAACCAACCACAAATAGTATGGTATTGTAGTATTTACTGTTGAAAAACATCCATGTGTAAATAGATTTGTGAAGTTCAAACCTGTGTTGTTAAGGGTCAACTGTCACTCTCTTTTAATGCCATGGAGTGTGTCCTTCCTAGCGGTTGCAGTTGACTTTATATCTTATTTCATTTTGCCCAGGGAATTGTCGAAGTAAGCTATTTTCCATGTAGTTTCTTAGCAGCTGACATTGTGTTCATTCTCAGAACTAAAGCCATACGAATCCCCATATTTGCTCTTCCCCTTTCAAATGATGGGCAGCTAAGTTCCCAAAGAAAAGTATATGTCTGTTGTCACTCTGCTGGGCTAACATTAGTAGGAGCTCTTAGCTTTATTACTGAATACTTTACTAATAGCATTAAAAAAAATTATGAATCCTTTCATATAAATACTTAATTTTAAATTATAACTTGGCATTAGATTTATTATCTAAACTTTTCACCACTTACTGTTGATGGAGTCATTAGATTTCCTTTTTTTTTTTACTTACAGTTTATCGGTAGCTTGAAACAGCTCACATATTTGGATGTTTCTAAAAATAATATTGAAATGGTTGAAGAAGGAATTTCAGCATGTGAAAACCTTCAAGACCTCCTATTATCAAGCAATTCACTTCAACAACTGCCTGAGACTGTTGGTTTGTATTGCTCTCTAAATCATGTAATTAATGTTTGCTAATATAAAATATGAGAAACTTAATGCCATTGTTTGATTCAGACCTTCCATATATCAAATTTTATTTGTTATGAGATAGTTTTACTGTTCTCTGAAGTCATAGATCTTATTTGAATTTTTTTCTGATGCGATCAGTTATACAGTTTACTCTTTTGTTGACATTACTGTTTTTCTTTACTTTAAGGAAATGTCATTTTTATCACTGCAATAAAGTTTAAATTCTTTAAAAGAGTTTAATTTACCCAAATTTGGTTTAACTCTTGATCGTGGCCATTATCTAGTAACTTTTTTCAATCTTAACTACATTTTAGACTCAAAAGAAGACAGCCAGATAAGCAAAATCCTACGAAAATCTATGCAGTTAACCCTTGAACAACGATGGTTAGGGGGCCAACCCTCTGCGCAGTGGGAAAATCTCATATAATGTATAGTTGCACCTTTGTATCTGCATTCATTTCCTCCCTATCCATGGTTCTGCATCCATGTGTTCAACCAACTGTGGGTCATGTAGTACTGTAGTATTTACTATTGAAAAAAATCTGCATGTAAGTGGATCCGTGCACTTTAAACCTGTGTTGTTCAAGGGTCAACTGTGTTTGTGTAATTGTGTGTCTGATGATGCATCAAGGAAATTGAATTATCTTAAAGAACCAAAAACTTAAATCTTGGCATCTTCATGTTGTTTAAATATAAAAATCAGAATTATTTTAACATATTTTTCAATTGAATTACATAACTGTTTTAGCTCAGGTTTCATTTTGCAAGCTCTACCATAATTTATTCAACACTTTTAATTTTAAATTAAACTCCGTTTTTATTGTTTTAGTATTTAGTATATGTACAATATGTAAAATAGTTTGTTATACACTTAAGAAAACTATGGTCATAGTACCACTTCTTTAATCCATTGATACCATAAGTTTGTATTGTGTATCTTCACTGTGCCATCACGGCATTGTTTTAAGGAGCATGGCTACCACAGTTAGCAAAGGGAGACAAAAAGTACATACTTTTATGAAGCTTACATTTTAGTGAGGGTTAAATCGATAAATATACACTACTGTTAAGAGGTAGTATGTATGTGAAAATTGTAAATACAGGGTGAGGGAATAGAGAATTGGTGGGGTTGGGGTGGTATCTTTTTTAGATATGTTGGTTTTTAAAAGTTCTTTATGATTCATGTCAAATGTAATATGTGCTCACATTGACTGTTGGTTGACTTGATTCTAGTTCAAGATGGAAAATTGTATATTATTTCTTCCCTCAATAGGTTCATTGAAGAATGTAACAACTCTTAAAATAGATGAAAATCAGTTAATGTATCTGCCAGACTCTATAGGAGGGTAAGATTTTTGTGTATTAATAGAACTAGAAGATTTTTCTTTCGGTTCAGCATGCCATATATTGTTTTCAGATAATTGTTAACACCTAAAGGAGATTCCAAAAACATTTAAATAAGCAGTTGGTGGCAGGTTGGGTTTATTTATAATGAAGACAGGCTGATTTTTTTATAGGTGAACTGTAGTGGAAGTAGATTTTCTCTACGTTTGTTAAAGTCAAGTTCAAATAGTCATATGTTCTTAAGTTTTGAATGATATACAGGAAATCTTTTGTTAAAATATGTGCTTTCTCTTTTAATTAAAGGTTAGTGTCAATAGAAGAACTGGATTGTAGCTTCAATGAACTTGAAGCTTTGCCTTCATCTATTGGGCAGCTTACTAATATAAGAACGTTTGCTGCAGATCATAATTACTTACAACAGTTACCCCCAGAGGTACTGTATTTAAAATTTATTTTGAATTTTTGTATTTCTAATTATTAATTATAGCTATCCAGTGTGGTTTTCTTTATTTTCAGAAATAATTTTGTAACTAAGTTATTTATTTTCTGAATAATAATTAGCTATATTGATTTTCAAGAGATACCTAAATACTTTTCTTCATACATGGAAGTTAATAATTGAAAAGGGAAAATATAATTCCTTTTATAAATGAGAAGAGTATTTTTTATAACTTTTGAAAATGATACTTTACTTAATGTCTGTTAAGCAGTAGGTGAAGTTTTGATCCACAAGTCTGTTTCTCTTTCAGATTGGAAGCTGGAAAAATATAACTGTGCTGTTTCTCCATTCCAATAAACTTGAGACACTTCCAGAGGAAATGGGTGATATGCAAAAATTAAAAGTCATTAATTTGAGTGACAATAGGTTTGTAACAATGTAATTCATCATTTGGTTTGTAGAAGACATCTATTGGATGAAATTAAAATTTCATTATATGTGTTAGAAAATCTAATGCATGTTTTTCTTTTCATATATATTTTTGGTTTTTTGTGTAGAATTTTCATTTGAAAGAATGATTTAATTTTACCTGATGTTAATTATCGTACTGTGGTTATTTGTCACAGTTCATTTTATGTTGACCTTAGCTATATAGTCTTAATTATCTCCTTATAGTAGCCATTTTTATTTCTAAAGTCAGATCTTCACCTTAATACTGCTGTTGAACAAAGCAGCTTTTAATCTAATCTACTGCTTGTATTAATCTGGGCAAAGGTGTGATTAGACACCCACTCAAATAATTTTGGACAACACAGCCAAGGTATAGAGCAAAATAGATCACAAACTGGAACAGTGTTTAAGTTAACAGATTGTCCATAATTTTTTCTGATGTAAAGATACTAATAGTGATAAAAGAACATTGTAACGGCATTTTTACATTTTGCTTTTGTAGTATCTTACAAAGTATTCAAAACAGCCCTATAAAATAATAAATGGGTATTCCCATTTTATGGAGGAGAAAATTAAGACTCAGATTTAAGGTGATTCACATAGCTTGTAAGATAGAGCTTTAATGTAAACTCAGTTTTCTGACTAGTTAGGGTATTTAGACTGTTCCATTTTATTTAAGAAGAACTACTGTCCCTGCCCCTCCTTTTAAATTATTAATTATAGCTATCCAGTGTGGTTGAAAATTAAATCATTAAAATTAAATCCCTTTTAAAATTAAATCCTTGTTTCAGCCCTTACTTTGTCCCCTAAAACTAGATCCCTAAGTTCCAGCACCCTAGGTTTCTAGAGACCTAGATGCCCTAGGTTCCTTGAAAGTTAGGCATAGAATAGATAGGCATAAGACAGAAGGTTTAAGTAGGGTGCTGTTCCAATTTAGCATTCTACTGAGTATTGCTATTACTTTGTTTTTACTCATTATAGTGTTAAAATAGTCTTCTTGAGTATGAAAGTGCTGGGTCACAATGAAATAAAAAGAGTGCAGTATTTATAACAAGCTCTTACTCAGAGTGGTTCCTATAACAGTTTGTTCTCTGTAAAGGCAAGTAAAACATCCAAAGCAATTTTATGAGATATTGTTTAATTTGTCCTTGCCTTTGCAGTAAGGTAGGGATAGTTGCTAGTTTTTCTTGGCAGATAATTTTTTTTGAGGTTATTAGATTATCCATTTCTTCCCCCAGTAAAATTGATTCAATTGAAGAATTATATTTTTAAAATTAATTCTTATAAAACTGAATAGTATTTTGTCTTATATCCTGTTCAAAGACCTATACTGGGTTTTCTCCTGAATTAAATGTTTTTCTCCTATTTTCATATGCAATAATATAACATTGTTTAGAAGACCATTAGATCTAGCTCTCATTTTAACATTTCTCATTTTTAAAGTTTAATTTTTGTTTGTATTTTTTCCCACAGATTAAAAAATTTGCCCTTTAGCTTTACAAAGCTACAGCAATTGACTGCTATGTGGCTCTCAGATAATCAGGTAGACATTCTGATTTTGTAAATTGATAGAATTCCAGTTATTCTATATGATTATGCATTCTAATTTACTTAGGATTATTTAACAGCAGTTCTAATCTGGTACACATGTAAAGACACATGTATAAGGAAAATACTGGAAAATACTTAGATACAGATAATTTTTTGTGAAATATGTGTAGATTCATGAACGGTAAGTCCTTTGGGGCTTGTCTAACTTCTGTATCTGTAAAAAGATAGATTAGGACAGAATTCTCCCTAACTTTTTAACATTTTTATAGAGACTCTCTGTGGCTTATATCTGTATAAATTTGATTGTTAATGCTTCTAATCAAGCACTTTGACAAACCTTGAAGAAGTATTTCTAAGGAATTTAGACTTGTTCCTTGGACTTCCCTTTGACAAATTTATTGAAAGCTTACAGCTCTGGGAGCTGGAGTTATACTGATGAAGCAAATAGAATCTTCTTACATTCTCATTGAGTTTACATTCTCATGGGAGACAGAGACAAATAAGTAACTACATAATAATGTTTCAGAACTACAGAGAAAAATAAAGTTTGATAGGCATTGGAACAACCCTGCTATTGGAACCCTGATAGCAGGGTTGGAGTAAACATCCTATTTTAGATAGAGTGATTTAGGAAGTATCTGTCTGAAGAAGGGAACAGTAAAGCAGATTCTCAAATGAAATTAAGAGTGAGCCATGCTGGGACTTCCCTCATGGCACTGAGGTTAAGAATCTGCCTGCCAATGCAGGGGGACACGGGTTTGAGCCCTGATCCAGGAAGATCCCACATGCTGTGGAGCAACTAAGCCCGTGCACCACAACTACTGAGCAACTAAGCCCATGCGCTCTAGAGCCCGTGAGCCACAACTACTGAGCCCACGTGCCTAGAGCCCGTGCTCTGCAACAAAGAGAAGCCACCGCAATGAGAAGCCTGCACACCGCAACGAAGAGTAGTCCCCGCTCATCACAGCTAGAGAAAGCCCACGTGCAGCAACGAAGACCCAACGCAGCCAAAAATAAATAAATTTATTTAAAAAATAAAATAACTTACAGCTCCTTTCAAAAAAAAAAAGAGTAATAGGATTAAAGAAAGGGGAAGAGTGTTCTGGTTAGAAGGAATATCATGAGCCTAAGCACTTATTAGTGAAGCAGTGTAGTATATTCAGTACCTCTACAAGTGGTTTTATAACTAGAGCATAACTTGTGAGATGGAAGAGTGGGATGTGAGGCCACAGAGGTGGACACAGATCAGGTCATGGAGGATCACATATGCCATACAAAGGAACTCACATTATATTTCAAGGATGGCAAATAGATTTTTTTAATCTTGCATGTCAACTTTGATAAATTATGATTTTTTTAATGGATTCTAAGGTCATATTCAGGCTCAGTGGAAAATTGTTGTGATTAGGGTGACTAATTTATTGTCTATTTTAGGATACTTGTTAGTGAAAGGGGCCTCTTTGATAAGTGTCAGAATAGCAGGTGTAAAATGGGAATGTCCCAGGCAACCTGGATGTTTGGTCATTATTGTCATGGTCAGTTATTCATATATGTTATCAGTTTAAGAGAAGTGGTCCTGGGATTACATGTCAACCCTACTACAGGAGATAAGAAAGCTGTGTAACATATGAGCAGGCAAGTGGCATGATCAGACTGATACATTAGAAAGGCTTTGCAGGCTGCATTATGAAAGATGGATTTAGCAGGAGGTGGTGCCAAGCGGGAAGGCCAGAGAAGACCTATTGGAGGGCATTGCCATACTCAAGGCAACAGAAAGTGTTGGCTGAAGTAGAGTAATGATAACAGGGCCCAGGAAAATACTGTCTATTTAGGGCATAACTTAAAAGGTCACATCAGTGGAACATGTGAGGAATGCATGTATGTGAGAAGAAAGTAAAAGCAAAGATGAGCCTCAGAGATGTGGCTTGAGTGACTAGGTGGATATTGTTACCATAACCAAGATAGAGAACCACAAGAGAAAGAAATCTGTTTATGGGAAGATGTGAAGTTCTGGTTAGGTTTATTGAGTTTGAAGTACCTTTGGTGTATCCAGGTAGGCACGCATAGAACAGTTCAGGTGGCCTTGTACCACCCCCAGCCCCGCCCGCACCCACACCCATCGCCTTGTTTTAGGCTGTGGTTTCTGTGCTCTTGGTTTTTCCACTTTTTAAATTTTTAACCTCCAGGGGTTCTCAAAATTGCTCCTGAAGGCATGATTTTTCCCCAGTACTATTATAGATATATTCCTTTCATTTGTAAAATGTATTTAAAAGACTTGTAGCATGAGATGTGTGTTCAGTCCATCATCTTAATCACTTTTTCTTGAAAGTGGTTTCATAGCTTTTTATTATTTTGTCAAAAGGGGTTATTGTCAGATTATATTTTTATATGTTAGGGATGGATTAATCCTGAGGAATACTAACATTTAAGTGGCAGGCGGGTTAATAGGCTTAGAAAGAGTGGCCATACCTCTATGGCTGCTCTTTACAAGGAAAACTATATGATGGTGTTTTTACGTTAAGGGTGAAGCAACTGGCCTAAAGGAAGGAGTTGCAACAGGATAAATGCCGATGAGAGGTTCATTCAAATGAAGTCTGAAAAATATCCATTATATTTTGGCAAGTTATACCTATCTTGCCAACTTATCTTGACTATAGCTAATGCAGTTTTAGAAGTATATGTCAAATACCAGATTGAAGTAGTTTAAGGAATAAATAAATGAGAGAATGGAGACATATGAATGTTGATTAGTCTTTTAAGAAGATTGGATAAGAAAGAACAGGAGTGGAACATAAATTGGTAGCTAGGCACAAGATAAGAGCATGTTTATAGGTTGTTGGAAGGAGGCTCTATGGAGAATGAGATTAAGGATACTAGAGAGTGATGGATAACTGGAATGGAAGCTGATGGAATCAAAAGCTCTGGCAGGGATTCTTAACGTTCTTGAAGGGATCCTGGGTATGAAGTTTGTGAGAGGGAGGGCTAATAATCTACACGGTAAAACTCTTAGAATGTCGCAGTTTCCAAACTCTTAGCAGTTCTTTTTTTTTGCAGTACGCGGGCCTCTCACTGTTGTGGCCTCTCCCGTTGCGGAGCACAGGCTCCGGACGCGCAGGCTCTGCGGCCATGGCTCACGGGCCCAGCCGCTCCACGGCATGTGGGTTCTTCCCAGACCGAGGCACAAACCCGTGTCCCCTGCATCAGCAGGCGGACTCTCAACCACTGTGCCACCAGGGAAGCCCCATTCTTTTTTTTTTTTTTTTTTTAAAACATAGAATTTACCATTCTTTTTTTAATTAATTTATTTATTTATTTATTTAATTTTTTAAAAATTTATTTATTTATTTTGGCCGTGCCGCATGGCATGCAGGATCATAGTTCCCCAACTATCCCTGGATCCAGGTTCCAGGGATCGAACCTGGAGCCCTAACCACTGGACTGCCAGGGAATTCCCCTTCCCAGATAATTTTTGTTTTTTTTAACTTTTATATTTACCTATGTAGTTATATTTAGTGATGTTCTTTTTTTTTTCTTTTTTTTTTTTGGCTATGCCGCGTGACTTGCAGGATCTCAGTTCCCCGACTAGAGATTGAACCCAGGCCATGGCAGTGAAAGCCCGGCATCCTAACCACTAGGCCACCAGGGAACTCCCTCCCAGATTATTGTGTCTATCTAAGTAGACTTCTTTCCTCGTTCCAACCCACTCTTCATCTACTGAGAAATCACTGGGCTAAAAGTATGGCTATGTCATCTACATTTTATATCTGTGGAATTACCCATTACTGTGGAAAGATTTGGCATAAAAGAGTCAGAAATAGTTGGATACTATCAGGAGGTCAGTGGATCTTAGGAAAGGAGCTAGAATGGTTGGGGCAGGGTTTGATCTCCCTCAAAAGAAGAGGTGTTTATAATTGAGAGAGGAGTAATGATCTCATAGCATTTGTAAACACTAACTCTACCACCTGAACTAGAGTTTAATGAGGTGTGGGAGAAGAAGCAACCTGTATCTGAGAAGGCTTCAGGGAAGTGCTGTCCTTGGGAAAGGAGTAGATCTACCATTTTCATTATCTGAGGAGGTCAAGGAAAGTTTTCAGTGAAGATGTTTGAGATGCAGGGCAGTATCTCTACTGTAGAAGAAGGATAGGGGCACAGAGAAAATGTTTGAATGGGAGTAAGATTATAGGATGGCATTAACTAGCTGCACGGTTTTCACAAGAGTAAGTCCAAAGAATTAATTGATAGGTTGGCAGGTGAGGGGAGGATTTGGTAGTTCCTGCTTGTCTGGAGTTAGCCGAGGCTTGGATTGATAGGATGTTAGGTCAGTAGGCTGGCAAAAAAGTATGAGTTATATTAAGAAGTAAATTGAAAACAATAACCAGTTAGGAAAAGAGTCGTAAGGAAAAATGAGGTCCAAAATAATTGGGTTTTCTAGTTCTGCCACTTAGTAACTTGTATCTTTAATGGAGAAAGGAGACACAGGGCAGAAAAGAGGTTACAACTTAGTGTTTAAGTACTCTGTTTTCAGCTAAAATAAACCTGCAGATAACTAGACTAAACCTTCTAAATCATTTCTACAAAAGCATCTTCCCAAAGGGGAATACTAGAAGGGGCAAAATAATATAAAATGGAAAGGCTTAGTTTTTGGCGTTATTAAAATCACTATGATAAGTAATTATTGGACTCTGGATGTACTTAATATATGAGAACTTTTAAAACTGTATTGGTGATCAGTGGTAATTGCAATACAGTATGAGTTTGCTTTGTATTAAAAGCTAAATTTTATTTTTTAGATTTGTATATTGTTTCAAATCTTAAAGTTTTATTATGTATGTTAAAAACATTTTTGGGGGTAACCTACACATTGATACTTTATAGAAAAAATGGTGAGTACTTATTCAGAGGTATTGCTGGATATGTATTTGCTTTAGGATTATTGAAAACTAAACATTTATTTTCTTTCCCTAGTCCAAACCCCTGATACCTCTTCAAAAAGAGACTGATTCAGAGACCCAGAAAATGGTGCTTACTAACTACATGTTCCCTCAGCAGCCAAGGACTGAGGATGGTAGGAATTTAAGAATCTCTTTTCTTTTAAAAAATAAATACAAATTACAACAAAGGTGTAAAGTGAATTTTAAGTCTCAAAGACTTTTACTAATTTGAAGAAAATTTGGAGAATTGGTTAATGAAGTTCTCTGAAAATGGGAAAAAGAGGCAATATCTCAGCATTATAGATAGTTGAATTTAGAAGTATGTGTATACCATATGTTTCCTTAAATGACTCCTTTGATTTTGTTAGATGCATTTTAGTGTGGGAGAGGCTTCAACAGGAAAGTATAAGTTTATAATATTCTGAGTCCTTTTAGAGTTCATGTGTTTTTTAAAGTATTTCACTATGGGTATTATAAGGAGAGCACTGTAAGTAGTATACTTATAATACTGAATCAGAAACTACATTTGGTATGGTCAGGCAGGTGAATTTCCTTTCAACTGCAAGAAAAGCTTTTTCCTTTATTACAGTGTCTCTAAGAAATAGATGAGTCAGAAAACAATGTCCTTGAGGTGGAATTTTTTAATACTTCGAGAGTAGATGCTTCACATTTAGTTCATTCCATTTTTATTACCACCTATGTGCTAGGCATTGTGTTAGATCTAAGTTTTTGGTCTTTGTTGTTGTTCTTGGCTGTGCCACATGGCATGTGGGATCTTAGCTCCCCGACCAGGGATCAAACCTGCGCCCCCTGCATTGGGAGCGTGGAGTCTTAACCACTGGACTGCCAGGGAAGTCTCAGATCTGAGTATTTAAGATCTTAAATCCTTGCTTTCAAGAAGCTTATGATGTAAGAAGGGGATAATGATGAATAAATTTGAAAGAAAGGCATGGTATCTTGAGCCTAGTTAGAAGAATCAGTCTTAAACAGGAAAAAGGCGAAGTATGGATCCACCTAACAATAAATTTATAACTGAGGGAAACAAGGTATCGGGGAGCAATATCAGTCTGAGAGTTTTCATTGCATTTATTTTCTCAGTGAAGTCAAAGAGAAAATTGCCTCTAAAGACTGGGGGAAGGGCATTTGAGGGAAGTGGTAGTGATTTGGAGTGGCAGAGCAGACTGACTTAGAATAAATAGAATTCCTGAGCAGCATTGAAGATGGACCAAGGAAGAGGGAATACCATAAATTTGCAGTGGTTCTAAGCAACAAGGTTATGTCATTTTTCTCTGGTTAAATTCCAGGGCAAAGAAGGTAGGTGATTGAAGTACCACGTTACAGACTTATTGCATAGGTATGAAAAGGGGGCAAGAAAGGTGAGAATGGTGCAAATAATATATCATGAAATCTAAGGTGAATAGAGAAGGAAATAAAACCTAGAGTGCTTTTACAGGAAGAAAAAGAAATGAGGTTAAGGAACTTGATGTTTACCAGCAATAATAAGGAATTGAATGATTTAGCAGGACAAGTGTAGTGGTCAGGGAGGTAGAAAAGTATTACAGAAGCTAAGGTCTTGAGTATTACCGTGATTGTGAATCACATGGGTGAAATGCAGATGGACATTGGAATTGAGGGCATCGAGGAATTTTGAAATTATAGGGTTGAGGTGGGTTCATCGCACATTTTCATCATTCAGGATTTTGGCAGGTCGTAGGTAGAGAGAAACACTTTAGGCAAATACTAGAGTCCTCAATGAATATGCCAGTGTGATCAGATCTAGTGGCATCTGAAATGCAGAAAAAGTGATGTTACTACCTGATGCCCTGAATCGCAAAAGATGTGAGATTTACACTAAAGGGTAGAAAGTGTAGGTGACCAGAAGTTGACAGGAGTGAGAGGCATGGTAAAAGTTTCCTTTGGGGTTCTGAAAAAATTCTGGTGTAAAATTGCTTTGATGTAATCTAAAACTCTTAGAGATTTCTGGGCTAGGCTGGTGGAGTCTTAACCCCCATCCCCACCCCCAGTACATAATGAACAGTATTGGTATTTGGAAGATTATTTCCGAATGCCAAACCTTGAATGAAATAATTTATATATTACCATGTTACTTTTTGTAGGGAACTGAGGGAACTGCACAAAATCACATATCTATAGTGTTTTAATTGTTAGATTCTCTTCAGGAATCCTTCTGGTAACAAAAAAGCCTGAGGTGGGAGGAGAAATCTTCTCGATCCTGGAAATAGACTTTGTTGGAAACTGTTGACTCTGCTTGCCTTTCCAAGTATACCACAAAAAGTATGTCAATAGGGTTTCCCAGGAGTTTGAACCACGTTGGACAAACAAACAAGAGCAAACACTCTAATTCATGTAATATTAAGCAACAACACAAAGCAATTAAAGTTTTGAGTCAAGTAATGAAAACAAAGAAAAAGGTGCATCTCAAAGCTTTATTCCTGTTGTTAGTATTTGGTTTCATGGCATTCTTACTTTGGATATGAGATTAAAGAAGGTTAAGAAGCCCAAAATAAGGGCTAAAAATAAATGATAATTATGGCTAGTTTTGCATAAATAATCAAACTGACCATATTTGGGTATTCCAGGAATTTCAGTTTTTATATTAACTAATTTTAGGTGCTTTTAATCCCTTTTGTTGTTTTCTTCTAATGGGCAGAAAATAAGTTGTGGTTTTATTTTGTACTACACAAACTTCTATAAGGTGATATATAATAGGTGGATTAATTTTTAAGCTTTTTTTAGTTGCCTAATAAGCAAAAAGATGTGACAGTTGTCACATCTTTAATATTAATATCAGATAGCAGGATATGTAAGTATTGAGTTTATGTTAAATTTTCAATTTTCCTTAGTTTTGATAGAGAATATCTTGTAATTACTTTATTTACGTAGTAAAGCTATATATAATGTTTCATGCAAAGATGTACTTACATGCCATCGGGGTAGTCATTTTTTACCAAAATATTTCCCTCTTTCTGACTTAACACCCCTCCCCCAGTACATAATGAACAATGTTGGAATTAGGAAGGTTTCTGAATGCCAGAACCTGGATGAAATAATTTATATATTACCATGTTACTTTTTGTAGGGAACTGCACACAATCACATATCTATAGTGTCTTAATTGTTATATTCTCTTCAGGAATCCTTCTGGTAACAAAACAAGACAAATCAGCTTTAAGGAAGAAAAGATATGTCATTGATATTGTGAAGAAATGTTGGAAACACAGCCTAGTTGTTAGTGTAGCATTTATAGCTGCTGACATTGACTGGTCTTGATTTATCTTAATGAACATACCTCATAAAGAAAATTATGAGCAAGTAATAGTTTTTCATAATTATAGTAAAATACAGTGGGGTTTTGTTTGTTTTTCTCTAGTTATGTTCATATCAGATAATGAAAGTTTTAATCCTTCATTGTGGGAGGAACAGAGAAAACAGCGGGCTCAAGTGGCATTTGAATGTGATGAAGACAAAGATGAAAGGGAAGCACCTCCTAGAGTGAGTCTATTCTTTTTTCCTTCAAATTTTGAACAGGTCTGCTGATATTTATTGGGTACTATATAGCTAATCTGTGCTATTTTACCCTCAAGGCACTTGAAATTTTATTAATCCAATACATTTATCATGTGAAAGTATTCGAGAACAATATAAAATTATGCAATTAAAAGCCAAATTTCATAGTGTGTATAAATATAAGAGAAAAACAGGTTATTATTTCCCCCTTTCCTTTCTTTAGTGATTTATTTATATATATTATAGGGATAAAGAACTCTTTGATATGAACATTTTGTTTCTTTGTTAGACTGTGTTGCAGTGATAGAAGTAGCAAATACACATTTCCTAGTTACTTATGGATGTAATTTTTTCCCCTTATATAATAAAACTAACTGAATCCCAGAAAATGATAATTAGATTAACCTTAGAAGTGTGTGGTTCCCAGCACATAAGTCATAATAATCTAGGAATTTTATGTATGTTTGCATAAACATCTAGCTGGAAAACGTATATCTGTTTCAAAGCCAAGAGGTGGTGTTGGCAATATCCACACCATATATCTCCAAATGGAATATATTTAAGTCTACTAAAAAAAAAGCTTTTAAAACATTGAAATCTGTAACTGTGAAGTTTTCGATTATCGATAAAAACCATACTTTTATTGAGTCTAAAATGCTTTCAAAGGCCTATCATCTGTCTTCACAGTTACCCCTATGAGCAATGTAATTAAGATGGATTATAGATTAAATTTTGAGATTGACATTAGAAATATTTATCTGTGGATAACTAATAAGGACCTACTGTATAGCACAGGAAACTCTAGTCAGTACTCTGTAATGGCCTATATGGGAAAAGAGGAATCTAAAAAAGAGTGGGTATATGTGTATGTATAACTGATTCACTTTGCTGTACACCTGAAACTAACACAACATTGTAAATCAACTATACTCCAATAAAAATGTTTAAAAAAAGAAATATTTATCTGTATTTTAAATTGTGCTTATTTTATTTCTCTAGGAGGGAAATTTAAAGAGATATCCAACACCATACCCAGATGAGCTTAAGAATATGGTTAAAACTGTTCAAACCATTGTACATAGATTAAAAGATGAAGAGACTAATGAAGACTCTGGAAAAGATTTGAAACCACATGAAGATCAGCAAGTTATAAATAATGATGTGGGTGTAAAGGTTAGAAAATTCAAAAGCATTGACCAAAACCTGTTTCAGGTTCTTTAAAATTTTTAAATGATAAATGATATAATGATCCTTTTTGTTTACAAGAAAATGTACTTCCAAACTTAGGGCAGTGTTCTCAAATATCTGAACTAAAAGCTTTAATAGTGAGCAAACTCCCTAATTGCTATTATTACCACTTCAGTGTGGTTACAGACTGTCCATATGGGCAGGGGAGTGTCAGCGTAGCTTTTGAAAAATCATTGCCTGAACAAAGAATAAGATAACAAATGTCAGAAAATTCATTCTTATAGAAATACTTTTTCCCCTGGTAATATTGATTCACTCTACCCAGGTTTAATTTTAAATGTAATAGCTATGACAGACCATTGGCATTTCCTCGGGATGTTCCTGAAACCTACACTAATCCCTAAATTGTGTGTTCTTTAATTGACACCCCCCCTCCCCCCTGCCATTGTATCACAGAAACAGAAGTCACTAGAGTTACTATATATTCCACAATGAGCAGGAAAATATCTAGCCATCCTGATTTTGAGCATGCTGAGCTAAGTGACTCACTCATAAATACCAGCGTTGCAACTTCTAGGATGAAATGTAGCCTCAGCTAAATTGTAAAGTTTAATGTGGCTCGTGGACCTTTGGGACCACCTGTTCCCCAAATGAGCATTTTATCTGTGAGTCCTACAGATTTCCATGTTTAAAGTTTCTTCGGTTTATCCAGAATAGGAAGATACTAAATTACTGTTAAAATTTCATCTGAACTTTAATACAAGAGTAGATATAAAGAATGTGAATTCTTTATCTTTTCTTTTACTTAGACTTCAGAAAGTATTACTCCAGTAAGAAGCAAAGCTGATGAAAGAGAAAAGTATATGATAGGAAACTCTATACCGAAGACCAGTGAACCTGAAGATGAGGTCAGTCCTGGGAATCCGCCAGTGACTGCAAATATGAAAGCCTCTGAGAACTTGAAGCATATTGTTAATCATGATGATGTTTTTGAGGTATGGCTTTATGATTATTCTGGAGTAGTGATAAATGGTAAGAATTTAATATTGTTGCTAACTAAAGATAGGAGAAACCTGATACTGGTAGCAGAAAATATGCTAATGCATTTGCCATTGAGAAATCTCATAATATTTTCTATACCATTAATTTATCACTTTAAAAATTGGAGTACAGTGGATATAAAATTTTTACTATGTAAATTATGTCTTTTAAAAAAATATTTATTTATTTTGGTTGCACCAGGTCTTAGTTGTGGCATGCAAGATCTTTAGTTTTGGCATGCGGACTCCTTCTTAGTTGCGGCATGCAGGTGGGATCTAGTTCCCTGAGGAAGGATTGAACCTGGGCCTCCTGCATTGGGAGTGCGGAGTCTAACCCACTGGACCACCAGGGAAGTCCCTACTATGTAAATCAGATTGTGGCAGTGTTGTTCTAATTCTGTAAAATTCATAACGGCAATTGTTTTTATTTCTGTAACTTAAAAATGAAAAGGTTACATATATACAATGAAATATTACTCAGCCATAAAAAGAAACAAAATTGAGTTATTTGTAGTGAGGTGGATGGACCTAGAGTCTGTCATACAGAGTGAAGTAAGTCAGAAAGAGAAAAACAAATATCGTATGCTAACACATATATATGGAATCTAAAAAAAAAAAAATTGCTTCTGAAGAAGCTAGGGGCAGGACAGGAATAAAGACACAGACATAGAGAATGGACTTGAGGACACGGGGAGGGGGAAGGGTAAGCTGTGACAAAGTGAGAGAGTGGCATGGACATATATACACTACCAAACATAAAATAGATAGCTAGTGGGAAGTAGCCGCATAGCACAGGGAGATCAGCTCGCTGCTTTGTGACCACGTAGAGGGGTGGGATAGGGAGGGTGCGAGGAAGGGAGATGCAAGAGGGAAGAAATATGGGGACATATGTATATGTATAACTGATTCACTTTGTTATACAGCAGAAACTAACACACCATTGTTAATTATACTCCAATAAAGATGTTAAAAAAAATGAAAAGTTGCTGTAGGTGTACTTCAATTATTTGACTTCTTTAGGCATGTATCATTGCTTATGAAGTAATTTTTTTCTTGAATATCTGAGACTTTTTTTTTTTTTTTTTTGCGGTACGCGGGCCTCTCACTGTTGTGGCCTCTCCCGTTGCGGAGCACAGGCTCCAGACGCACAGGCTCAGCGGCCATGGCTCACGGGCCCAGCCGCTCCGCGGCATGTGGGATCTTCCCGGACCGGGGCACGAACCCGTGTCTCCTGCATCGGCAGGCGGACTCTCAACCACTGTGCCACCAGGGAATCCCCTGAGACTTTTTTTAAAGAGATTCTTCCCGTGGATCAATAAAAACTGTAACTTTTTTTTAAAAAAACAGCTTTATTGAGATATGACTCATATATTATACAATTCACTCATTTAAATAAAGGGTGCAGTTCAGTGGTTTTTCAGTTTACTAAAAGTTGTGCAGCCCTCACCACAGTCACTTTTACAACATTGTCATTACCCCAAGAGAAAGCCGGTACTTCTTAGTTGTCTCCCTATAACTTCTCCATCCCCCCAAGTTTTAGACAACTAGTAATATACTTTATCTGCATCTCTAGATTTGGCTGTCCTTGGCGTTTCATATAACTGTAATCATCTGATATGTGGTCTTTGTAACTGTTTCTTTCACTTAACATAATGTCAAGACTATTCATGTTGTAGCATGAATCAGTACTTCATGCATTTTTTAATATCTGAATAATATTTCATTGTAATCATCCATTATGAACATTTGGGTTATTTCCACGTTTTGGCTATAATGAATAAGGCTTCTTTGAATCTTTGTATACAAGTTTTTGTGTGGATATATATTTTCTTTTCTCTTGGGTATATACCTCAGAGTAGAATTGCTAGATTGTATGGTAACTTTATGTTTACCTGCCAGACAGTTTTCCAAAAGTGATTACACCATTTTATATTCCCTTCATACACTGCTGGAGATATTAAGTGCTACAGAAATTTAGAAAGGAGATATTTTCTGTCTACGAAGAACCGTGGATGCTTTAAGTGAAGGAAGCATTTAACCTGTATTTTGAAGTGTTTCAATTAGCAGAAATAGGAGAATTGAATGAAATGGAAGGAATAATGAGAGCAAAAGCATGGTATTTAGAAAATGTAGAAAAGAGCATGTTCCATCTGACTGAATATGTCAGGGGTTATAGTATATGAATAAAATTAGTAAGGTAGGTTGGATCCTGATTCTGAAGCCCTTAATACCTCTGCTAAGAAGTTTGGACTTGATGTTCTACACTGTAGTCTTCAGGGAGCCACTGAAGACTTATTAGCAGAATTATCTACATTAAACATAATCATTGGAGAAAATGCAATATCCAGGGAGAAAGAGTAAGAAAGGAAAGAATATGAGCTAACTGCAGGAAGATTAATTGAGATGAGCAAAGGAAACAGAAAGGTGGGAGGAGATTTAGGAGACTACAGTTCCCAGAAGCCCAGGTGTAATATAATTTCATGAAGGAGAAGGCCTGGTCAGCAGTTTGAATGCTGCAGATGTCAAAGATTGAGACAGACCTCCTTGTCCTTTTATCTCATTCTTCGCATTCATTCTATCAATCAAGTCCTGTTAATTGCAAAATTTCTGTCAAATTCTTTTTTTCTTTACTATCCATCACTGCCATTGCAGGACAGATGTAGTCTTTTTTTCTTCAGGACTATCAGTATAGCTAGTTTCCTTTCTGCCAGTCTCTTTTTCTTTTCATACATCTTTAATACCAGAGTTACTATTTTAAAAGAATCTGATCTTGTGAGTTCCTGGCTTGTCAACTTTCAGTAATGACCAATACATACTTAATTGAGTTCATACTCAGAGCATAACCTTTTACTATCCGTTCCAGTCTGCCTTTTCTGTCTCCTGCCACTTATCTTAAGTTCCAGCTGCATGGAGCTGACTTGGCATACCTTTTCTTACTTCCATGCTTTCCCCTACTCAGAATGTCATTTCCCTCTTAACTCACCCTTCAAGACTAAATCCAATTTACATTCTCTCCCTAATCTACTTAGCAGTCTAAATCTGTTGTAGTGCAGTTTGGAACAGGGTTGGCAAACTATGGCCTATGGCCCAAATCCAGCCCACTGCCTCTTTTTGTGTGGCTTGCAAGCTAAGAACAGCTTTTACATTATTGAATGGTTGAATAAAATTCAAAAGAGAAAGTATTTCGTGAAATGTGAAAAATTAGATAAAATTTAGTTTTACTGGCACACAGCCATGGTAGTTTGTTTACATATTGCCTGTGGCTACTCTTGTGCCACAGCAGCAGAATTGGTTGGTTGAAACAAGAGACTGTATGGCTTTCAAAGTGTAAAATATTTACTCTCTGGCCTTCTTACTGAAACAGTTTTCTGACTCCAGTCCATGTCTTATTATGGCACTCTTAAAGCACCTAGAAATCTTAGTATTTTTAATAGAACACCCTTTTAAGAGCTTTTATTTATTTTTATCATATTAACTAGGAATAATTTAACCTGTAGTAGATCTGATTTTATATACACTATATACAGTGTTAAAATTTTTCTATTAATATTTGTTGATGACAAGGTCTTTTTTGTGTGCTAACAGCACTCAATGGTAGATAGTCTGGGACAGTCTACCATTGGAACCCAGTGATACTTGAGGGAATAAATTTGAGGGTTAGGAATAGACTTTTTATTAGAGTACCTTCACTAAACTTGAGTTTTTCGATGGCAGGGATTGTGTTTTATTTACTCATTTTTGTTTCTCTGGCACTTGACATATTACCAGGTACATACCAATCATTAATACAGTTGGATTAAGGACTGCACAGAAAATTATACCTTAGGCACTTTGGTGTACTGTTAATAATTTCCATAGGTTTACAGCCATGTCTTGGAAAATTTAAGTCATATACTAGTTTTATTCACTATTACCTTACAAAGGTTTTTTTTACCTGTTCTAAGTATTCGTTTCTCTGAAGTTCTTATGACTTAATATTTAAAGAAACCAAAATTGATTTTTGTAAATATTTTCTCTCTTTTTTCTTTAAATTAGGAATCTGAAGAACTTTCTTCTGATGAAGAGATGAAAATGGCAGAGATGCGACCACCATTAATTGAAACCTCTATTAACCAGCCCAAAGTGGTAGCACTTAGTAATAACAAAAAAGGTTAGGTGTTAAAGGAAAGCACTAAGAATAGAAATGGGCTGAATAAGTTTATACATTTTTTCAAATAAATTTCACTAAATGTCATTATGTTATTTAAAACACTTCTTAGAAACAATTTTTAAAACATGCCTTTCTAAAAGGTCTATTCCTTACCTCTCGTTTTTAAAGAAAAATCTTGATGGATCTTTTCTCTTCCCTCATTTGTGCAAGTTTACTTACATGTCATAGATTTTATAGGCAAATAAGCCTAGATTATGATTCCATCTCTACCACTTATTTGCTGTATGATCTTTGCGCTCCTTAGTTTTGTGTGTGTGTATATTAGACATACAATAAGGCTAATGAAGGGTTTTGTGACTCTGAAATATATCGGATTAGTGCCCTCAGACCTAGCATAGTACCTGATGTATAACAGATGCTGCTTGTTACTTTATCTCTCCCAGTACTTCTTTTTAACATCCCCACCCCCACCCCCACCTGACATGGAATCTCAGACTCTTGGAAAGGAAAGAGAACTTGAAGAGTCTCTATCCCTTCCTTTTATCCTTCCCTCACTCCTCTCCACCAAATGTCTGAACATCTCTACATTATCTCCACTAGAGGTTTATCCAGCCTTTACCTTTATGGCATTAATGAAACTTACTATCAGGGTGGCCCTTTGGAGGATAGCTTGGGGTTTCATAATAATAATGGTACTGATATTTGTTACTAATTGTTAATTACTGTGCTAAATAGTATACATGTTATTATCTAATTGTCACAATTGCCCCATGATAAGGAGGTAGAAGAAGAAGAATATGTCTAGGAGAGAACTTAAGTGCCATATAGTTTAACAGTATTTTAAAAATTCAGAATCCAAAACCCAAATACCTTAAAGTTGAAGTTACAGAGCCCCATGTGCTACTGTTTTCAACTGTAAACACAATCCAGACTACTTGAACTGAGATATTTGGAACAGCAAAAAATTCATATAATCACCTATGACTACATGTCTGTATGTACTATTTCTATGATTTGGCTAGAATTGAGTTAGTTAAAAACAGCCTTTAGGGTTGTAAAGATATTTACAACAATCTATTTCTGTTTATATAGTTGTTACAAATCCATCTCACATATTGAGAGTTCACTATTCATATACAATTCTTTGAAATGATTTTAAAGAGTGGAAAACTGACCTTGTGAAAATTTCTGAATTTGTTTGGTGTTTGTTTTTTGGTTGATTGTGCTGCTCATTTTTATTATCAGAATAGATGAAAACAGTTCCATACATGTATGAAATAATTTCTACCCCAGAAAAGTTTACCAAGGTTATGAACTGTACTATGTATTTCTTACTATTATGACTGTTTAAAACTAAAGATGTGTGGAAAAGCATATTCACTAAAACTAATTGATGGCCTTAAACATTGTGTGATATCATCTTGTCAGTAGTTTAAACTAAATCAAATTCTGGGTAACTAACATTGGTCATATTTTTTTAAAAAACTACAGGTATTACTAAAAACAAACTAATTGAAGGTATCACTATTTCTAAATTCCTTAATCTTTTTATGTATTAGGACTGAGTTTTCAGAGGTGAGCCTCTGGTTATCTTCTTAACCATATAATTCTTTACCTTATATATTGAACCAGGACAATATAAATGCCATATGTCATCACTGGAAATTCTTCTTGGCTTTATCAATAGCTTAAGGTTTTTTTTGTTTCAGATGATACAAAGGATACAGATTCTTTATCAGATGAAGTTACACACAATAGCAATCAGAATAACAGCAACTGTTCTTCTCCATCTCGGATGTCTGATTCAGTTTCTCTTAATACTGATAGTAGTCAAGATACCTCACTCTGCTCTCCAGTGAAACAAACTCATATTGGTATTAATTCCAAAATCAGGTTTGTGAACATCTTAACAAAATAATTTATTTGTACAATAAATAGAAGTGGTAAGGCAAAGAAATATATATTATTAAAACATAAAAGATTTTACAAATTAATATTATAGAAATGGTTCAGGCAGTGTATATGGTTTCTTCCCCACTTTACTACTAATTATTTAGCTTTTATACATTTCCATTTTAAATCAGTCTTTTAAATGGGAGAGAAAAGATTTAAAATATATTCTAATTCTCTTCATTAAAAGGTTGAACAGTTTTATAATATTTCTAGGTATTACAACATAAAGAGCCTGTTCGGAATAATTCAAATTAAAAGGGGTATTTTTAGAGTTAGAAATGCAGAGTCACTTTGGGGGTTATCATTAAAGGGTTCAATCAGATATTTCTGATTAGTGCTGTATTTTTGGTTTAGAGTTAAATTTGTAGGTCAAACTCACTGAAACAAGATTTACTTCCTACAGGCTTGAATTTGGGTGAATCTTAAAACGAATTTATTACTAGGGTTCTCAAGAAGTTTTGTTATCAAAGTGAGACTATATCATTTTACTTTCATGTTATTGTATCAGCTAGAGTGCTTAATAGAAAGATTTGGGTGACTACTGAATCTAAAGCTTATTGTATGGATATTGTTAACTAATTTTTAGAGTTAAATAGTTCTTAAATTCCAGGCATATTTAAGTCAAATTTTTCTATGCATTGATTTGCATTGCTTTAAAAGAAAGATGAATTTTATGTCTCAAATTGAGCTTAACTATTATGTAGTTGTAGTTATGATTAATCATTTATATCTATCCTCTGAATTTGAGGCTAAGATCAGTATGGTAAAATATTAATTTTAAAACCTCTTAGAGGTTAAGATAATGATTAATTTGTCAAATAGTAAAATTTTACTGATATTGTTGGGAAGTAGTTTAGTCTAAGTCATGTTTTTTGTAATGAAATAAAGACTAAGAAAGGGATATAGCCACACCTTTTTTGTTGTATTTCTAGTAATATTTTTGTTACCTAATGGGAAGATCAGTATTAAAGAATTTGTTGAAACGTAACTTGAATATTTACAAAGAGGACACAGATATGTTTTCATATCACCAAATAGAAATAAAATATCTTCTATAATTTTGGAATGGTACATTTTATAAATATTTGCCAAATACAGTGTAGTCACAGAAAAATGATTAGATTTAGTTTCTCTTTTGATCTTTCTTCATATTTTGTAGATCTTTGAGTGATTGTTTAGTTTTTTGTATAATTTCCTTATATATATTTGAATCTAATAATACCTACTTAGTTAATATGATTAACTGATCAATAATGTGAGGTTTCAGAACCATTTGTATAAATATTGTGTGCTTTTTACTTAACTATTCAACTTGCCTTTCCTCCATGTATGTGCCCATCTTTCAAGCATTTCATGTTTTAACACAGTCATGAAAAGATGCAGAAGTAGAAGAGAATTATTTCATTACATAATCACATTTTTCTTCATTGTTTAGCTCTATTAAACTATTGTGATAGAGTGATGATATTGATGAAAATTAATCTTATCTATGAATTTTAATTAGTATGCTTTACCTTGTCTCCATTTAATATAAATCTATATTATTTGACTGTTACAATAATATTTTTAAATTACATGCTTGATGATAAAGGCCTTTTATCTGTAACTCCCATCAATGCTCTTATCTTTATGTACCTACACATTAATTAATTAGTTGTTAATGTTCCCCATTACTAAGAAAACTGGGCTTTATGATGTTTGTGATAAAATTTTCTTTGTTTTAGGCAAGAAGATGAAAATTTTAACAGCCTTTTACAAAATGGAGATATTTTAAATCATTCAACAGAGGAAAAAACCGAGGTTCCTGATAAAAAAGATTTTAACTTACCTGAATATGATTTGAATATTGAAGAGCAATTAGTTCTTATTGAAAAAGGTGTTGACTCAACAGCCACATCTAATGAATCTCACAAATTAGACCATATCAATATGAATCTTAATAAACTTGTAACTAATGATACATTTCAACCAGAGATAGTGGAAAGATCAAAGATGGAGGATACAGTGCTTGAAACAGGCTTTTTAAGCAATAATGCTAAAGGAGAGGCTGAGCACTTGGATAGTGGAAACAAGTATCCTACTCTTGAATGCATAAATAAGGTAAATGGACGTTCTGAGGGAACTCCACAGTCTCCTAGGAGGACTGAACCACATGACACCAGTTCTTCTGTTGATGCAGGTCTTTCCAAAAGCACTGAAGATCTCTCCCCTCAGAGAAGTGGGCCAATTGGATCTGTTGTGAAATCTCACAGCATAACTAATATGGAGACTGGCGGGCTAAAAATCTATGACATACTTAGTGATAATGGACCTCAGCAGCCAAGTGCAACAGTTAAAGTAACATCTACTATTGATGGAAAAAACATAGTCAGGAGCAAGTCAGCTACGCTTTTGTATGATCAACCATTGCAAGTATTTACTGGTTCTTCTTCATCTTCTGATTTAATAGCAGGTACAAAGGCAGTTTTCAAGTTTGATTCAAATTATAATCCTGAAGAACCAAATATAATAAGAGGCCCCACAACAAGTGGCCCACAGTCCACGCCTCAAATATATGGTCCTCCACAGTATAATATCCAGTACAGTAGCAGTGCTACAGTCAAGGACACTTTGTGGCACTCCAAACAAAATCCCCAAGTAGACCATGTCAATTTTCCTCTGCAGCGCTTTCCTAGATCAGAGAGTACAGAAAATCACAGTTATGCTAAACATTCTGCCAATATGAATTTCTCTAATCATAACAATGTTCGAGCTAATACTGGATACCATTTACATCAGAGACTTGGTCCAGGAAGACATGGGGAAATGTGGGCCGTCTCACCAAATGACCGACTCATTCCTGGAGCATCGCGAACTACGATTCAGCGACAGAGTAGTGTGTCCTCTACAGCCTCTGTAAATCTTGGTGAGCCAGGTCCCACGAGGCGGGCCCAAGTTCCTGAAGGAGATTATTTATCATACAGAGAGTTACATTCAGTGGGAAGAACTCCTCCAATAATGTCAGGATCACAGAGACCTCTTTCTGCACGAACATACAGCATTGATGGTCCAAATGCATCAAGGCCTCAGAGTGCTCGACCCTCTGTTAGTGAAATACCAGAGAGAACTATGTCAGTTAGTGATTTCAATTATTCACGGACTAGTCCTTCAAAAAGACCAAATGCAAGGGTTGGTTCTGAACATTCATTATTAGATCCTCCAGGAAAAAGTAAAGTTCCTCACGATTGGCGAGAACAAGTACTACGACACATTGAGGCCAAAAAGTTAGAAAAGGTAATTAAACATGAATTTTTCAATCTCCTATTTATGAATTTACTAATTTTCCTTTAAAATATTTGGCAGTCTTTGTTGATGAACCAAGATACTCTGAATTATTGAATATATACCTATATTCTAGAAGTTTTTCTTTGGTAGTGAGATTAGAGGTCCAAGTTTAGACTTAGCCAGTCTCAAAACAGTTGGGATGTCAATATAAACTTCTTTCCCTTCTCTTACTCCTTAGTGTTTTCTAATGGGCTTACCTTCATTTTATATATTTAGCTGTGTATCTTGTTTACATTGTGTCATACTACAAATAATATACATATATACATGTTTACCTCTTATTTTCTGGCTTCCTGCTCTCTATTAATAATTAATTATGTAAATATGTTTACAGAAATATCAATTTACCATATAGTTAACAGAATAACAAGAAATGTATTGTAAATGTATATCTTTCACCTAAGATTTTTTTCCCCAGTTCATGTTGTATGACTAACACTGTCACTGACTCAGATGGCTTCTGGCATGGCATTTACTCTTGACTTTCCTGAATTGCATTTCTGACCTATTTGAACTCAGGTGTCTGTGGCTCTAGTGTAGTGTAATGTAGTTTGGAAATAAGCTCATGTTCAGTTTATAACCTTATGTATAGATATTCCTTTTTTGACAGGAGAGAAAATTTTTTTTAATTATGCTTAAGACTGATACTTTGGGGCAGTTCCATGGCCCAAGTATATAAGGCATATTCGTTCTTCAAGATTTAGCTTCATATCTCTCAGTGGATTTTACCCAAGGATTGTTTTAACTTTGTTTATTGATATAAGATATTTTTAAAAACAGCTGAGTGTATACAACCTCAATTAATCATTATTTTTTAAAATTCTGTACGTTTTTCAGAAATCAATGTCTAAAATGTGATTAATACCTTATGTCAATTCACATTGAACCTCTGTCTGTAATTGTTAGCTCTTTTTAATTCTGTTCTTAGCTTTAAATAGCTGAGCATCTATAGCATTAGGCGACTTTGTTGTCAGCTCTCCATTTTGTTTCGGCTGTAATTCTCTACATACTGTTGAGGCTCTTTAAATTTGTGTGCCTTATCTATGGAATTTGGAAAATTCTTAAGCAAAGGGTAACATAACTTTTATAAATAAATTTCTGGTGATGGTGTGGAACTGGATTTGAGGAGGAAGAGGCTGTAGTCAAATTGATTGAGTTATGAGGCTGTCTAATGGTCCAGAAAATAAATGGAATGAAAAATATATCAGTGGAATTGAGGCAAAGGAACAAATTCAAGAGGCAATTCTGAAATAGATTATAAGAGTTTACTTCTGATGGGAATATTCCTGTAATCATTCATTGAGGAAAAGGGATTAAGCTTGAGATTGGTACCTTGAATAACTGTTTTTTGGGACTGCTGTTAACTGGATATTGAAGAGGAATAGCAGGTTTGGAGGAAGAGATGAGTTTGGTTATCATTATATTTTTAGTTGGCATCTCAGATGGCTATTCTCCACTACTTTCCTGTCTGACACAGACATACCTGGACTTTAGTAAATAGGAAGCAAGTAGCAGCCATCTCATTGTTCACTGTATCTCTCTAAATTCTAAACCTCATGTTTAGAATTTACCGTATGATTGCTTAGAGAATGCATGACAGTAGTTTCCCTGTTGTGCTCACTGGTAATTTATAGGTGAGAATCAATTCAGTGAAATTAGGAAAAGCCGTTTGAGGACACAGGGCAACAAGATTTAGACTGTGATGGAAGATCTCTATTTGCTCCTCTGCATCTCCTCCTCTCTCCCTTAAACATAATTCTAATGGTGTGGTAGACATTTGAAAATTTTCCTCAGGGGATTTCACAATGCCTGCCGTACCTCTAGAGGAAGAGTTGCTACTTTGCCCAGCTGAGGAGTTTAGTAGTAACACACAAAGAAATAAGTTATTGAAGCTTACTTGGTTTTTTTTAGCCTTGTAGTAGTAACCCCTCCTTCCCAACCGCTGCAGCAAACTGTACCTGGAACACAAATGTATAAAATAAATCCCACCTCAGAAATCTCAAGACTTATTTAATTAAACTAATCAACAGAGATTGAAAAGGAATAAAAATTTATTTCAAAATTAAAATTATTTATAATATATCAGCATTTGCCAATATTCCTTATTATATTAAAAACTGATAAGCACTCAACCAGAATATGATTAACAAAGCATGATGATTTCCATGTTCACTTGCTATTATACAGCTATTAGCATGTAGTGAAAAACAGTGCCCAGGACGTTTGCCCAGCACTTAATTGAGCTTTGCACAATGTGTTGATGTGTTGTGACAGAGTGCAGTTTTATGTGGCTGTCTCTGTACAAGCCTGAATTCAAAGACCTATTCCAAACAGACCTATTCCAAACTTTAGCCTTTTTAATCAGTGAAATATTTACAAAAACCTCATGTATGTTCAAAGATGACAGCAAAGGCTTTGTTCCAAGATCAACATATTATTAAAAAGGGTCAATCAGACCACTCTAGTTGACACGTTAAAACTGTGTGTAACACGTGAGGGTGTGTTGCTGAAATGTTTCTCTGTGTATGTGGTTATGTGTATAATTTATTTTTACATTCTAATGAGGTGTTTGGGGAACCTCTGAACTGCCTCTGCCAAATTCTTATTCTTTGTGAGATGGTTTGGGAAAGTACAGGCCTGGTCTGTTAAATTCAGCTTTTTCTTTAGTCTTTACTTCAGAATCCACAAAATAACTAAATGTGTACATTGTAATTTTACAGATTCTTTTCATTCTGGAGTGTCATGTTAATGTTTCTTGGTATTAGAGATCAACTTCATAATCTGGAGAAAAATCTGTATTTTCTAAGAGTAATACAGAAATGCTTATTATATATGTCATAACATATATATAAATGCTTGTAAATGTCATAACAAGTATTTGTGGATTTGTGCATTTCTTACTAATAAGTCATGCCCAAAATATGGTTTCTCTCGGTTTGACCATCAGACCCTTAAAGTTTAGGGACATGACTAAAAGCATCCACGTGTGAAAGAACAGTAGTTAACTCTGGGAATAAGCAAGCAGGAACAATGAGAATCAGGCAGTGCTTTTATTGAAGTACATTTCTCAGGCAGCTCTGGGATTGGCAATTAGGCATTTATAGTAAACTCAGTCGTGGAAGGATTCCATCAGTGAAACTTGAAGGGTTCTTCAAGTTTAAGCAGCAAAGTCACTACTAACTACTAAAATATAATAATCTTTAATACCTATCTATTTGAATGGGAAAAAAAGTTTTACATGTGCATTTTCTAGATTTATTGAAATTTTTTTCCTGGTAATTGTAAAGCAGTAGGAGCCTTTCAAATGTTATATCCTAAAACTCTGTGTGTACGCTAAACTTTTCTCTGATGTTAAGACATTTTCCTAAATGTGGAAGATAATTTTTATTAGAAATTGCAATAGCCAAGAGCCAGGTATATTTTTTTGCAAATATATTTTGTGCTGTATTATGTATGTCTAAACTCTCCATTTACTTAATAAGACAGAATTAATTTCTATAAAATGAAGCAGACTCTCTAGAAACCCATTTTGACTTAGAAATAACTGAATGTTGGTAAAGTTTATCTTTATAAAGAAACTAGTTTGTGTTCTGTGTGTAACTATATACATACAGGTATATCTGGGTATAACATCAATTCCTATCTTCCGACAACCTTCTAGTAAAATATGTTAGGAGTAAAAGAAATAATCGCATTATAAAAGCAGCTGTATGTTTGCACTTTCTTTTTTGGTGTTTAAACATGTGAATGGTTGGGTTTACATATAATTATGTGTGTACATGTATGTTTTCATGTAAATATATGGTAAATAGTGCCAATTTCTTTCAGTGGCACTGAAAATTCAGTGTTGCCTGATATTTCTGCGTGGTATTGGGGTTACTTGTATATATGTCTATGTACATAACATGTCTTGTGAATTTTGCATGCTACACTAATCTCTGTTAAATCTATCCCCTCTTTATTCAGAGCATGCTGTCAAGGTCCTTTAATTCCAATTTTACTGCTGTAAGCCACTGTCACTATGGCAGCTCTAGGGATCTGCATGGCAGCCAAGGCAGTCTTGCCTTGAGTATTGCAGACGGAAGAGATTCTGGTGGGCACATTTTTCGAGTGAGTACCTGTAGTAGATCAGTACCTTTAGTACATAGAAGAGGAAGAAACCCCACATTTTGATGTTTTAACAATTCTAGAAAATAAATTTGTGCTGTGGGTTAAATATCTTGTTTACCTCCCAGTTCTTCCATGGCTTAGTTCTAAAACTCTGCAAAGCTGATTTAGTTTTTATCTCTTACGTTTCTGTGGTCATAACGAAGGATGTAGTCAGCTCTTATATAAAAAGGGGTGAGCGATAGGAATCTAAGAGGTTTTTTAAAAAATTATTTTTCTTCACAGTGCTTTCTCTTAAAATTAGCTTCCTTTCCCTAACTCAAGGGTTTAAGGCTATGCCATGTGTAATACAAAGAGGGGTTGTGGGAAAGAATAATTTTCACTTTAGTGATTGAGGGTTGGCAAATAAATACTTGGAACTAAGTTTAATCATAATTTGCAGAATATGATTAAATGTGAGCCTGGAGAAATTGCCTTAAGTACCAGTGAAAAGGCAAAACCCAAATCCGTTATTACCCACGTAATCGTTAGTGGGGAAGAAGAAAGGTTTATTCTTTTAATGCAAGTTAAGGGTAGGGGATAAGAATGACAGAAACGGAGAAAGAACAGAAAAACTCTGTGTGGCTGTTTTAAGATTTTTCTTTCCGTGGCAACTTGAGGTGGTAGCATGGCCTCTAAGTAAATGTTTCCTCTGCCCCTCTTCCTCCATCCTGAAAAGACCTTTCTCCCGTTGTAAAGCTGCATTCTCTCCCCCATAATTTTATTTCCATAGTGACCCTGCTTCTGGGTCCTTTGCTTTTTCCTGAGTGTCTCCTTCCCCACCACCCCCAATCTCCTACTACTTTTTAATATACTCCTGGCTTAACTCTGTTCTAGGATAGGAGCAGTATCCTCGATTCACTTTGTTCTGGCTGGGCCTCACCCATCTTGCTTTGCCTTCTGTCACCTGCCACCACCTGGTTTCTGTGTTACATAATAGTGGCAACAATCGTTTTGTAACTTAGCAGTTTGAAACAGAGAGGAGATGATGGCAAGTAAGCCCTGCATTTCTGGCACTCATTCCAGCTGATGGGGTAAAGACCAGGGGCTTTTATTAACTCAGGGATAATCTTTATAGTCATGTGGAACAATTGTTCTTTACAAATTCTTGAACAGTAATATCTTTTGCTTGTTTTTATTCAAGTCAGAGTCTTTGAGTCTGTTGTGTTTATTAACTTTTTCATCCATAATGCACTTGTTCATTTAAAGACATAGTCGTACATTCACGCTTGAGTTTAAACTTCAAGCTGTGAGCTGAGTTGATTATTATGCATTCTGAAAGCACATCTCAAAAACGGAAAAGGAAAATAAAGTATTCATTGTATAAATAAACAAAATTAGATCAAACTACATCTAAAAATGCTAAGCCATGGTTTGAACTAGCAACAAACTGCACATGATAGCTTTGTTGCAGATATGGTTCCTAAGACTAAATTATAAACCCTTAGATTTACATGTATCCTATGGCATATCATAATGAACTGGATTTCAGATTATTTTTCAACATGATGATATAGTTTGCGTATATGTGTTGCCAGCCATACACTGTTTTGAAGGTAACAGTACTGCTATTTATCACAGTCTCTGTAGTTTTCTAAAATATAGCTAGGTGTGTTTAGAACTAAATTAAGATGAAAAATAAGCATCTTGCCTCCCAGCATATTTATAAGAAATATTCAGAGATAATGAGATATTGAGTCTGTTTTTTCTCTAAAGGTATCAGTGAAATAAACTATAATGTAAGGATGTTATTTGATATATAAAAATATGAACTCTAATAAAATTTAAAAGCATTTCATCAGAGCAGTGCTTTTGAAAATACTGAGCTAATATTAGTATGATACAATTAGGCTAAAGCAAGTTTTATAAGACTGTATGTTTATTGATATTGCTCATCATTAATAAGGAAATCCTGGGCGATACTGTGCTGTTAAAAAAAACAGCAGTTAATTTTTTTACCAAAAAACTTTTTGCTGTGCTCAACAGGAGTGCATATATTTTAGTTTCTCTTAAAATTTGGTTAATAACTTGGATTAATAACTAAATTTATTGCTCAAAGTGTTAAAAGCTAGGTATTACTGTAAATAAAACTAAAAGTATTATAAAGGAATATCTTAACAGTATATGTTCGTATGTACTTTTCACACATTGTAAGAACAAACATTTTGCCATGTAACTTTGAAAGACTGTTAAAGGTACTATTTTTTCCAGTTTTATTGCGATATAACTGATATATAACATTATATTAGTTCAAGGTATACGTAATGATGGTTTGATATATGTATGTATTACAAAGTGATTACCACAATAATAAATAAATAAATATAGTTAACACCCATTATAAAGGTGCTAATATCGATGGTAGTTATGATGGTAATGTTTGATTTGGTTCTTCATCTTTCCATTGTCTAGCAGTATCTCCTCTGAAGTGTCATCATCATTTTGGTTTCACATCTTAAAGATCATTATTTGTTTATTTTTTATTTCCCCCTCATTTGAAGCATCCCCAGACATCCTGTGCAGGAGATCCTTGTCAAGATGATATATTCATTTCAGGACAGCAGAACTACCCGTCAGCTACACTTAGTCACAAAGATGTTCTTCCAGACAGCTTGATGAAAGTAGGTGCTCAGGGAATGAAGTAGTATCTGTGAGCTTATTGTGTTTTACAGCTTTTGAACTAAGAAATATCATATATGCTTTAACGCTGAAAATGCTTTTTTGAGGGCCTTCACCTCTTGATTAGTAAGGGTTTTTTTTTAATAATTGAGAAATATGAAATGAAATTTCACTCTGCTGTTTCTTAGTTTATTCCATGATTTCTTCCACACTGAAGAATCATTTTGTTATTTTTGGATTTCTGTAGTATCTCCTACTTTTTGGCATTCCTGATAGTAAAACTGTTTGGAGAGTTAAATATGAACCCGTCTTAAATTCTTCATTGGAGGATGAAGGCATTTTAACATACTTTAAATGTAATTAGAAATCACCTTGAAAGACTTTTGTATATGGTAGAATAGATGATGGTTGTATTCTTACTACTTTTATAACTAAAGCATCACTCATTTAGAGAGTTTACTTTTTTGTCACCAATGCTGGATAGATAATTCTTTTCTTTAGTATTTTCCTCAGCTGTTCTTCATCTTAACTAAGCCCATATCCCTAGTATAACCAGTTATAATTGTGAAGCATAGTTATGTATTATATAAACTTCTACATTGTTCTTGAGAGTAGGAATCCAGCCATGTAAGTTTGTACGTATTTATTTATTTTACCCTTTTTTGTTGTTTTTCTTTTAATTGCTGTCGAGTTTCTTTTTCTGCTATCCAATTTCTTTTTTCTTTTTAATATCCATTTTCTGGTTTGGGTTACTGAGTTTGTTTTATGCTTTTTATTCTCCTGAGTTATCTGCTAATCATAGCTTAGTATATTCCATGGCTATGTTTAACACTGATGTAGAATGTGTTCTACACATTCAGGTATGTCTAATTTCTAGGTGTCAGGGAGTCTTAAGAATGGGTCAGAAGTAGTTATTGTCTGGAGTATTCTCCCCAGGAGAAAGGTATTAAATCTGCATGTAGGAATAAATTGTGCTAACATAAGTGCTGTCTACAGAGTTATGCAAAAATAATAAAATAACTGCACAACTATTTAAGTACTCCTAGGAGGATTAATTGCTTCAAATCTACAGTGATCAAGTGGGAAACAACCACAGTATTTTTAAAAAAGAGATAATATAGCACCTCTTCTCTCCAACCAACATAAAATTTGTGAGAGAATAATATCTTTGTGCCCTGTCATGAAACACTCATGTGTATTCCCAGGCCTCAGAATTAACTAAGTTCTCAAGTATAATACAGTGAAAAAGAGAACTTTTTTTTAAAGTAAAAATATTATTCACCAAAACCAAACTTTGTATTCCTCAGCAAGATGAACATAAGAAGATAATACATAGTTCTGAAACTATTGCCATAATGTTTTCCCAAACTTTTCTACTTTGGATAATTTTAGGGAAATGGGACGCAAATCATCACAGTTTTTCTCTAATTTCCTTGTGGGTTAATAGTTAACAATGAAGTTTTAAATGACTGAATCGCTTAAATGTACTTATTTCTTCTTCTACACAAAAATTTCTTTATATGCAAATATTTGTAATGTAAATATAACCTCTTATTTTTCAGATAGATTCCTCACATTAACAGAAGTAAGCTATTATCACATTTCCATAAAGGTTATTTTTAAATCTAAAAAACAAGAGACTTTAAGACAAAGATATTTCTTTAACAGCAACAGAATAATATGGAGTTTTTGTTTAGCTTGTGAAAAAAGCAAAATAAAATGTCATGGTTTAATTTTTGTGGTTAACATTCTATGGAATTAATACTTAGAGAGTTTAAAAATTCCTAACTTGATACACACACACACACACACAAGGAATAAATCAATTTTCTACTGCATAGCTAGATTGGCTTTTTAATTCTGGAGAGGAAAGAATAGAGGTAGAAGAATATACTCAGATTATGAAAAACTTCTACCACAAAACTACTTATACTTTCATTCTAAAGAAAAGCATCAGCAAATGCATATTTTGAGTGTATGTGAGAGATTAAGTATAGTATGGGAAGAGATGCCCTTTTAATGGGCTTACTTAAATGTTAAAATTTGACATACTGTTTACCATTTTAACATTGGGTTAAGCTTACAGAAAAGCAAATAATTTTAAATGTAGATATGATGTACTTTAATTTGAAACTTTTGAAGAGTGAATCTATCAGCGAGCACTCAGACAAGCTTAGAATTAAGACATTAACAGTTTTTTTTCTTTTAAAAGTGTAAAATTAGAAAAAATGGCACACATGGCGTGATACTGTGTGATTTAGAATGTTAAACTCTAGTGCTTTTGTATTGCTCCAAGAAGAACATCCAAATATTTGTAACAAGGCATTATTATTGGTCATTTTAAGAGACTTCATGTTTTTCTTAGATGCCTTTGAGTAATGGACAGATGGGCCAGCCTCTCAGGCCTCAGGCAAATTATAGTCAAATACATCACCCCCTTCCTCAGGCATCTGTGGCAAGGCATCCCTCTAGAGAACAACTAATTGATTACTTGATGCTGAAAGTGGCCCACCAGCCTCCATACACACAGCCCCATTGTTCTCCTAGACAAGGCCATGAACTGGCAAGGCAAGAGGTAAGAATGATCAAGAATATTTGGAATATGAGACTAAGCTTTTAATGTATTTTATAGGTTATTTAATTACAGCAATAAATCCATACAGAATTTTAACATAGTTTTTACTGTTTTGTTTAATGGCTTGGTTTCATGTTAAGTTTATAAGGTATTAAACTTTGTGGTTTAACTTGACAGTATGATCCCCCCTGTTCTGATAAATTGATATAGGATAGTATTGAGGGCATGATTTTTTTTTTTCCTAAGGTGGTTGTATTTCCAAAACTGGTTGATGATGATACTCCAGTAATCGGACCTTCTTCAGGAATAAAAATAGTAGACCGTTAAACTTGAATGGCATATTATAGTTTGCTAATTGTTATTTGATAGTTAGCTTTTGAAACTGGCCTATAGTCTCCAGACTACTTTGAGAATTAAATCTTACAAAGTACTTAAAAAGTCAACAGTTATATATTCATATATTTTGATAGTTTATTAATAAAATATTATTATTAGAAACTTAGAGAACAAATGCTTCATTCATTTTGTTTTGGTCTCTGGGGAAAGGGAGTGTTTTATAACAAAAGTTTAGTTCTTGCATCTTTTTCTATAGCTTGGTTGTAAAAAATAGTATTGATTGATCATCAATCCCAACTCCTTTGAAGCATATAAACAGATTTAGGAAATGAGTTAATATCCAACAACCACCCAGGGATCTTTCAGATGTCTTATGAAACATCCAGTAGTCAGAAATACTATGTAATTTAGATGTTCTACAAATGGAAACTGATAATAAAATACATGTTTTGTGTGTATGCTCTATGTCATTAAAGTCCGTGCTGTCCAAAATATATAAAGTCAACATTAATTTGTTGCATATCCTCATAAGATAGCAATAGGTTAATTTAGGAGCTATGCTTTATAATCCCAGCTGTGCCTTTAACTCACTAACTCATTAACATAATATTTCACATTGTAGTTTCATTTCATCTGCCCAAATATTTATTTTAGTTGAATTCTTACATATTTATGTTTTCTTGAACTTAATTTACCAGTGTGGTTATTATTGTATTATAGCTTTTTCTGATATTAGTAATAAGTTTATTTCCATATTAACTCAGATTCGAGTGAGAGTTGACAAGGATCCAGAACTTGGATTTAGCATATCAGGAGGGGTTGGGGGAAGAGGAAACCCATTCAGACCTGATGACGATGTGAGTTTTGTTTATATATCCTTGAAATGCTCATTAATTTTTATTCACTAAATTAGTACCTTTTATGTATAAGTAAAAATCTAACATATTTATATAGATATAGACAGACATCACCTTGTGATTTCCCTCTGTATTGTTCAGCTTTTTGTTTTGAAATGTGATCAGCTCAAATTGTTTAAGGGCTACAAATTTAACCAAAAATTTTTAATGTTCATTATATTGTGAAGTGATTTTTTAATTGTTAATACTTTTCTTCACATCTATAGAAGTAACTTTTTTATCACTTTAATAAAAATCACTAAAGTAAGAATTACCAGAAGCACAAATAACATAGCGTGGTCACAATATTATTCAGAGGAGACAGGGAGAAAACTTGCACCACAATTCAAATATTTGCATACTATTAAAAAAAAGATTGCTCCTTGGTACTGTTTTATTTATGCATCAAATAATTATCAAATTCCATCAAATAATTATCTTTTTTGTTGTTATTAAAGGGTATATTTGTAACAAGGGTACAGCCTGAAGGGCCAGCATCAAAATTACTGCAACCAGGTGATAAAATTATTCAGGTAACTAAGATACATTTTTTTATTACTTTTTGTTTTATAACATCTGCCTTCCTCATCAAGGGATTATTAAATGCCAGATTTGAAAGTAAGCATTTTATGAAGATATCTTTAAATACTTGTGGATGAAAACAGTGGCGTTTCTTATAGGCTACTCTCCAGTGCTTTCATAGCTTAAAATATTTCCACCTTGTACCTTGGAAGATCATACTGATATTTTTAAATAAACCTTAGCATTTTTTGGAATATATCTTAGCCTTTTGTTTAAGTTTACGAATGTTAACTTCTTCTAAAATAAGATGATGAAAGAATCTCCTCTGTGTGTTACGAGAATTAAAGGATTTAATTCACAAGAAGCACTTAGAACTGTGTGTCTGATGTATAGTAAAACATCATTAGATGTTTAGCTTAAATTATAAGAAGTGTAGTGTCCTTGATCTGGTGGCTCCTAGGCAATGGAAAGACTAGGCCTTGACCTCTTTTACCCTTGCAGCTTGGTGACCTCAGTTGTACCTTAGCGTATACACACAACACCATGTCTGACACTGTCTTAGACAAGTGCTTCCTAATGTCAGGTTGCTATGTAAGAATCATCTGAAAATGTGGGCAAGATACAGGTCCTGGGTCCCACCTTCAGAGATTTTATTTCCATAGAGATGGGGTAGGGCCCAGGAGTCTAGATGTTGTTTTAAATTGCCAAAATGATGCTTATTTTCTGCCAGGTTTGTGAGCTGGCAAAAATTCAAATGCACAAATGCAAATAAATGACTATGAAATTTTTTTTTAAGCTTTTTTCTTCTTTCTTCTAGGCTAATGGCTACAGTTTTATCAATATTGAACATGGACAAGCAGTGTCCTTGCTAAAAACTTTCCAGAACACAGTAGAACTCATCATTGTACGAGAGGTTTCCTCATAAGAGCTGTGGACTAAAAAATGGAGAGACAGCAAGATTTATTGGAAGATACTTGCAGGGGAAATTAATATTTTGACTATTTTTATATATAAAGAACTCAAATATGTTCAAATTTGTACATTAATGAAATAATGGAATTTGTGGTTAGAGGGAAAGAACCACTGTACAGTATATAGGGGAGACTGTTGAATTCATACCATATAAAACTTTTAGGTTTTTAAACATAGCAGTCAAGGCTACAAAAACAAATGTATGTTGTTTTTGTATAGAGTGTAGGTTTATTTTTGGATTTCATACACATGATTGAACTCTGTGCAAGGCTCTAGTTAGCCTTGATTGTAGCCCAGAGACAGATGGCAGAGCTATCTATCTCATAGCTTTTATGCCCTTATTTTTATTCAACTGGTATTAATGTTTTTCTGCTGAAACTTTTTTTTTTTAGTGGGCAAGAGATTCAAAGTGTTGGCTTTTGCTATGTGCATATTGAATTGAAGAATGAGTAGGTGAAGGTGGTGCTGGTGGGTTCACTTTCCAAGGCCAGATTAAAACAGTTATTTCCTATAAAAATCTGGAAGCAAAGAATGAAAAAAAAACAGCTGTTAATGTGTTTTTATTAATAGAATAATGCAATAAAAAATGTGATGTCTTTTTAAAGAAATAAAAAAGACAATAATTGCATTTTATGAGCTCTTCAGGATCTGTTCTTGTCATAGCCATTACTCTACATCTGCTACTAGTGAATCAAGTTTCAATTTTTTAGTCACAGGAAATTTTTAACTCTTCTGTAGATGCATGTCCATGCATTTTCTTTCCTTTTTGTTTTTTTTTTTTTTTGGTCCATGCATTTTCCGTGATGCAGAAATTCCTTGATTTTTTGCAAATGGTGGTACTTGCAATTTGTTTTATAATTAGTACTCCATTTTAATCTTAATTTATAATTTTTATTTTAAGCAACAAATGAAACTGAAATGGCCAGTTTTAAGATTGTGTTGCTGTAACACAAAATGTAAGAAGATTTAGGAAAGCCTCTTGATTTTGTTTGGCCTCAACATTGCCTTGGTAAAGTAAAAGGAAACAGTACGCATGGAGCTAGGAAACCAAAGCAAGTTTGTGAAACTGGCACAGTGATAGAGAATTGCTGTGGAGAGTTGTAGAGCAAAGGGATGGGTCCTTGAGGCCTACCAGTGTGTAATGGTGTTCAGATAAAGGGCTGTTCCTACAGGTAACATTAAATGTGAACTCGACATTTCAGAGTCTTTAAAGGGTTTCTAAGTGTATCAGTGTAATAGTGTTTTACCACCAACTGCCTTTGTTCCTCGTTAGTGTAACAATTATTTGATAGAGGTTTATTAATTTTGTTCAAACCATTAATTTTATTTGTTTTTGTTCTGTCTATGTAATCAAATAAAATTTGAGTGACATGCAATGGTAAGAATTACTGCATGGTTATTTGGACCAGAAAAAAGTGCCATAGAAGACCAATAACTGTTTTTAGTCGAGGCTAGTCTGAGCGTTTCATTAGAGCAATATTCAGTTATTGCAATTCATTTTTAATTACTAAGAAATATAATTTTGGAATTTTGAATCTGTTACGCTTTGTTCTTCAACCTTGTTTTAAGGTTAAGTCTTCTATAAGACTAGCGAAAACAGCAATCTGCATTATTTTTGCAAAAGTGAGTTGGACTCGTTTGTTTCTTGCTAGTCAGAGTAAATAGGCAGTACTTTTAAAAAGATGTGAACTCCAATACTGCACTTCTTTTAAGATGTTATCAATTGGTTATTGTACTGTATAGTTTTAATAATATTGATTGAAGCCCTTTAACAACTCTTTGTAAATTTTAACTCATTTTAGTTGATTTTCAGTACTATTTACATAGGAATTGATTTTTATGGATATAGTAGACAAAATGTGCTGTATTTTGATAAAATTCATTTATTGTATGTGTGTTGTAATCTCTAAAAAATGACAAACAGCTTCTTTAAGACAAGCCTTGGTGTTCCCTTTATTCATAGTTTATTTTAAAATATTAATTTTGGCATTCTAAAATTACTCCCATCATTTTTTATTGGTTTCAGTCAACTTCTCACAGTCACATTCTGCTTTTAATAAGGAATACAAAAAATAGGTATAATTCTGACATTTTCAACTTCTTTAGCTTGAATCAGATACACAGACTGTGATTTTGGAAAAGGAAATAAGCCACAAAGAACAATTGATTCATCAATGATCTAACCTTAAATTAGTTGTCTGCACATTATATTGAAATATTACAAGTACAACAAATGTTATATACACTAGTATTTTCTTCTATTCTAGTTAATTTAAAAAAATTTTAATGTTCTCGTAACACACAAAGTCAAGTAAGAAAGTTTGTTAGAAGATGAGTAACATGACACATAACTTAAAAAACTAATAGCAAAATAGTTTTGCACTTAAATAGCCAAAGTTTTCTCCTAAAATACTGGAAAATTAAAATTAAATAACAAGAATTCTTCATTAGAATTTTTGTTTTGGTAATGATAAAATTTCAAAATTTGAATAAAAGAGTAATAATTTAAATCTTTTGAGGAAATAGAAAAGACATTTTTAGTTTATATATTATTGAGTAATCTGTAGTTAAGGCCCATGCCCATAATTGATATACTTATTTTTAATAAGTATTATGTAGCAAACCATCAAAACCAAAACTCTTATTTTTAGTAACAGCATTTAAAATTGACCACCCTAAAATTTTAAACCGTTAAAAATTATACGTCCAGCACAAAATTGTTTACACAAACTAAAGTTTTATGCTGATTCATTAAGGAATCATTGGTTCCTCTGAGTCCATGAAATTCTAAAACTCCCTACACATTTATTTTGTAAATATTTTTCTGACCTCTTTGGACTTGAAGCTGTGTATATACTTGAAAAATTCTTTAAGAACATTTAATCCCTCGTATTTCTGGGTATGGAAGAAGTGTAGGTTTACCTTATTTTTTACTTCTGAAGGAAGCCTTTGGGATGGAAATGCTTTTCAGTTCATGATTGGTGATCAGTCACATCTACTTGAAAAGGTATTTTTTTCATTCTTTGTTGAAGTTCTTATTAGCTTATACTTTTGGTTTAATGTATAATAAATAGATTTCTTATGAACGATATATTGAAATCAAAATTAGAATAATTTTGTTTCATTAAAAGAGTTAATGAATACACATAATTGATGATGAACAAGGGAACAAGCAATTTTAAAAGGTAGTCTAGATTATATAAGTAGCCAGCTCAAACCTTTAGGTAATCCTTTTGTTTCTAATAATAGAATTCAGAAAAGGTTGACTATCTTATATCTAAAGCTGCTGTTTCTTTACCTCTGCAGAATTTTAAGCCCAGCAGGGTAGCAAACACAGTCATTTATAGTTTTGGAAAAATCTTAAGAGAATGCCATTTTCTTTTTAGGACTTCGCATACTCTTTGTGAAGCAATTTGCGGAATTAAAATTTACGGTCTCCAAAAATGTACAGTCCTAAAATCCAAGCAGCATTCTAAACTGAGAAGGTTTATTTGGGGAAAATACCTCAGTAGAATTTTTAAGAAAGAGACTGAAAAATGATGCTACTGTTATAATTCCCTTTTTCAAATATAACAACTAGGGACAGTTACAAACTTTCATGGGATTTCATCTGGCCAACCTAGCTTCTCAGTCAGCCCTCAATCTGATTTCAGGATGAAATATGAAAAGCTCATGTATGCTTTCCTGCCCCCAACCCTGTGATTCAATAAAGCTATTTTTGTTTTGTATGAAGAACATTGTCGATAAATATTTTTCCTCAACTGACCTTGCTTTAATCTAATCAAACCAGTTTTGTTCCTCCAAGGCAGAGCTTTAGAAGGATCTTTTTTTTATATGTTCTTCCCAACTAATTTCCTTGTCAGGAAACTTAAAGAAAAATAAGCTAAAAATGAAGAAATAAAATTAAAATTGAAGAAAAATTAGTATGTGGAGCATGAGTTCTTAGGGTAGATGATTGTAGGACTCCCCATCTTCATGAAGGGCCAAACCTAATACTCAGAACTAATGCCATCCCAGAATGGATATTAAAACATTTCCTTTACATTTGGATCATCCTTCAAAGGAGCATTTGTTTTCCCGAGAACCATATGCAGGCTTATCTCCCAAAGTAAATTGTTCAAGGTTGTACACTGGCTCATCCTTCATGCTCCCCTTCCCATCCATATCCCTAGAAGTGACAAAAGATGATTTAATACTATGATAGGTAAAAGTATTTAATTTCCAAAGTTTTGGAAAATAAAGGTGTACACTGGATAAACTTCAAGGAATTGTTGGAAGACCTAGGGCAGGTAGGGCCAGAAGATTCTACCACAAAAGGTGAATTTGGCTTCAGGGATACCTCAAAAGTAGAGACAGGACAGTGGATCAAGCAGGAGTTCTAGTGATGGTTGGGTGCTGCATCATGAGAAACTGGTTAGGACAACCACCTTTTTTATGCCAAGCAATGTGCAGGAGATGTCTGGCCCAAGGCAGGAGCAATGCGTATGGATGCTTAGATTAGAATAAAATAGTGCGGCCATTTTGAAGTGGCGTGGCCTACCCAGTGTAATATCGCCTTCACTCACCATCAGTGCAGGTAGTTTGAGAAGGTTATTCGCTTACTGCAGTTCAAGCTCATACTACGATGATAACAAGAGTTACTGAACAATTGAAGAAAAGCATCACCATGAATGTCACCAAAGAAATCACTATTTAAAAGCAATATCTTCTGAAACTTATGAAAGTATTTAAATATCTTTATAATGTAAAGTAGAATTTGTCACAAATTCAACAACTGTGCTAAGTAGGAAGTATACACCTAAAGAGCAAATCAACTCTCTTAGATTTGGATTCCATAGAATGTAATGCAAAAGAACTAAGAAATAGTGTGAAGTGAGACAGGAATAGTCTTCATGTTCCAACTTGGATCCAATAGGAGTTCAAAGGGAGAAGGCAGGAGATAGATACAGAATGAGAAAAAATGCTCAAGAAAATGTCCTAGATCTGAAGAACAGCATAGGTCCTCAGATCAATGGGTCCATTCATAACAAAAACTGTAACATGAACAAACTTATAAATAGATCTTCATGAAATTTCAGATCAGGACACCATGCAAAGTTCCAAAATGTGAAGGAAATTACTTGCAAAGTGAACAAAATCAGATTGACTAACAATTTTCATCAGCATCATTGGATGCAAGGATACAGTAAAGCAATATATCCAAAACTTTAAGGTTATTTAAGTCTGAAAGCAAAATACAGTTTCAGGAATTCAAGGTTTCAAAATTTACCTCCCATATATATAGCCTCTCCAGAAGAGGTACCAGGGGATATATTGGAATAAAATGAAAATTTAATCTCAAAAGTAAATTTGGGATCCAAGAAATAATGTGACCAAAACCACTTGTAGAGCAGAAATAAATGTCCTTAGTATTGATAAATAATGTGGATGTAAAATATTAGAAAAATCTTAAGTTGGAATTCATGTGGTGAATAATGATTATACAAAGAATAGACATTCAGTATTATGTGTTTTTTATTTATACAAGTAAATGCAACAGGCTCTAGGGTTGTTTTTTTTTTTTTGGTCACACAATGATGTGTATACATATAGTTGACTCCACTGCATTTGACTTATCCATTTTTATAGTGATGAACACTTTTGATGCCTCCACTTCACCCAGTGTTGCCATAAACACCACAGTGGTGAGTATCCTTATTTCATTTTTTTGAACCTGTGTGAAAATTTGTCTAGAATATGTACCTAGGAGTACAATTGCTAGGTCATAGATACTATTAATTTCACAAAATACCAGTAAAAATACTTTTCCACAGTCTGCACCAGTTTATGCTCTCACTAGCTAAACATGGATCTCATTTCTCCACATTTGCAAATAGTACTATGTGACTTTCTAACTTTTGCATGTTTGATGAATATAACATTGTATTTTGACATTGGTTTAAATTTCATTCCTTTAATTACCCGTGGTTTGACAAGTACATATACTTGTTAGCCATTAAGGTTTACCATTCTGTAATTGTCCTATTCCCTTTTCCCATTTTTCTGATGTTTTCAAGGCTGATTTGTAGTAGTTCCTTGTCCATTCTTGATATTACTCTCCTTTCCTTTTGGACATTTGCAAATATGTGTTCCCGGTCCAGTCTGTTTAACATTGTTTATGGTGTATTTTGTTTACAAAAAAGTTTAACGTAGATGAAGACGAATCTATCAACTTGTCAACAATAAAGTATATCATTATGCTTTATTGTTCTTAAGTCTTCCCCATTGCTGAGTCAAAAAGCTATTTTCTCACATTTACTTCTACTAGATATATATATTTATTATTTAGGTTTTAATCCATTTAGAGTCCACCATGGTTTATGGCCTAATGTTGGGATCAATTCCTTGTTTTCTTTACATCATTTACTAAACAGGCCTACTTCTTTCTGTTGATCTGTGATGCAATCTTTATTGTATATCAAATACCTCTGTATACACAGACTTTCTGAGTTCTCTATAGTGTTCTTTTGGTCTGTTTTTCTGTTCTTATACCTATACCTTTTTTTTCAGCAAATTTGAAAGCTTTATAAGGAACGTCTATCATCTAGAGTCTTCCATTAACATTTTTCTATATTTGCTTTTATGTACTATGTTTCTTTTTTAACTAAAACTTCATATATATATATATATGTATATATCAGTGATTGTCAAGCATTGTCAAGCTTTGCCACATCAGTCACCTGGAGGGCTTGTTCGGCCTCACCTAAAGGGCTTTTGATTAAGTAGGTTTGGGTTGATGCCCACGAATTTTCATTTCTAGCAAGTTCCTAGGTGATGCTGATGCTTATGGTATGGAGATAACACTCAGAGAATCATCTTCCCTTTTTGCTCCTATTTTCAAAACTGGCTCAGGTATATGTACATTTTTATTTTTCCATGTATGTTTCAGAGTAAGTTTGTTGGTACTGATTATTCTGGCCATGATGGATTTATCCTCTCTCCTAAAAATACCCAAAACAGATAAAATATAAGAAATCATGATCTTCAAATACTGGACATCAGGCAGTGAAGGACAGTGATCCCTGAGGGACAAGGGGGAAAAAAGAGGTGAAGTCTACAATTGTCTCTAGCTTACTACTACCTTGAGAGTATTTCCAGGCCATGGATCATGGAAGGGGAGCCCAGGCAAGCCTGGCAGACTCCCTAAATTGAGGACGTGGAGCTCAGAGTCCAGGACAGCAAGGGAGGTGTAGTCCACAGGGCAAAATAATGAAGTGGAGAGAGCTGCACAGAAAGAACTCCAGAGATCTGTGTAGGGTCCCCGTTTTCAATTCAGCTGAGTACTGATCAGCACATGTGTGTGGAAAGTCCTCAGGGCAGGATAAAAAATTGCCTGAAAGGATTTGAGGTAACAGTGCCCTGTGCTCACAAAAAATGAATAAAAATGCCCATTTCCATCAGCAAATGTGGAAAACCTCATGAGTCACAGGCATCAGGTAGAGTACATAGAATAGTCTTGCCTCAGTAATGGGGAACAATTAGCCGTAGATTAAAGACTGCTGTAGTACCACTGGAATTCATTGTTTTTCATAGTGGTATGCTTTGATTTCCTTTATCTTTTATGAGTCTACTGTATATTTTTGTTTTGTGCTTACCATGAAGCTCCCATAAAACATCTTATAGATATAAAGTCTATCTTAAGCTGATAACACCTTTACTGGAAAATTCACAAATGTGTGGACATTAAACAACATAATCTTGAACAACTAATGGGTCAGGAGGTAAATCAAAAAGACATCCTGGTGAAATTGTAGAAGCATTCCCACTAAACACAGGGAAAATGAAGATACCCATCATTACCACCACTACTCAGTACTGTAGTGGGATTGTAGCTAACCTAACATGATATAAAGTATTAGATAAATAAGTAAATAAATGTAATGTAAATATTTGAAAAATAGAGAACAAATTTATTTTTCCACACATCATAACGTAGAAAATTATTTATGTATTTAACAAAACTTTTACAGAACTAATAAGAGGCTTTAGCTGAAATCAAGAGGCTTTAGCTAAATCAAATTGGACTAATTAGATTCTCTTTCTCAAGAATTTGGAATCGGGGTAGTGATTCTAGACAAGAGCAGGTACTAGACTTGTATAAACATGGTAAGTAGGTACTAAAATTTCTATTGTAACAAAGCCATTTTCTACTGTATGCTTTGAGAAGCTGAAAAAGTAGAAAGAATGAAGTAGCTCCAGAAGGTAACATTACACAGAGATTGAGAGATTTCCAGTTATTGGTTTCAGTTCCTGATAAAGCCCAATTAATATTCTTGGATTCTGGGCGATTCCTCTAGATCCACACTAAAAATCCTCTCATTTTTTTCTGAAGCTCAGTTGAGTGGGTTTCTGTTTTGTACAACTCAGTGATACCTAAGACTTCCCAAACAAAGGCTCAGAAGATATGGAACATTCAGGGAACAATGGAGTGAAGCTCTTGGGTTGTGAAGCACCAGGAAATTTAAATGTAGTCATTTACTGGAAAATAAAATCTTTGATAAGAGCCTACCTCATGTACCTTTAGCCTTTGTCAGGTCCTCAGCTAATGAGAGAAGAGGCTGGCATCAGAACAAGAGTCCCATTTTTACCAGTAAGTGGAGTCAAAACACTTCTATGCCAAGATTTAATATAGGTCCTGGAAGCACTTGAGGTTAGGCTCTGGCCTCTCTGTAAGTACCCATACCACCAACTAAGATAGGACTAGTATGGTAGGCAGAATTCTCACATAGTCTCCATGATTCCTGACCCTTGATGTGTAATCCCTTCCCCTTGAATATGGGTAGAACCTGTGACTTGCTTCCAACCAATAGAATATGGCAAAATTGTAAGGATTTTGTGGATGAAGTTAAGATACCTAACCAGGTGACTTTGAATGAATCAAAAGGGGGACTATCCTGTATGGACCCAATCTAATCAGATAAGACCTTTAAAAGAGGGTCAAGCACAGAATGATATCAGCAAAGTGGTGGAACAGGAAGCCCTAGACCCTCATGCCTCTGTGGAGACACAGATTTAACAACAGTTCTTGGGTCAAATACTTAATGTGAGAGAGAAAGAAACCAGTTAAAAGATTCCTGCACCTCAGGCAAGTACAAAAGCAACCATATCAAATCCTGGTAGGAAAATTTGGGACACTTTATTTTGCCAGAGCCCTTCATGCTGTGCAGCGTGATTGGGAGGAAACCCCCAACTCCCATCTACTCTCTGGGGAGAGAAAGAGGTAGGACATACATCTAACATTCTTTCTTTTAACAAATTTATTTATTTATTTTTGGCTGTGTTGGGTCTTTGTTGCTGCGCACAGGCTTTTCTCTAGTTGCGGCGAGTGGGAGCTACTCTTCAATGTGGTGCGCGGGCTTTTCATTGCCGTGGCTTCTCTTCTTGTGGAGCACAGGCTCTAGGTGCATGGGCTTCAGTACTTGTGGCTCGCAGGTTCTAGAGCACAGGCTCAGTAATTGTGGCGCATGGGCTTAGTTGCTTCGCGGGACGTGGGATCTTCCCGGACTAGGGCTCGAACCCATGTCCCCTGCATTGGCAGGTGGATTCTCAACCACTGTGTCACCAGGGAAGCCCACACATCTAAAATTCTGACTTTTAATGGGTGCTGTATGAAGGACTGGTTTCTGTCTTGCCTGAATCCAAGCACAGGCAGGAACAAGGTGCATACTTGCAGGTCTCTAAGAACAAAGACAATTATCATACACCAGAGTGCAGTACCACAGATAGACATGTGGAGCTCCAGTAAACAGTGGTATGACTGCTTACTGTAGCACCAGAGAGTCCCAGTAGTGCAGACAGACAAGAGGAAGAACTCCTGAGTAGAAACCAGCTAAACTCTTCATTTAGGAGATTACAAACACACGCCCAGAGAGAATGCATCCACAGAGAATGCTTGAGAGGTCTCCAGAATCTCTAACCAGGTTGAATGGAGAAAGCCCTTCCTATACAGAACCAAACTGCAAGTCTGAAAGAGGTGACAGATTTGTCAAATGCCAAAATCCCAACAAGAAACATGCAGAGAAACAAGGAGACATGGCACATTTAATGGAACAAATGAAATCTTCACAAAGTGACCCTAAAGAAATGGAGATATATGAATTACCAGACAAATAATTCAAAACTATCATTATGGGGTGCTCAGTGAATTAAAAGAGAGCACAGGTAGGCAACTAAATAAAATCAGAAAAATGATGCATGAACAAAATAATATCAACAAAGAGAAACAATGAAGAAGAATCAAACGAAAATTCTGAAACGTAGCATACAATAACTGAAAGAAAATTTACTAGAGGGACTCAACAGCAGCCTTGACCAGGCAAAAGAAAGAATCAGCAGATTCATAGACAGGATTTTGAAATTACTGAGGCAGAACAGAAAAAAAGAAACAATAATGAAGAAAAATGAAGAGAGCCTGAGGGACTTATGGGATACCATCAAGCAGAAAAACATATGCGTTATTGGAGTGCCAGAAGGAGAAGAAAGGGGAAGCAGCAGAGAATCTATTTTAAGAAATAATGGCCCCCAAATTCCCAAATCTGACACAGGAATGGACACACAAATTCAAGAAGCTCAAAGGACTCCAACTAGGATAAATCTAAAGACTTACCAAGACACATCAAACTGTCATAAGACACAAAGAATCTTGAAAGCAGCCCAAGAATAATGATTCATCATATACAAGGGAGCTTCCTTTAGATTATAAGCAGATTTCCCAGTAGAAATCTTGCAGGCTAGAAGGGAGTGGGATAATATATTCAAAAGTACTAAAATAAAAAACCTGCCAGCCAAGTACTGTCCTTCAAAACCAAAGGAGAAATTAAGACTTTCCCAGATAAACTAAAGATTAGGGAGTTCATGACTACTAGACCTGCCAGACAGACAGAAAATGCTTAAGGGAGTCCTTGAAGTGAAAGGATGTTAAACAGCAACACAAAACCATGTGAAAATATAAAGCTCCTGGTAAAGGAAAATATATAGACAAATATAGAATCTTGTATTATTTAATGTAGGTGTGTAAATCATTTAATATCTGGTAAATAATTTTTAAAACAAAAGCAATTATAAATCTCTGTTAATGGATACACAATATAAAAAGAGCTAATTTTTGTCATAAATAAGGGGTGGCAGAGCTATACAGGAGTAGAGTTTTTATATACAATTAAAGGTGTTATCAGTATAAAATAGATCGTTAAAACTTTTATAGTTTATTTAATTACAATGATGACCACAAAGAAAATATCTAAATAATATACATAAAGAGAAATGAGAAGGGAAGCAAAACATGTCACTATAAAAAGTTAAAATCAATGAAACATGGGGCTTCCCTTATGGCGCAGTGGTTAGGAATCTCCCTGCCAGTGCGGGGGACACGGGTTCAAGCCCTGGTCCGGGAAGATCCCACATGCCACGGAGCAACTGGGCTTGTGCGCCACAACTACTGAGCCTGCGCTCTAGAGCCCGTGAGCCACAACTACTGAGCCTGCATGCCACAACTACTGAAGCGCACAGGACTGGAGCCCGTGCTCCTCAACGAGAGAAGCCACTGCAATGAGAAGCCCGCGCACCGTAACTAGAGAAAGCCTGCACACAGCAAAGGCCCAATGCAGCCAAAAATAAATAAATAAATTTATTTAAAAAATAAAATCAATGAAACACAAAAGTAGGTAGCAAGGGAAGAAAGGAGGGATAAAAAAGCTATAGGATATATGGGAAGCCATTAATAAAATAGCAATAGTAAGTCCTCTACTAGTAGTTACTTTAAATGTAAATGGATTAAATGTACCAATTAGAAGATATAGACTGGCTGAATGGATAAAAAAGATCCAACTATATGCTGTTTACACTTTTATATCTAAGAGCATGCATAGGCTGGAAGTGAAAAGGTACAAAAATATATTCCATGCAAACAGGAACCTAAGGAACAGGAGTGGCTATACCTCTATCAGACAAAATAGACTTTAAGACAAAAAGAGTCATGAGAGACAACGAAGGGCTTTATATAAAGATAAAAGGGTCAATTCACTAGGAAGATATAACAGTCATAAATAGATATGCCCCTATCATTCGAGCTCCCAAATATATGATGCAAACATTGCAAGAACTGAAGGGAGAAACAGCAAAACAACAACAGGAGTAGACTTCAATACCCTGCTTTCAGTTATAGATAGAACAACCAGACAGAAGATCAGTAGGGAAACAGAGGACTTGAAAAACACTATGAAACAATCAGACCTAATAAACATAGAACACTCCACCTAACAACAGCAAAATACACATTCTTCTCAAGTGCACATGGAACATTCTTCAAAATAGACCCACATGTTAAGCAACAAAATAAATCTTAAATTTGAGAAGAAATTTTTTTAAAAAATCATATAAGTACCTTCTCTGATCACAGTGGAATCAAGCTAGAAATCAATAGCAGAAGAAAAACAGGAAAATCCACAAAAATGCGGATATTAAACAATACATCCTTAAACAACCAATGGGGTATGAAAACTTATGGATGGAGCAAAATCATTACTAAAAGGGAAGTTTATAATGGTAAATGCTTACATTCAAAAAGATGAATGCTCTCAAATCAACAACCTCAAGGGACTAGAAAAAGAACAAACTAAACTCAAAGTTAGCAGAAGGGGGCTTCCCTGGTGGCACAGTGGTTGAGAGTCCGCCTGCCGATGCAGGGGACATGGGTTCGTGCCCCGGTCCGGGAAGATCCCACATGCCGCGGAGCGGCTGGGCCTGTGAGCCATGGCCGCTGAGCCTGTGCGTCCGGAGCCTGTGCTCCACAATGGGAGAGGCCACAACAGTGAGAGGCCTGGGTACCACAAAAAAAAAAAAAAAAAGCAGAAGGAAGCAAATAGTAAAGATTAGAGCAGAGATAAATGAAATACAGAAACACAATAGGAAAGGGGACTTCCCTGGTCATCCAGTGGTTAAGACTCCATGCTCCCAATGCAGGGGGCCCAGGTTCAATCTCTGATCAGGGAACTAAGATCCCACACACCACAACTAAGCCCATGCGCCGCAACTACTGAGCCTGCGTGCTCTAGAGCCCACACATCACAACTAGAGAAGCCCACGCACCACAACTAAAGAAGCCCATGTGCTGCAACTAGAGAACCCCACATGCCACAACGAAGAGCCCATGTGCCACAACAAAGACCCAATGCAGCCAAAATAAATAAATACATTTATATTTTAAAAAAAGAAACACAGTAGGAAAAAAGTCAATGAAACCATGAGTTTTTTTTTTAAAGATCAATGAAATTGACAAACCTTAGCTACACTAAGGAAAAAAAAGATCCAAGTGGCTAAAATTAGAAATGTAAGAGGAGACATTACAACTAATGCCATAGAAATAAAAAGGATCATAAGATAACTATGAACAAATATACACCAACAAATTCAATAACCTAGAAGAAATAGATAAATTCCTAGAGACATACAATTTACCAAGACTGAATCATGAAGAAAGAAAATCTGAACAGAACTATAACTAGTTAAGAGATTGAGATTGAATTAGTCATCAAAAACCTCCCAGTAAAGTAAAGCCCAGGACCAGATGGTTTCACTGGAGAATTCTACCAAACATTTAAAGAATTAATACCAGTTCTTCTCAAATGCTCCCAAAGAATTGAAGAGGAGAGCACACACTCAAACTCATTCTATGAGGCCAGCATTATCTTTATACAAAAACCAAAGATAACAGAAGAAAAGTATGGACCAATCTCCCTGGTGAATATTGACACAAAAATCCTAAACAAAATACTAGCAAACAAAATTCAACAACATATATGAGGTTTATATACCATGACCAAGTGGGAATTATACCTAGAATGAAGGATAGTTGAACATATGAAAATAATCACTGTAATACACCACATTTAATAAAATGGACCAAAACCACATGATCATCACAATAAAAGCAGAAAAAGCATTTGACAAAATTCAATACACTTTCATGATAAAAATATTCAACAAACTAAGAATAAAGGAAACTACCTCAATATAATAAAAGCCATCTATGAAGAGCCCACAGCTAACATCATACTCAATGGTGAAACTCTCAAAGCTTTTCATCTAAGATCAGGAATAAGACATGGATGCCCATTCTCACTACTAGTAATCAGCATAGTACTAGAAGTTCTAGCCAGAGCAATTAGACAAGAAAAAGATATAAAAATCATCCAAATTAGAAAAGAGAATTACCTCTGTTTGCAGATGACATAATCTTACATACCCAAATCTCTAAAGATTATACACACACACACAAACTATTACAACTAACAATTTCAGTAAAGTTGCAGGATCCAAAAATCAATCACATTTACTAAAGCATCAAGAAGGATAAAATACTTAGGAATAAACTTAAGGAAGTGAAAGACTTGTACACTGAAAAGTATAAAATATTGTTGAAAGTAATCAAAGAAGATAAAAATTAATGGAAAGACACCTTGTACTTGTGTCTTGGAAAATATAATATTGTTAAAATGTTCATACTATCCAAGACAATCTACAGACTCAGTGCAGTCCCTATCAAAATCCCAGTGGCATTTTTCACAGAAATAGGAAAAACCATTCTAAAATTCATATGCAATCTCAAGGGACCTGAATAGTCAAAAACTATCTTGAAAAAGGAGAACCAAAGTTGGAGGCCTCAGATGTTCTGATTTCAAAACATATTACAAAGCATCAGTAATTAAAAGACTGTGGGACTTTCCTGGTGGCACAGTGGTTGGGAATCTGCCTGCCAATGCAGGGGATATGGGTTTGAGCCCTGGTCTGGGAAGATCCCACATGCCACCGAGCAACTAAGCCCGTGCACCACAACTACTGAGCCCGCACTCTAGAGCCCACGAGCCACAACTACTGAAGCCCGTGCACCTAGAGCCCGTGCTCCACAACAAGAGAAGCCACCATAATGAGAAGGCCGTGCACCACAACGAAGTGTAGCCCCCGCTCACCGCAACTAGAGAAAGCTTGCGTGCAGCAACAAAGACCCAACGCAGCCAAAAATAAATAAATAACTTAAAGAAAAAAAAACTGTGGACCGGCATAAAGATAGATGTAAAAACCAACGGAGCAGAATAGAGAGCCCAGAAATAAATTCTTGCATATACGGCTAAATAATTTTTTACAAGGATGCCAAGACTACACATGGGGAAAGGACAAACAGTTAAGGAAAAACTGGATATCCACATGCAAAAGAAATAAAGTTAGGCTGTTTACTTTATACCATATAAAAATTAACTTAAAATTAAGTAAAGACCTAAATGTAAGGCCTTAAAACTATAAAACTCCTAGAAGCAAATGGGGGAAAGCTTCATAGCATTCGATTTGGCAATGATTTCTTGGATATGACAGCAAAAGTACGGGCAACAAAATAAAAAACAGACGAACAGGACTGCATCAAACATAAAAACTTCTCCACATTAGAGAAAACAATCAACAGAATGAAAAGGCATCATGCTGAAGGGGAGAAAATAATTTCAAATCACGTATCTGACAAGAGGTTAATATCCAGCATATATAAGGAACTTCTACAACTCAACAACAACAAAAACAAATAACCCAATTAAAAAGTGGGCAAAGGACTTTATTTAATAGACATTTCTCCCAAGAATGGCTACTGAGTGTTTAGCTAAGCTACTCCATGGTATTGCTGCTTCAGCATCCATTTTGTTTGGTCAAGTGGCCTGCAGGGACCATAAATTCTGCCTGCTTCCCCATGCAAGCCCATGGCCTAGATTGCAGCCACAAAGTCACAAGCAAATACAAGTCCTGATATGATTTCCCCAACAGCCTATGATCAATTCTTCCCTGCCTCCCAATGCCTGTATGCCTTATGTGCCCTTTAGATACAACCACTGTGGGGCTTATAGAAACCCCACTCCTTTGCTCTGAATTGACTCATCCAGCCCTAGGCCAGGAAACCCAAAGCACTCCACCCACAGACCTTAATAAAGGCATGTGCCCCAAGTTCTGCCTCTCTGTTTGCACTCTGCCTTGACCTCCCTCTGTGACCCCTGGAGGCATGCAGTGTACTTCCTCCAAAACCTGTAATAAACTTTTCTATTTCAATTTCTCTTGTGATCCTTGTTGAACCTTGGCTCACCATTCTGTGATCCACTTTAAAAATGTTAATTAAACAAAGTCATAACAATGGCAAATGAGAACATGAAAAAATGCTCAACATTACTAATCGTTAGGGAAATGCAAATCAAAACCACAATGAAATGCCACCTCATGTCCACCGAGTGGCCGCTATCAAAAGAACAGAAAATAACAGGTGTTGAAGAGGATGTGGAGAAGTTGGAACTCTGTTTTTCTGCTAGTGGTAATGTAAAATCGCATGGCTATTATGGAAAACAGTATGGAAGTTTCTGAAAAATTAAAAATAGAATTATCATATGATCCTGCAATCTGGGGATATGTATATATATATATCTGTCTATCCCTTTCTGGGTATATATCCAAAGGAATTCAAAGCAGGATTTCAAAGAGATATTTGCACACCCATGTTCATCACAGCATTATTCACAGTAGCTGTGATGGAATGGAAGCAAATGTGGAAGCAACCAAATGTTTATAGATGAATGGATAAAGAAATGTGGTATATGCAAACAATGGAATACTATGGCTGCCTTTAAAAGAAAGGAAATCCTGTTATATTCAATACCATGGACGAACCTTGAGGACATAATGCTAAGAGAAATAAGCCAGTCACAAAAGGACAAATACTGTATGATTCCACTCATATGAAGTATCTAAAGTAGTCAAATCATAGAAACAGAAAATATAGTTACCAAGGGCAAAGGAAGGGAGGGAGGGGTAATTTAGTGTTGACTGAGTATAGCGTCTCAATGTTGCGAGTCAAAAAGTTCTAGAAATCTGTTGTACAACGTAAGTTTAACACTACCAAAATGTACACTTAAAAATGGTTATGTGATTTAATTTTTCCACAATTTAAAAGAAAGAGGTCAAGTCCAAAGGCAGAACCCTATGTTTATTACTATTAAATTTCTCTTTGTGAACTGAAGTTTATCATTTGTACCTACTGAGGTCTTTCTGAATCCTTATTCTGCAAGCTAATAAGTTGCTATTGCTACCAAACCAGGTCCAGCACCTCAGTGCTAGAAAATCAATACACAAGAGAGAGAAAAATGTTAGTAGAAATGAAAGTTGATTTTAATCAGAATGCCAGCAATCCTGGGAGATGATGGACTTGGTGTCCCCCAGAAATCAACTCTGCTCGGCCATGAAAATTTTTGAAAGGAAAAAGGGAAGTAATCTCAGTTAATTATTGGGATAAGGGGGCAGAGTCGTCACCATCCCCCACTGTGGGCAGGCTTGTTGACCTCTTGTGATTTTTCTTTAGATGCTAACTTTTCACACAGTTTGCTCATGAGATTACTGAAGGGAAATCTAGGGAAGCGATCTGGTCATCTGTCAATTACTTATTCTTCATTTCTACTTCTTTGATCTACAGAAAGAACCAACAGATTGGGCAAGGTATTGTGTGATCAAAAGATTTGAAAGGTGTGCTAGGGCTGGAGATGAGTAGAGCATAGGGGTGCCAGGTTTAAGGTTAGTGACAAGACAAAAGAGTGCCTCCTGCAGGGAGCTCTTTCCTACAAAGAGCTCTTTCCTGCCAAAAGCTGTTTACACTATGCCTTCTAACAATGCACTCCACAAGTATGATATGCATGCCCCCTTTTTTTTTTCTATCTAGATCATGTTAAAAATGCACTGTTTTGTCCTTCATAATCTCTCTTTCATTTCAAAGGGTGGCATTCATAGATCTTCCATGTAACAAGAGCCTCACACTGGATGTGATCTCAATGTCTCTGTCATGTAGATACTGTTTGAATGGCAAGCACCAGTGAGATTTAGTCACATTTCAGAGGAAACCCCAGGTTGACATCATTACTGTCAATACCCTCTCTCTTGACACCCACATGTCCACCTCTACAGAGAAAGTCAACTTCTGTCTCCAACTGCTCCTTCCCATGCATTCTTTCAGGGTCACTGTGACTAGGACATAGGTTATCCAATTTTCTCTTCCCCAGCTGTCTTGAATTCCAGAGCTACCATTTGGCCAGCCCTGGCTGTGTGAACCTAGGGAAATTCTTTAACATTCCTGTGCATCATTTCCCAATCTGTGAAATAGGAGTAGTAATAGTTAATGGATGACATGTTATCCATTCAACATGTTATCAAGAAAGAAAGGAAAGAAAAAATATATTTTCATAATGTATTTTTATAGCTAGTATGAGAGAGGAAGGGATAATAAAATGAAGGAGCTACAGAATTAAAGAGATACGTTAGAGTCAGGAGCCAGACAGACTGACAGGCAGGTGGACACAAGGCCTTCTCTAAAAGAAAGACTTGAAGAAAGAGAGATGCTCTCCTATTGACCCTGAAAAAGTGGCCATATTGTGAACTGCCTATGGAGAGGGGCAACCTCTAGGAGCTGATGGCCTTAGTTCTACAACTGCAAAGAACTACATTCTACTAACAACCTTAATGAGCTTGGAAGAGGACACCAAGCTCCAGATGGGAATGCAGCCCAGCTGTATTGACTACAACCTGTGGGACCCTGAGCAGAGGTCCCAGCCAAGCTGTGCCTGGACTTCCGACCCACAGAAACTGTGAGATAATACGTGTGTGGTGTTTTAAATTGATAAGTTTGTAGTCACAGCAATAGACACCTAATACATCTGGCCATAGTTCAGTTTCTATTTCTGCTCCCATTACCCCTTTAACACTACGCAGCAGTGCTGGAGTGGAGCCTGTTTGAGAGCCTAAACCCTGGTCTTGGCTTTGTGCCTAGAACCACATTTCCAAAGTCTCTCCCCCCGACCCCACTCCACTCCCTTGGATCAGACCCACTTGATTAATACTGGCCCTAGTGGGCCTTGTTAAATTTGGTGATAGGAAGAGCACCCACTGTCTTCCATCAGACCTGAGAGCATCCAGAATATCACCTGGAAAAGATGTGTAACAAACAGGACCATTGATGCCATGCAAAGGATTTTATTCTGAGAACAATAGTGAGTGAAAGAAATCATTTGATTTGAACTTTAGAAAGATCACTTTGCTGTATATAAAACGGATGGGGTAGCAGTAGCTGGGGTAAACAGCTTAGAGTTAGTGACATGGTTAGATGGTTGTTGTAAAACCCAAAACAGAGATGACATTGGCACCAGCCAAGGTACTGGAAATGGAAGTTTAGAGAAGGGGATCTATATATAGAACATACTTAGGAAGGGCCAGGTTAACAAGATGCAGACTGGGGTGAGGAGGCAGTTAAAAGGCAAAATTAAGGGTGACTTCCAAGTTCTGGCTGGGGTTGGAGAATAGGTGGAAAAGCCACTAACTGAAATCAGGAATAACAAATTGTCTTGCACTTGCTTACTTTGGAGTAGAAATGCTCACCTGGTACTCAAGGAAAGTAGTGGGAGAGAGAAAGAGTTAGAGGCCTTCAGTTTGTTATTGTCATCATGGTAATTGGACACAAGGAGACAGTCCTCATCATGCCTTATCTGAACTCTGAACTTTCCTAGAATTTAGTATTTAAAATTTATACCACAAAATTTAGTAGCAACTTATTTATTCACATATTGTCATGTGTATTATTTAGTCTTGTTTCCGAAACTATTGGAAATTCCTTGATGGAAGAATCTTTTTTATCCACTCTGGTATACTGGTCTTGCAGTAGGTACTCAGCACAGTAGAAAGGACCGTTTGTTGCCCTACACTGGAATTTTGCACTTCATCCACGCATGAAGGGAATCAGAGAGAGAAATAGGTCATGAGGTCAGATACATATGGGACATTTGTGTAGGGCCTATTAGGCCATTGTAAAGATGACTTTGGTTTTTACTGAGGGAGAGAGTATGAAAAGGAAGTGGTAAATGCCGTGAAGAGAGCTGCAGGAGGAATAGCTATGGACCTTCACAAGAAGCCCCATGCTAACTTGCAGCATAATCAGCTTTGAAAACAAAAGATTTGTTATGTACATATTAAAGCACTCAGCATTTGAGTTCCATAGATATTTGTAGATGATGAATAAATTATGCGGGTGCTGTTCAGATGGTGACTCAGTATCATACAAATTACACCATTTCACATTAGCAACATTTCCAAGCATGAACATACATTCTTCAAAAAACTGACATCAGCCAACTGTCAAAAGTGAATCGTAAATTGGCTGCTTGGCCACATAGTGGGTTATAATGAAGCTGCTCTTGGCTTTAAGAAAAAGTAGTTAAGAAGAGATTGGTTCAAGATGGCAGAATAGAAGGACTCACTTCCTCTTGCAAGAACACCAGAATCACAACTAACTGCTGAATAATCATCGAGAGGAGGACACTGGAACTCACCAAAAAAGATACCCCACATCCAAAGACAAAGGAGAAGCCACAACGAGATGGTAGGAGGGGCTCAATCACAGTAAAATCAAATCCCATAACTGCTAGGTGGGTGACTCACAAACTGGAGAACACTTATACCACAAAAGTCCACCCACTGGAGTGACAGTTCTGAGGCCCACATCAGGCTTCCAAACCTGGGGGTCTGGCAACGGGAGGAGGAATTCCTAGAGAATCAGACTTTGAAGGCTAGCAGTATTTGATTGCAGGACTTTGAAAGGACTGGGGAAAACAGAGGCTCCACTCTTGGAGGGCACACACAAAGTAGTGCGCACATCGGGACCCAGGGGAAGGAGCAGTGACCCCATAGGAGACTGAACCAGACCTACCTGCTAGTGTTGGAGGGTCTCCTGCAGAGGTGGGGGTGGCTTTGGCTCACCATGAGGACAAGGGACACAGGCAGCAGAAGTTCTGGGAAGTACTCCTTGGCGTGAGCCCTTCCAGAGTCCATTAGCTCCACCAAAGAGCTGGGTAGCCTCCAGTGTTTGGTCACCTCTGGCCAAACAACCAACAGGGAAGGAACCCCGCCCCACCCATCAGCAGACAAGTGGATTAAAGTTTTACTGAGCTCTGCCCACCAGAGCAACACTCAGGTCTACCCACCCCCAGACCCTCCCATCAGGAAACTTGCACAAGCCTCTTAGATAGCCTCATCCACCAGAGGGCAGACAACAGAAGCAAGAAGAACTACAATCCTTCAGCCTGTGGAACAAAAACCACATTCACAGAAAGATAGACAAGATGAAAAGGCAGAGGGCTATGTAGCAGATGAAGGAACAAGATAAAACCCCAGAAAAACAACTAAATGAAGTGGAGATAGGCAACCTTCCAGAAAAAGAATTCAGAATAATGATAGTGAAGATGATCCAGGACCTCAGAAAAAGAATGGAAGCAAAGATCAAGAAGATGCAAGAAATGTTTAACAAAGACCTAGAAGAATTAAAGAACAAACAAACAGAGATGAACAATACAATAGCTGAAATGAAAAATACACTAGAATATACAGTAGAAGGAATCAGTAGCAGAATAACTGAGGCAGAAGAACAGATAAGTGACCTGGAAGACAGAATAGTGGAATTCACTGCCATGGAACAGAATAAAGGAAAAAGAATGAAAAGAAATGAAGACAGCCTCAGAGACCTCTGGGACAACATTAAATGAAGCAACATTTGCATTATAGGGGTCCCAGAAGGAGAAGAGAGAGAGAAAGGACCCAAGAAAATATTTGAAGTGATTATAGTCGAAAACTTCCCTAACATGGGAAAGGAAATAGCCACCCAAGTCCAGGAAGCACAGAGAGTCCTATGCAGGATAAGCCCAAGGAGAAACAAGTCGAGACACTTAGTAATCAAATTGAAAAAAATTAAAAACAAAGAAAAATTACTGAAAGCAAGAAGGGAAAAATGACAACATACAAGGGAACTCCCATGAGGTTAACAGCTCATTTCTCGGCAGAAACTCTACAAGCCTGAAGGGAGTGGCATGATATATTTAAAGTGATGAAAGGGAAGAACCTACAACCAAAATTACCTGGCAAGGATCTCATTCAGATTTGATGGAGAAATCAAAAGCTTTACAGACAAGCAAAAGCTAAGAGAATTCAGCATCACCAAACCAGCTCTACAACAAATGCTAAAGGAACTTCTCTAAGTTGGAAACATAAGAGAAGAAAAGGACCTACAAAAACAAACCCATAGCAATTAAGAAAATGGTCATAGGAACATACATATCAATAATTACCTTAAATGTGAATGGATTAAATGCTCCAACCAAAAGACACAGGCTCACTGAATGCATACAAAAACAAGACCCATATATATGCTGCCTACAAGAGACCCACTTCAGACCTAGGGACACATACAGACTGAAAGTGAGGGGATAGAAAAAGATATTCCATGCAAATGGAAATCAAAAGAAAGCTGGAGTAGCAATACTCACATCAAATAAAATAGACTTTAAAATAACGTTACAAGAGACAAGGAAGGATACTACACAATGATCAAGGCATCAATCCAAGAAGAAGATATAACAATTATAAATATATATGCACCTAACATAGGAGCACCTCAATACATAAGGAAACTGCTAACAGCTATAAAGGAGGAAATTGACAGTAACACAATAATCGTGGGGGACTTAAACACCTCACTTACACCAATGGACAGATCATCCAAACAGAAAATTAATAAGGAAACACAAGCTTTAAATGACACAATAGACCAGATAGTTTTAATTGATATTTATAGGACATTCCATCCAAAAACAGCAGATTACACTTTCTTCTCAACTGCACATGGAACATTCGCCAGGATAGATCACATCTTGGGTCACAAATCAAGCCTCAGTAAATTTAAGAAAATTGAAATCATATCAAGCATCACAGTGCTATGAGATTAGAATCATTTACAGGGAAAAAAACATTAAAAACACAAACACGTGGAGGGTAAACAATACGTTACTAAATAACCAAGAGATCACTGAAGAAATCAAAGAGGAAATAAAAAATACATAGAGACAAATTACAACACGATGAAAACACGATGATCCAAAACCTATGGGATGCAGCAAAAGCAGTTCTAAGAGGGAAGTTTATAGCAATACAAGCCTACCTCAAGAAACAAGAAAAATCTCAAATAAACAATCTAACCTGACACCTAAAGGCACTAGAGAAAGAAGAACAAACAAAACCCAAAGTTAGTAGAAGGAAAGAAATCATAAAGATCAGAGCAGAAATAAATGAAATGGAAACAAAGAAAACAATAGCAAAGATCAATAAAACTAAAAGCTGGTTTTTAAGAATATAAACAAAATTGATAAACCATTAGCAAGACTCATCAAGAAAAAAAGGGAGAAGACTCAAATCAACAGAATTAGAAATGAAAAAGGAGAAATAACAACTGACACTGCAGAAATACAAAGGATCATGAGAGATTACTACAAGCAGCTATATGCCAATAAAATGGACAACCTGGAAGAAATGGACGTATTCTTAGAAAAACACGACCTTCCAAGACTGAACCAGGAAGAAATAGAAAATATAAACAGACTAATCACAAGCACTGAAATTGAAACTGTGATTAAAAATCTTCCAAAAAAAAAAAAAAAAATCTTCCAACAAACAAAAGCCCAGGACCAGATGGCTTCACAGGTGAATTCTATGAAACATTTAGAGAAGAGCTAACACCCATCCTTCTCAAACTGTTCCAAAAAATTTCAGATGAAGGAACACTCCCAAACTCATTCTATGAGGCCACCATCACCCTGATACCAAAACCAGACAAAGATACTACAAAAAAAGAAAATTACAGACCAATATCACTGATGAATATAAATGCAAATATCCTCAACAAAATACTAGCAAACATAATCCAACAGCACATTAAAAGAATCATACACCATGATCAAGTGGGATTTATCCCAGGGATGCAAGGATTCTTCAGTATATGCAAATCAATCAATGTGATACACCATATTAACAAACTGAAGAATAAAAAGCCTATGGTCATCTCAATAGATGCAGAAAAAGCTTTTGACAAATTTCAACACCATTTATGCTAAAAACTCTCCAGAAAGTAGGCATAGAGGGCACCTACCTCAACATAATAAAGGCCAAACCCACAGCAAACATCATTCTCAATGGTGAAAAACTGAAAGCATTTCCTCTAAGATCAGGAACAAGACAAGGATGTCCATTCTTGCCACTATTATTCAACAGAGTTTTGGAAGTCATAGCCACGACAATCAGAGAAGAAAAAGAAGTAAAAGGAATACAAGTTGGAAAAGAAGAAGTAAAACTGTCACTGTTTGCAGATTACATGATACTATACCTAGAGAATCCTAAAGATGCTACCAGAAAACTACTAGAGCTAATCAATGAATTTGGTAAAGTTGCAGGATACAAAATTAATGCACAGAAATCTCTTGCATTCCTTTACACTAATGATGAAAAATCTGAAAGAGAAATTAAGGAAACCCATGTATCATTGCAACAAAAAGAATAAAATGCCTAGGAATAAACCTACCTAGGGAGACAAAAGAACTGTATGCAGAAAACTATAAGACACTGATGAAAGAAATTAAAGATGATACGAACAGATGGAGAGATATACCATGTTCTGGGATTGGAAGAATCAATATTGTGAAAATTACTATACTACCCAAAGCAATCTACAGACTTAATGCAATCCCTATCTAATTACCAATGGCATTTTGTACAGAACTAGAACAAAAAAAATCTTAAAACTTGTATGGAGACACAAAAGACACCAAATAGCCAAAGCAATCTTGAGGGGAAAAAAACGGAGCTGGAGAAATCAGACTCCGTGACTTCAGACTCTACTGCAAAGCTACAGTAATCAACACAGTATGGTACTGGCACAAAAACAGAAATATAGATCAATGGAACAGGATAGAAAGCCCAGAGATAAACCCTCGCACCTGTGGTCAACTAATCTATGACAAAGGAGGCAAGGATATACGATGGAGAAAAGACAGTGTCTTCAATAAGTAGTGCTGGGAAAACTGGACAGCTACATGTAAAAGAATGAAATTAGAACAATCCCTAGCACCATACACAAAAATAAACTCAAAATGGATTAGAGACCTAAATGTAAGGCCAGACACTATAAAACTCTTAGAGGAAAACATAGGAAGAACACTCTTTGACATAAATCACAGCAAGATCATTTTTGATCCACCTCCTAGAGTCATGGAAATAAAAACAAAAATAAACAAATGTAACCTAATGAAGCTTAAAAGCTTTTGCAAAGCAAAGGAAACTACAAACAAGATGAAAGACAATCCTCAGAATAGGAGAAAATATTGGCAAATGAATCAACGGACAAAAGATTAATTTCCAAAATATATAAACAGCTCATGCAGCTCAATATTAAACAAACGACCCAAACCAAAAATGGGCAGAAGACCTAAATAGACATTTCTCCAAAGAAGACATACAGATGGCCAAGAAGCACATGAAAAGCTGCTCAACATAACTAATTATTAGAGAAATCAAAACTACAATGAGGTATCACCTCACACCAGTTAGAATGCACATCATCAGAAAATATACGAACAACATATGCTGGAGAGGGTGTGGAGAAAAGGGAATGCTCTTGCACTGTTGGTGGGAACATAAATTGATACAGTCACTATGGAGAACAGTATGGAGGTTCCTTAAAAAACTTAAAACAGAATTACCATATGACCCAGCAATCCCACTACTGGTCATATACCCAGAGAAAACCATAATTCAAAAAGACACATGCACCCTAATGTTCATTACAGCACTATTTACAATAGCTAGGTCATGGAAGCAACCTAAATGCCCATCGATAGATGAATGGATAAAGAAGAAGTGGTACATATATACAATGGAATATTACTTAGCCATAAAAAAGGGATGAAATTGGGTCATTTGTAGAGACATGGATAGATCTAGAGACTGTCATACAGAGTGAAGTAAGTCAGAAAGAAAAAAACAAATATCGTATATTATTGCATATATGTGGAACCTAGAAAAATGGTATAGATGAACCCGTTTGCAGGGCAGAAATAGAGACACAGATGTAGAGAACAAACGTATGGACACCAAGGGGGGAAAGTGGCAGGGGTTGTGGTGGTGTGATGAATTCGGAGATTGGGATTGACATGTATACACTAATATGCATAAAATGGATAACTAATAAGAACCTACTGTATAAAAAATAAATTTAATTTAATTTAAAAATTAAAAAAAAAAAAGTAGTTAAGATGTCTTCTGACTGGCAAATCCTGGATGGCACTTCTTTAATTGATTGAGGTATTATCAGCACCACATGCTAGAGCATTAGCCAGCTCCTGCTGCCGACACTCAGACTTGCCTGCCCTTTGCCAGAAATCCCATCTGTTCTCTATCCTCAGTTTCTTTACAACCCAGTAGAATGTTTCATTATCTTTAGGAACAAAGGCAAACAATCTCTACTTTAATCACTGTGTTTATGGTTTAAAAATGAATTGGATTTAACTGGTTAAGTTTTTCAAGTATTACTTAGACCACTATACAGATGTCAGGGTACAGAACATCAGCTTTTCTACCTCAATAGTTTTGAAAACTTTCTTGCTACTGTGTTAAGAAAACGTTATACAGCAGTACCTAATCTTCTGTTTTTAAATATCATTATTTGTGCTACCGTTTTGAAGAGACTAATACTAATAAGCTAAGAATTTCATTTATCAAGCATTTATTATAAAATACATTGGCAAAAGCTAATGTGTATTGAAACACTTAAAAAAGAGGGAAAGATTACACTGGATTAGTACTTTAGAAGAATAAAATGTTCATTTATTTGTATTTAATATTCCCTAGGCAACTTTTATTTTGGTCACTAACAAAAAAAAGTCTACTAAATTTTTCCATCCTTCTGAAAATCCAGAAAAAGAAGCCTTCTATAATAATAAATAATGTGGATATTATTTAATTCTAGACAATTTTGAAAAGCCTGTATTGTCTAATTTGCTTTAAACTCTGCTAAATATAAAAGGGTACAAATTAGAATATTGGCTTTTGAATTGGTCATTGTCAGACAAAAGTGAGGACCCTCATGTCACTGAACCTTATGAAGTTCTTTTGGTGTTCATGGCAGTACTACATGTAAAGCAAAAAACTGTAGCAGCCCAAATGGGCAATAATAGAGAATAATTAATTAAATAAACCAATTACTTGGTTTACCGTATAAATCATTAAAATGATAATTAGGAAGATTAGAAAGCGACATAGAAAAATGGGAAGGCAACATAGATAAATATCACGTTAAGTGGAAAAGGCGATTTATAAAATTATATGTACCCCATGATTGCCACTACAGAAATGTTATATAAAGACTGGAATGTGGCTCTGTAGAAAGTCCTTGACCTATTACCAAAATTTCTGTAGTTGTTATGTGGTCTTTCTAAATGTTAAGGGGGAAAGGTGATCTCGGGTCAGTCATTATCAAACAAGATAGCAAATGTTGGACCAACAACAATTAGCAGAGAAGTTGAAAGCAGGAATTGTAGGCCCAAATGGTGATGTAGGAGACCCCATACACGGGCTCACCTGACAAACCCCCACAAAGAGCTAGCTATCCATGAACAAGAAGAACCCTGGAGTTCAATTAGGAAATTTTAGCAACACATTGGAATGAAAGACCTGAGAATAGCCCCATAAGGGGAGAGGAAAGACAGCTTCATTTTGCCTGCATCACCCCATTCCCCAAGCCAGCGCAGCTCAGCACCAAGAGGGAATTTGCCAGCTAGGAAGAGTTCCTCTCACCAGGCCAGGAAAAAAAGAATGGGGTGAGCCACTAGCTTCCCCAGCCTTTTCTGGGCACTGCAGTTACCTCTTCTAGATTCTATGAACTGACTTGGGAAAGAGAAGAATAATCGTATGCCAGCAGATTGGATAACCTAAAAGAAGTAAACTTCTAGAAAACATAGGTACTCCCATGACTGAATCATGAAGAAACAGAAAATCTGAACAGACCTATATATAACTAGTAAGGTGATTGACTTAGTAATCTGAAACCTCCCAATACATAAAGCCCAGACCATATGGTTTCACTGGAGAATTCTACCAAACATTTAAAGAAGAATTAACACCAATCCTTCTCAATCTCTTCCAAAAAACTGAAGTGGAGGAAACATTCCTAAATTCATTTTATGAGGCCAGCAATATGCTGATACCAGAACCAGACAAGGACACTACAAGAAAAGAAAACTATAGGCCAATACCCCTGATGAGCATAGATGCAAAAATTCTCAACAAAATATCAGTAAAACAAATTCAAACCAAATGCAGCACATTAAGAGGCTCCTACACCATTATCAAGTGGGGTTATTCCTGGGGTGCAAGGATGATTCAAAATACACAAATCAAAAACACCACATTATAGAATGAAAGATAAAAATATATGAGCATCTCCATAGATGTAGAAAAAGCATATGACAAAATGCAACATCCTTTTATGATAAAAACACTCAACAAATTGGGTATAGAAGAAACATACCTTAACATAATCAAGACCATATATGACAAACCCAAAGCCAACATTATACTCAATGGTGAAAGGCTGAAAGCTTTTCCTCTAAGATTAGAAACAAGACATGGGTGCCCACTCTCACCACACCTATTAAGCATAGGACTGGAAGTCCTAGCCAGCACAATCAGGCAAGAAAAAGAAATAAAAGGTATTCACACCAGAAAGGGAGAAGTGAAATTATCTTTGTAGATGATATAATCTTAAATATGGTAAAGACTCCACCAAAAAACTGTTAGAACTACTCAGTGAATTTAGTATAGTTGCAGCATACAAAATCTACATACAGAAACTAGTTGCATTTCTATACACCAATAACAATACATCTTAAAAAGAAACAAAGAGACCAATCCCATTCACAATATCATCAAAAGCAATAAAATACTTAGGGATAATTTTAACCAAGGAGATGAAAGATCTATACACTGAAAAGTACAAGACTTTGATGAAAAAAATGGAAGACACACAAAAAATGGAAAGATATGAGTGTTCATGTATTAGAAAAATTAATATTGTTAAAATGTTCATACCAGTCAGAGCCATCTATTGACTTAATGTAATCCCTATCAAATTTTTAATGAATTTTTTTTCACAGAGATAGGATAATCCTAAAACTTGTATTGAACCACAAAAGACTCCAAAAAGCCAAAGCAATCCTGAGAAAGAAGAACAAAGCTGGAGCCGTCACACTTCCTGATTTCAAACTATACTACAAAGCTATTGTAATAAAACAGTATGATATTGGTATAAAAACAGATACCTGGACCAATGGAACAGAATCAAGAGCCCAGAAACAAACCCTCGCATATTCAGTCAACTGATATTTGACAAGGGAGCCAAGAATACCCAGTAGGGAAAGGAAACTCTCTTCAATAAATTGTGTTGGGAAAACCAGATAACCACATGAAATTAGACCCTTATCTTACACCACTCACAAAAATTAATTCAAAGTAGATTAAAGACTTAAACATAAGACCTGAAACCATAAAACTGCTAGAGGAAAACATAGTGAAAAACCTTTTTGACATGGGTCATGGCAATGATTTTTAAAATATGAAACCTAAAGCATAAGCAACGCAATAAAAAGTAAACATATGGGACTACATAAAACTAAAAAGTTTTTGCAAGACAAAAGAAATGATCAACAAAGTGAAAAGACAACCTACAGAATGGGGGAAAATATTTTCAAATCATGTATCTGATAGGGGTTAAAGTCCAAATTATATAAGGAATTCATACAACCCAATAGCAAAAGATACATAGGATTAAAAAATGGTCAGAGGAATGGAATACACATTTTTCCCAGGAAGACATACAAGAGACCAACAGGTACATAAAAAGATGCTCGACCATAGTAATCATCAGGGAAATGCAAATCAAAATCACAATAGAATATGACCTCGCACCTGTTAGAATGGCAGTCATCAAAAGGGTAAGAGATAACTAGTTTTGGCGAGGATGTGGAGAAAAGGGTATCCTTATGCACTGTTGGTGGGAATGTAAATTGGTACAGCCACTAGGGAGAACAGTATGGAGGCTCCTTAAGAAATTATTGGCAATCTCTCTTCAGGGTATATACCCAAGGGAAATGAAATCAGGATCTTGAAAAATATCTGCACTCCCTCGTTCATGGCAGCTTTACTCACAATAGCCAAGATACGGAAATAACCTCAGTGTCTGTTAATGGTTGAATGGATAAAGATGTGAGATACATGTTATGTGTATGTGTGTGTAGAAGAAGCCAGTAGGAAGAAGAAAATCTTGCCATTGGTGACTATGTGGATGGACCTTGAGGACATTGTGCTAAGTGAAATAAGTCAGACAAACACAAATACTGTATGATATCACTTGTACATGTAATCTAAAAAGCTGAACACATAGAAACAGAAAGCATTGATAAAATGGTGATTACCAGGGGCTGAGGGGGTGGGGAAAATGGGGAGATATTTGTGAAAGGGTACAGACTTCCAGTTATAAGACAAATAAGTTTTAGGGATCTAATGTACAGCACAGTGACTGTAATTAATAAAACTCTTTTATATACTTGAAAGTTTGCCAAGTTTTTTTTTAATGCTAAATTCAAACGTGTTTTGTTTGTTTGTTTGTTTGTTTGTGGTACACGGGCCTCTCACTGTTGTGGCCTCTCCCATTGTGGAGCACAGGCTCTGGACGCGCAGGCTCAGCGGCCATGGCTCACGGGCCCAGCCGCTCCGCGGCATGTGGGATCTTCCCGGACCGGGGCACGAACCCGTGTCTCCTGCATCGGCAGGCAGACTCTCAACCACTGCGCCACCAGGGAAGCCCCAAATGTGTTTTTTGATAATACAAAAAGGTAATCCTTGAAAATCAGAATACTTATCAAGAAAGTACACAATAACTTAAGTATTAAATATCTGTATGAAATAACTGTTGCAAAGTTCGACAAAAAATGTACACTTAGAACATGTGGTTATTTAAAAAAAAAACAAAAACAGGAAAAAAGTGTAATAAAGAAAGTAGATCTTAAATGTTCTTACCACACAAAAAAAACGGTAATTAGGTGATGTTACGGAGGCATTAGCTGACGCTATGGGAGATAAATCATTTCACAATATATGTGTATCAAATCAACACTTTGTACACTTTAAATGTACACAATGTTTTATGTCAATTATAACTCAATAAAGCTGGGAAAAATGAAAGCAGGCATTGTATATAATTCAAAACCAAATATGATATTTAAGGTGGGTCTTTTGAAAAGGATTGAAATATTTCTATAAGTATGGTTTCAAATTTACTATGCAAGAAACATACTTATTTTCCATACAAAATGGTTTCTCTTAATTTCCCCAATGTTTTTAACTTTATCTGTAAGTTAATAAATATATCCATTTTCGAATTCAGTGTGATCATCTTGAATGTTTGCACAAACACCCTCTGTGACACATAAAGTGACCTTCGGTTTTATTATGGTCTAATTATAAGCCTGAGGGGGCTCTGCCATATGTCATAGGAAAACTGTTTTTCCCTAGATTTTCACTAGATCCCAGCTCCCATCTGACCTGATGGTTCGTAGTAAAGGTGTTCCTGAGGTTGTTTCTAAACTAAAAAAAAAAATGTAATTTAGTTTGACTTAATTGTGGTTCATAAGATTCTAGAACATAGCTAAATACTAAATGTGTGGGTTTTTTTTTTTTTTTTTTTTTTTAGCCGCACCCCACGGCTACAGTGAAAGCACGGAGTCTTAACCTCTGGACCGCTAGGGAATTCCCTAAATGTGTATTTAAATTCTTAAACACTTTTTAAGAAGTCTCAGTTTGGACACATGTATGTTAAATCAAAATGTAGCCCTATTCCACCTCTGACACAGTGATCAGCATGTGTGCATGATAGCCATGACCTTTACAGGTATCTAAGTTGTCAATTTAATAATCCAATAGTGAGTAAAAAAGCATTTCATTGTTAAAACATTTCCTGATCTTTCCTTACTTTTGTTTGCTTTGGTAGATGATTTTTCAAATGTAACAAATTTCTCCTTAGTAAAACATTTTTAAACAAATTCACTGAACTAACAAATGGTGAGTCCCTTAAGATCACAGTAATCGTATTCATTTTCTGTATCTTGCTGACACCAAACATGATACTGTCTCATAGGAAAAGATGAATTAATACTGTTAAATTGAGTTGTGTCTTTGAGAAGGACTGTCTCCTTAAGAGTATTTTATTTTCTAGACCAGCACCATCCTATAGGACTTACTGAAATTATGGACACGTTTTATATCTGTGCTGTGTAATATGATAACCAATAGCCACAAGTGGCTATTGAACGTTAAAATATGGCTAGTGTGGGGTTTCCCTGGTGGCCGAGTGGTTAAGAATCCGCCTGCCAATGCAGGGGATATGGATTCGAGCCCTGGTCTGGGAAGATCCCACGTGCCGCGGAGCAACTAAACCCATGCACCACAACTATTGAGCCTGTGCTCTAGAGCCCACCTGCCACAACTACTGAAGCCCACGCGCCTAGAGCCCATGCTCTGCGACAAGAGAAGCCACCTCAATGAGAAGCCCACGCACCACAGCAAAGAGTAGCTCCCGCTCGCTGCAACTAGAGAAAGCTCATGCACAGCAATGAGGACCCAACACAGCCAAAAATAAATAAATAAAATAAATAAATTTATTAAAAAAATATGGCTAGTGTGGCTGAATTTTTTATTGTATTTAATTTTAATTTATTTAAATAGCTATATGTGGCTAGTGGTAACTTTATTGTATAGGTCTAGATCCACGAGAATTTACGTTGAGGAACAGCCCAAGTTTCTCTCAAATGCAGAGCCCGGTTGGACAAGTCTTCTGTGTTCATCTCTTTTTTTGAAACAGATTCTGGGGATTTAGCTTGTTTTTATTTCCTATTTAAGTTGGCCTATACCCTATTTATCCACTCATCCATTCAATCAGCAAATATTTACTTAGCATTAATTATGTGCTATACACTCTGCTAGAAGCTAAGGAGTGAAAAATGAGCAAGACAAGTCCCTGCCCACAAGCAACTTACAGTCTAGTAGGGGAAGAAAGGTTAGAAAATAAATAAATGTGATAGAAGTAGCACAGGGCCCAGTGTGGCCACAAAGGAAGGGATTGTTGATAGTCCCCGGAGGAGATAGGAAAGGCTTCACAGAAGATGCTGTGAGCCATGAAAAATGAGCAGGCATTTCCAGGTGAACAAATGAGGGAAGGCATTTATGTGTTGGACCACGTGCCCGCTAAATTCATATGTTGAAGTCCTATCCCCTAGTACCTCAAAATGTGACCTTATTTGGAAATACGGTCACTGTCAATGTAATTAAAATGAGGTTTAATACTCGAGGATGAACCCCTAATCCAATATGACTGGTATTCTTATAAAAAGGAAAAACTTGGACACACAGACACACACAAGGAGAATACCATGTAGATATTGGAGTTAACGCTGCCAAAACCAAGGAACTACCAGAATCTAAAAGTGAGGCGTGGAACAGGTCCTTCCCTAGTGCCTTCAGAGGGAGCTTAGGCCTTCTGACATATTAATCTCAGACTTCTAGCTTCCAGAACTGTGAGATTATAAATTTCTATTGTTTAAGCCACTTAGTTTGTGGTATGGTAGTCCCCCCTCATCCATGGGGGATACAGTCCATCCCCAGGGGATGCCTGAAACTGAGGACAGTGCTGAACCTTACAATGTACTGTGTTTTTCCTGTACATACACACCTATTATAAAGTTTAATTTATAATTAAGCACAGTAAGAGAATATGCAAATTGCCAGCATCACTACTCTTGCACTTTGGGGCCATTATTAAATAAAATAAGTGTTACTTGCACACAGGCACTGCAACACTGTGATTGTTGATCTGATAACCAAGATGGTTACTAAGTGACAATTTGAGTGAGATATGCTGGGCAAAGGGATGATTCACATCCTGGGAGGGATGGAACAGGATGGTGTGAGACGCCGTCATGCTACTCAGAACGGCATGCAATTTAAAAATTATGAATTGTTTATTTCTGGAATTTTCCATTAAATAATTTTAGACTGCAGTGACCGTGGATAACTGAAACCACAGATAAGGGGGGAGCCACTGTACTTTGTTGTAGCAGCCCCATCAAACTGATGCAGCATTCCTGATCAAGGAAGCAGTATTGTGAAAGCAAGGCAAATAGTCTTTGGAAGATATTTATTAAAGTTCTGTTTTGTGGTTACCTAACTCGGCATTTTAGAAGGAAAATAATAAAGCAAGCATCAGCCTGAGTATGAATATTTCTTTTATAAATGTTTTTCTACTCTCAGAAAAACAAAAGCTAAGGCTGTAATAATGTTTGGAGCAAAACTGGGAGTGTGTTTCTGCTAAAATGTATCATGAATCAAAAAATAAATGTTTACTGGCCCTCATAAGTCAGAAGAAAGTTTTTGTTTATTGAACTTGTCTCCCTACATAAAGTAGTTATACCATTGCTAATGAGACCCCTCCCCCCCCAATTTCCTGTATATATCATATGAGGAAATATATGAGAGCTATTTTTTTCTATTTCTGTTGTATCAACTTTGGGGAGAGGGTTCATAAGCAGGAGCTGGGTGGCTACAGCTAGAACAGTATTCATCCTGGTAGGATGGTGCCCTAAGGGCCAACCTCACTCCTCCAATTTTCACAGGGATGAGTGAGATTGGGATCTGAGAGGGCAGAGTCCAGAGGCACAAGTAACATTTTAACTCTGGAAAGCGGCATCCCTTGCAAAGGAAGAATTGTCAGAACCCAGATAGCCTTCTAGCCAGAATTCCGGAGTGAGAGAATGGGGGATTGAGCGTTTAGGACATCAGTCTTTTCCTTTGTGTCCATGCAGCAGTAAGTGCCAAGCATTAATTAACTCACAGGAATGGGTTAGAGACAATGAACTGTGAATTGCATTAAGTCACTTATGTGGTGCAAAAGTCATTCTGCAACAAATGTGAATAACAGTAGGGTACCTTGTAGGAAGTAGACGTAGCCTAACAAAGCTAAAGTATGAGGTGCATGGCGGGTAAGGGTTGGAAGGGATATGGACAAGTTGAGAGGTTGACAAGTGCAAAAGAGCAGCAAGTTTGATATGGGCATCAGGAAATAAAAATAGATCACTTTTGGACATTTTGAATTTGAACAGCTTTTTGGACGTTCAAGGGGAGATCACCAGGAGGCAGTTAGATATACAAATCTCTTGTTAGGGTAGGTGTGATACTGCGATTTATAATAGAAACATTTATTTGTTTTCTGGCACAGAGCTCCAAAACCATTGGAATTTCTTAAGAGAGGAGAGCTATAAAGGTATCTTTTGTTATGTTAATGAGGCGACTTTGGGGAAAACATCTAGGTAACCTAAGGATGGGGGCTGGTTGCCAGGCAACCCAGCCATGAGATTAGAGAATTGGAACTTTCAGTGCCCCGCCACCCACTCACCCACCTCTGGGGAGGAGAGAGGGGCTGGAGGTTGAATCAATGCCAATGACCAATGAGTCAATCAATCATGACTATGTAATGAAGCCTCCATAAAAACCCAAAAGGATGGGGTTCAAAGGGTTTCTGGGTTGTGAACATGTGGAGATTTGGGGAGCATGACAAGCTGTGAACACAAGTAGACCATTGCCAAAGAAGGACGTTTTGACTCTTCTGCTTATTGCACTAAAAATTTCATTGCTCAACATGTTGCATTCCTTAACATGCTGCATTCCATGTTGCATTCCATGTTGCATCTCTAGCAACACTTTCCTGACAGCAGAGTGAAGAGCCTTGAGCATTTCATAGTGGAAAATTCTGTTTCAGTTTTTATTATTCTGTTAAGTTTTCAAGAAGGACAGCTAGGTCTAAATAGTCAACTAGGGTAAGAATATAAAATTTCTGCTCTTAAAATTTACAAATATTCCTATGAATCTCTGTGGGAATAAATTATATAAGAATGTTTATTCCTTAGAGGTTTTAATAAATATTTCTTTGATGTTTCCTCCAAAGCTTATTGAAATAGGTCAGGAAAATATTTTCCTTTAATTTGTTTCAGTTCATTAGAAGACCACATTCTATATTAAAGGCTAAGAAATCGTCCCTCTCCTATCTTGCATGTCAGATTATATTCATATACATTGGGGACTACAATGAGCAGAATTCCCTGGCACATTGGATGGATAACATGACTGAGAAATAAACATGTATTGTTTTAATTTTAAAAAACCCAACTCTCTTTATATTGGTCTTAACACTGTACTATGTGTATGTGGTTACTTTGAGTTACTTTTGTTAGGACCTATTAGGCACCTAGTTGAGTGTCTGGAAAAGAGGGATGTTAAACAAGCAATGCAATTTATTCTCCCACGGAAGGAAAACTAGGTGGCTGAGAAACAGGGGTTGGGAGAGACTTTTAAACTATGTCTTCCCTTTTTGAGTACCTACTTCAGTAACTGAATTATATACCCTTTTGTAGATTTTGAATTTTGAGTTATATTCATGTATTACCTATTCAAAACTTTTTTCATCAAATAAGGTTTTTGCTCTAAAAATTATGTTTTAATGACTAAGGGAAATAATTAGGTATTAGAAAGCCTGTGTTTAAGTCTTGGGTATGCTTTTCTTTTTAAATACTTCTTTTATGCTTCCGTTTAACCTTCATTAACATTTCTACATCACAGGTTTCCCTTGACGATCTAACAAGGTAAAATTGTTGAAAGTTCACTTTATGCTGAAAAGCATTATTCACACCTAAGTTATTGCTGAGGAGTGTTAAGGACTGAATGTTTGTATCCCCCAAAATTCATACATTGAAATCCTAACTCTCAGTGTGATGGTATTAGGGGGTGGAGCATTTGGGATGTGATTAGGTCATGAAAGTGGAGCCCTCATGAATGGGATTTGTGCCCTTATAAAAGTGAACCTAGAGAGCTCCCATGTCTCTTCCACTGTGTGAGGACACAGTGAGAAGATGGTCATGTGTGAACCAGGAAGGAAGTCTTCATCATGACACTGAATCTGCTGGTACCTTGATCTTGGACTTCCCAGCCTCCAGAGCTATAAGAAATAATTTACTTTTTTTTTTTTTTTTTTTGCGGTATGCAGGCCTCTCACTGTTGTGGCCTCTCCTGTTGCAGGACACAGGCTCCAGACGTGCAGGCTCAGTGTCCATGGCTCAGGGGCCCAGCCGCTCCACGGCTTGTGGGATCTTCCCGGATTGGGGCACAAACCCGTGTCCCCTGCATCGGCAGGTGGACTCTCAACCACTGTGCCACCAGGGAAGCCCAATAATTTTCTTTTTTAAGCCATTCAGTCAATTGTACTTTGTTACAGCAACCCAACAGACTTAGACAAGGGACATTGTGGAGAAGTGGGAAGACCTTGGGAGTCAAACAGACTGGAATCATCACTCGCTGGTTATGTGATCTTGGGCAAGTTTCTTAGTCTCCAGAATTTAATTCACTAAAATGTTACCATGAGCGTAGGGACTATTTTTTTCACTACTCTGTCCCCAGAACCTAGAATAGTGTCTGACATAAGGTCAGTGCTCAACAAATGTTTTCTGAGTGGATCTCTCTGTGCTTTAGTTTCTTCACTTGTAAATCATGGAAAAGTTGGAATGGAATGAGAGAGTCGTGTTAGTTAAATTTACAGTTCAGCTTTTTAGAGCTTGGTTACGTGTCTGCTGCTTCCTTAGGAGCCTCACAGTAATGACAGATATTTATCATGAAATTACTCTCAGAGGTGGATAAATCTCCATCTTAAGGTCTACCAGCAGAGACTTCTGGCCATGGTGGAGTAGAGAGGTTGGTAAATGCTCTCCCCGGTAAACAACTAGACGAAATTGTCAGAACCAGCCATTTCAGCGTTCTGGAAAATTAACTGAAGACAAACAAATGGAGAAGTGCTTATTTATGAAAAACCGCTGAACCTCAGGTAGGAGCAATATGAGTCTGTGGGGTTCTTGCCTGGGGCTGTTCCCATTCCCAGCCCCAGCCCACCTCCTGCTCCAATGGCACAGGTGTTCTACCAGGGTGGAGCTGGCTGTGGAAAGTAGCAGCTTCACTGCCAGAGCTGGATGACTTGATTTGGAACAGAGGATAGAAAATACCACCCCATAGTGTGGTCAATAAAAGCAGCAAACCTGATAGAAAATGAATGGGCAGAGTCCATGATTCTGCTAATCTTAGGTTATGGTTCTAGTTGGGAGGAGTGGCCAGCAAGATATATAATAGGGATATATCCTGGCAATAAGAGAGCCATAGAGAGGCTTGACAAGCTCTCTACACATCTCTGGCTGATGGGTAGGCTGCAAGCATGCCCAGGGAGACCTAGAAGCCTGGTAAGAAGTAAAACCTGGGGCAAATCTTAAAGGTTCCTGAATTTTGAATATACTCATAAATGCACATACAAATCCATTGGTAAGTGTGGGGAAACTTACTGCTTTGAGGTGGTTTAGCACCGCCTTGGGCTAATCAGTGGTTGATTATCAGTCTATGCAGACAGAGGGGTAACACCTAGAAAGCAAGCTAAAACACAAAAGTAAGAATTTTTTAAAAACTGAGCAGGGACATAATGACCGCACATCACAGGACAGACATGTCTACTGTCTCTTAACTCAAAATTTACCCTTGATTGTCAACTCTGTGTAAAAGATGAGCCTTTGAAATAATTTTTCTTTGCCAGATGGTACAATGTTAAAATGTTTCAATAAGGGGTGATGGAGAATCATTGCAATTGGAAGGGTTTCACCAGAGTCCAGCTCCTACAGTGTAGGTGGTTGCCCACCACCATGCTTCTGCAGCATGGGCAGCTTCTCCAGTACTAGAATCCTGTACAGCAGGGGTCCCCAATCCCTGGACCAATAGTAGGAGGTGAGTAGCGGGCGAGTGAGCGAAGTTTTGTCTATATTTACAGCCGCTCGCCATTGCTCGCGTTACCGCCTGAGCTCCACCTCCTGTCAGATCAGAGGCATCATTAGATTCTCATAGGAGCGCGAACCCTCTGTGAACTGCGCATGTGAGGGATCTAGGTTGCAGGCTCCTTATAAGACTCTAATGCCTGATGATCTGAGGTAGAGCTGAGGTGTAGCACTGGGGAGAGGCTGCAAATATAGATTATCATTAGCAGAGAGGTTTGACTGCACAGAGACCATAATAAATCAATTGTTTGCAGACTCATATCACAACCCTATCTGTGAGCGTCAAGTGGCAATTAACTGAATTTGGTGGCAGGCTTTACAGTGACAAGCAGGTTGATGTACTTCAGTTGTACAGCTGCATCTGGTGGCAGGCGTTAAGTCAGAATCCGACACTTATTTTAGTCCACGTGGCCCGCCCGTTATTCTATTTACCACTTCCATCCTCGCCTCTTTCCTACAATTTTGAAAGCACTGCACACTTGTCTCAGTCACAGTTTTGCTAAGCCCACAAGCTAACCCTAGCCAAAATGAGTAAAAAACAAATGTCACTGGAGAGCTTCTTTGAAAAGGGGGAAAGACCCAATGATGAGACAGCAGAAGACTCTAAGACTGTCAACAAAAAGAAAGCTGTATTTAGAAGAAAATACCAGAGTCCTACTTAAATTACAGATTCATTGCAACAGGTGATTCACATTCTCCAAGCCTGCTTTGGATAATATGTGGTGACCGGCTATCCAACGAAGCCATAAAAACTTCAAAACTGCTTCTCCACATGGAGACCAAGCATCTTGCATTAAAAGACAAGCCTTTGGAGCTTTTCAAAAGAAAAAAAACGTAAACACGAAGAACAGAAGCAATTATTGAAGGCCACAACTTCATCAGATGTGTGTGCACTGAGAGCATCATTCTTAGTGGCTAACCGCATTGCTAAAGCTAAGAAGCCTTTTACTACTGGTGAAGAGTTGATCCTGCCTGCTGCTAAGGACATTTGTCGTGAACTTTTAGGAGAGGCTGAAGTTCAAAAGGTGGCACATGTTCCTCTTTCGGCTAGCACCATAACTAGAGGAATTGATGAAATAGCAGAGGATATTGAGGCACAATTGTTGGAGAGGATTAATGAGTCACCGTGGTACACAATCCAGGTTGACGAGTCTACCGATGTTGACAACAAGGCAACAGTGCTTGTGTTTGTGTGATACATTTTTCAGGAGGATGTGCATGAGGATATGTTATGTGCACTTTTGTTGCCAACCAACACCACAGCTGCAAACTATTCAAGTCTTTGAATAATTACATATCAGAAAACTGAACTAATCATTTTGTGTCAGTATATGCACAGATGGAGTGGCTGCCACGACTGGACGGCTTTCTGGTTTCACTACTCGGGTCAAAGAGGTCGCTTCTGAACGTGAGTCTACACACTGTGTCTCCATAGGGAAATGCTGGCTAGCCGAAAAATGTCACCTGAACTTAACAATGTTTTTCAGCATGTGATTAAAATTATCACATTAAAGTACACATTAAAGTACCACATTAAGGTACATGACCTTAACTCACGTCTGTTCGTGCAGCTCTGTGAGGAGATGGACGCAGAGCACACACGTCTTCTCTTATACACAGAAGTGAGGTGGCTTTCTAAAGGTAGATCTCTGGCCAGTGTTTCTGAGTTATGAGAACCGCTCCAGAGATTTCTCTTAGAAGAACAGTCACCACTGGCAGCACATTTCAGTGACACAGAATGGGTCACAAAACTTGCTTACTTGCGTGACATAGTCAACCTGCTCAACAAACTCAATCTCTCACTTCAGGGGAGAACGACAGCTGTGTTCAAGTCGACAGATAAAGTGGCTGTGTTCAAAGCCAAACTGGAATTATGGGGGCGACGAGTGAACATTGGGATTTTTGACATGTTTCAAACATTAGCAGAGATTTTGAAAGAGACTGAGCCAGGGCCTTCTTTCTCCCAGCTGGTGCATGACCACCTATCTCAGCTTTGAAAAGAATTTGAGCATTACTTCCCAACCACAAAAGACCCCTAAACTGGGAAGGAATGGATCCATGGCCCATTTGTGAATAAGCCAGGTGAACTGACTTTGCCCATGCTAGAAGAGGATCAACTGCTTGAGATCGCAAATGACGGTGGCCTTAAAAGTATGTTTGAGACAACTTCAAATCTCCATACGTTTTGGATTAAAGTGAAGGTGGAATATCCTGAGATTGCCACAAAAGCACTGAAAAGCCTGCTTCCATTTCCAACATCCTGTCTTTGTGAAGCAGGGTTTTCTGCAGTGACAGCAACCGAAACGAGATCACAGAGGAGACTGGACATAAGAAACACACTTTGGGTCACTGTCTCCCATCACCCCCAGGTGGGACCATCAGGTTGCAGGAAAACAAGCTCAGGGCTCCCACTGATTCTGCATTATGCTGAGTTGTCTAATTATTTCATTATACATTACAATGTAATAATAATAGAAATAAAGCACACAATAAATGTAACACGCTTGAATCATCCCGAAACCATCCCCTGCCCCCAGTCTGTGGAAAAATTTTCTTCCACGAAACCAGTCCCTGGTGCCAAAGATGTTGGGGACCGCTGCTGTACAGCATGCCACACAAGCATATAAAATTTTTGAACAACACTATCAACCAACTTGACTTAAGTGATATTTACAGAATGCTCCATCTAACAACAGCAGAATACACATTCTTTTCAATTGCACACAGAAAAATTTTCCAAGACAGAATATGTGCTAGGCCATAAAATATGTCTCAATAAATTTAAAAGAATTGAAATCATTCATAGTATGTTTTACAACCACAACAATTAAATTATAGATAAGTATCAAGGGACTTCCCTGTGGTCCAGTGGGTAACACTCTGCGCTCCCAGTGCAGGGGGCCCAGGTTCGATCCCTGGTCGGAGAACTAGATCCCACATGCATGCCGCAACTAAGACCTAGCTCAGCCAAAATAAATAAATAAATAAATATTTAAAATAAATAAATTAGTATGAAAAAGAAACTTGGATTTGTAGCATTGTGTTTCTGGTGAGACTTCTACCTCTGAATAGCTTTCCCCAACACTCTAAAGGAAGTATTCCCCACAGTGCTTAGAGAAAAATATATAACATTAAATGGTAATGTTAGAAAACAAAAAGTCTTGAATCAATAATGTAAGCTTCCACCTTAAGAAATTAGAAAAGAGCAATTTAAACCCAAACTAAGCAGAAATAAGGAAATAATAAAATCAGAGTGGATATCAACAAAATAAAAATAGTAGAGAAAGATCAATGAAACTAAAAAATGATTCTTTGAAAAGTCCAACAAAAGTGATAAATCTTTAGTTAGACCAACCAAGAAAAAAAAAGAAGGCATAAATGACCAATATCAGGATTGAAAGAGAGAACATTACTACTGACCCTACAGAAATTGAAAGGATATATTAAGGCAGGGGTCCCCAACCCCTGGGCCTCGGACTGGTACTGATCCGTGGCCTGTTAGGAACAGGGCCGCACAGCAGGAGGTGAGTAGCGGGCCAGCGAGTGAAGTTTCATCTGCCGCTCTCCATCGCTCGCATTACCATCCCCCCCCCCCCCCACCCCCCCCACCTCCCCCCACCCCCGTCCGTGGATAAATTGTCTTCCGCGAAACCCGTCCCTGGTGCCAAAAAGTTTGGGGACTGCTGTATTAAGGTATTATTTGAACATCTTTTTTTGGTCAGCAAATTATACAACTTAGATGCAAAGGATAAATTCTCAGAAATACAAAAACTACCAAAACTACTTAAGTATAAAATCTGAATAGACATATAAGAAGTAAAAATTTAGCGTAGTAATGAAAAATCTTCCCATAACGAAAATCCCAGGGCTAGATGGCTTCATAGGCAAATTCTATGAAATAATTGAAGAAGAAATAATACCAATCTGATATAACTCCTTCACAAAATAGAGGGAGAAGTTACACTTCCCAACTCATTCAATGAGGCCAGTATTATCCTGACACCAAAGCCAGATAATGTCATTGTGAAAAAAGAAAACTGTAAACAAATATCCCTCATGAAAAGAAAAAAGTTTTTTTTTAGACTAGTTACCTTTCTTAAAAATTAGTTAATTATTTATTTTTGACTGTGTTGGGTCTTCGTTGCTGCGTGCAGGGGCTTTCTCTAGCTGCAGCATGCGGGGGCTACTCTTCCTTGTGGTGCACAGGCTTCTCATTGTGGTGGCTTCTCTTGTTGCGGAGCACGGGCTCTAGGCACGTAGGCTTCAGTAGTTGTGGCATGTGGGCTCAGTAGTTGTGGCACACAGGCTTAGTTGCTCTGCGGCATGTGGGATCTTCCTGGACCAGGGCTCAAAACGTGTCCCCCGCATTGGCAGGCAGATTCTTAACTGCTGAGCTACCAGGGAAGCCTGAAAAGAAATATTAAAATTCTTTTTTATGATTTAACAATTTTTTTTATTGGAGTATAGTTCATTTACAATGTTGTGTTAGTTTCAGGTGAACAGTAAAGTGACTCAGTTATACATATACATATATCCACTCTTTTTTAGATTATTTTCCCATATAGGCCATTACAGAGTATTGAGTAGAGTTCCCTGTGCTTTACCGTAGGTACTTATTAGTTATCTATTTTATATATAGTAGTTTGTATATGTCAGTCCCAATCTCCCCATTTATCCCTGCCCCCTTTACCCACTGGTAGTCATAAGTTTGTTTTCTACATCTGTAACTCTATTTTCATATTGAAGGTAAGTTCATTTGTACCCTTTCTCTTAGATTCCAGATATAAGCGATATCATATGATATTTGTTTTTCTTTCTGACTTACTTCACCCAGTATGACAATCTTTAGGTCCATCCATGTTGTTGCTGCAAATGGCATTATTTTGTTCTTTTTTATGGCTGAGTAATATTCCATTGTATATATTACCACATTGTTTTTATCCATTCCTCTGTTGAGGAACACTTAAGTTGCTTCCATGTCTTCACTATTGCATATAGTGCTGCAATGAACATTGGGGTGCACGTATCTTTTCAAATTGTGGTTTTCTCCAGATACATGCCCAGGAGAGGGATTGCTGGATCATATGATAGTTCTATATTTAGTTTTTTAAGGAACCTCCATACCATTCTCTGTAATGGTTGTACCAATTTACATTCCCACCAACAGTGCAAGAGGGTTCCCTTTTCTCCACACCCTCTCCAGCATTTATTGTTTGTAGGTTTTTTGATGATGGTTATTCTGACTGGTGTGAGGTGATATCTCATTGTAGTTTTGATTTGCATTTCTCTAATAATTAGTGATGTTGAGCATCTTTTCATATGTTTTTTAGCCATCTGTATGTCTTCTTTGGAGAAATGTCTATTTAGATCTTCCACCCATTTTAAAAAAATATTTATTTATTTATTTGACTGTACTTAGTTGCAGCACACGGGATCTCCTTTGTAGCACGTGGGATTTTTAGTTCCCTGACCAGGGATCAAACCTGGGCCCCCTGCATTGGGAGCACAGAGTCTTAACCACTGGACCACGAGGGAAGTCCCTCTTCTGCCCATTTTTTGATTGGGTGGTTTGGTTTTTTGATATTGAGCTGCATGATCTTTTTTTTTTTAAATTTTTGGCCACGCCACGTGGCATACAGGATCTTAGTTCCCCGACCAGGGATCAAACCCACGCCCCCTGCAGTGGAAGTGCAGTCTTAACCACTGGACCGCCAGGGAAGTCCCACATGAGCTGTTTGTATATTTTGGAGATTAATCCCTTGCCTGGTTGCTTCATTTGCAAGTATTTTCTCCCATTCTGAGGGTTGTCTTTTAATTTTGTTCATGGTTTCCTTTGCTGTGCAAAAGCTTTTAAGTTTAATTAGGTCCCATTTGTTTATTTTTGTTTGTAATTAGGTTCCAGTAACCCTCATGAAAATAAATATTAAAATTCTTTTAAAGACTTTAGCCAAATCTAACAACACACAAAAAAGATTACACATCATGACTAAGTGGAAGTTATCCTAGAAATATCACATGGTCATCTCAAAAATTATTATGAATATGCAGTAATTAAGATAGTGTGGTATTGGTGTAAGAATAGATATATAGATTAGAACAGAATTGAGAGTCCAGAAATAAAATTCTTCAACTTATGGTCAATTGAATGTTTTTTTTTTTTTTTTTACACGGGCCTCTCACTGTTGTGGCCTCTCCCGTTGTGGAGCACAGATTCTGGACGTGCAGGCTCAGCGGCCATGGCTCACGGGCCCAGCCACTCCACGGCACGTGGGATCTTCCTGGACCAGGGCACGAACCCGTGTCCCCTGCATCGGCAGGCAGACCCTCAACCACTGCGCCACCAGGGAAGCCCTGGTCAATTGAATTTTGACAAAGGTGCTCAGACAATTCAATGCAGAATGTATAGTCTTTTCAACACATGGTGGTAGAACAATTTGATATCATATGAAGAAGAAGGAGGAGGACGAAGAGGAGAGGAAGAGGAAGAAGAAGAAGAAGAAAAAGAGGAGAAAGGAGAAGGAGAAGGACGATAACAACAACAACAATGACCCTTACCTCACACCACACATAAAATTTAACTAAGAATGGATCAGAGACCTAAATGTAAGAGCTGAAACTAAAAATGTCTAGAAAAACACAGGAGAAAAATCTTTATAGCCTTGGGTTAGGCAGAGATTTCTTGCATGTGACAATAAAAACACAGTCCTGGGAATTCCCTGGCGTGGTCCAGTGGTTAGGACTCTACGTTTCCACTGCAGGAGCATGGGTCCCATCCCTGGTCAGAGACAAAAAAAAAAGAAAAAAACAACCCACAGTCCATAACACAAGACATTGATAATTTGGACTTTATCAAAATAAAAAACGTTTACTCTTTGAAAGACACTATTAAAAAATGAAAAGACTAAACACTGTTGCATGTCCAAAAGAAAATGAAAAGACAAGTGATGGACTGGGAAGAAATAGTTGCAAGTCATACATCTGATAACAGATTGATATCCAGAATTAAAGAACTCTTGCAATTGTATGAAAAGAGAAACAGCCCAATTAAAAAATGACAAAAGATTTGAATATTTGAATAGACATATCATCAGAGAATATATATGAATGGCTAATGAGCACATGAAAAGTTGCTCAACATTATTAGCTATTAGGGAAATGGGAATTAAAACTATGATACATCATTACTTACATAACTCTCATCATTGCTAGTGGAAATGTAAAATGGTGCAGCCTCTTTAGAAAACAGTTGGGCAATTTCTTAAGAAGTTAAACAAACTTACCACATGACCCAGCAATCCTACTCTTAGGTATCTACCAAAGAGAAATTACACTTTTACATGAATGCTCATAGTAGCATTACTCATAATAGCCCCAAACTAGAAACAATCCAAATGTCCATCAAATGTTGAACAAGTAAACACAATGTTGAAAATTCATACAATGGTCTACTGTTCAGCACTAAAAAGGAATAAACTACTGAAACACTTACCAACATGAATGAACCTCAAAAACATTATGCTCAATGACAGAAGCCAGACACTAAAGACTATGTATTGTATAACTAAATTTATATATAATTTCCAAAAAAGGCAAATGTAAAGAAAGAGAAAGCAGATCAGTGGTTGCCAGGAGCTGGGAATTATTGGAGTTGATTTACCTTATTGGCAACACTCTTGAGATGGTCTATGAATATCTGCTGCCAAAGTTCTCAGAGCTGCCCTGGTCACGTCCCTTCTTAAGATTTCTTTGTTCTGTTCTTCCTGCAAGTCCACTAAATACCTTAGTCATCTTCTTACATATTTTCTACTTTATTTAGAGTAGCCAAAGCCTGTTCTAAATATGCCCTATTTACAGTCCTTCTCAAGTTTGGTTGTGCGATTATTTCTTCTACTCTATTACTGTCTACACTTCCCTCTCTGTTGATAGCAAGAATAATTTGTTAGTAATTTAAAAAAATTATGCCAATGATAGGGTTCCAGAACTAGCCCACTAGAGACATCATGAACTAATTGAGAGTTCTGGGTATTGAAAGAAGAGGGTCATGTAGTTTAGCACAGGAAAAGGCTAAGAGAGTTTCTACTTTGGGGAGTTCCCTGGTGGCCTAGAGATCCCTCAAGCTGCACAACACAGCCAAAAGAAGGGAATTACCTGGCAGTCCAGTGGTTAGGACTCTGCGCTTCCACTGCTGGGGGCCCTGGTTCTATCCCTGGTTGGGGAACTTAGATCCTGCAAGACGAGTGGCCAAAAAAAAAAAAAGTTTCTGCTTCATTTCTGGAAAAGTTCTATTTCAAAACACCCCACACAATACAGTAAGTCCCCTACGTACAAAACTTCAAGTTGCGAACTTTCAAAGATGTGAACATGCGTACCAGCCCCTGTATGTCAGCTGTTGTACTGTACTACTCTTCAAGGTACTGTACTGTAAGATTAAAAATGTTTTCTTTATTTTTTGTGTTTGTTTTTTTATGTATGTATTATTTGTGTGAAAAGTATTATAAACCTATTACAGTATAGTACTATATAGCCGATTGTGTTAGTTGAGTACCTAGGCTAACTTTGTTGGACTTATGGACAAATTGGACTTATGAATGTGCTCTCCAAATGGAACTCGTTCACATATAGGGGACTTCCTGTACACACACAGGGGCACGCATGCATGCACAGTTCTCACTCCTTTTCTGATTCTTTCTAGTACAACTGATTAACCTTCCTTCCAGTATGTTCTTGCTGTCTTAGGACTACAATCCGCACTCCTCCTTCAAAGACAGGGCTACTTACAGATTCTTCCTTACCTAAAATTACTTCTAAATTATTCTCTACTGTCAAATTTCTTTTAAAATTCCATAGAGTAGGTTTGCTGCAGATCTTGCTTGTTTGGAAAGCAAAACAAGACTGAACAAAGGCACCAAGATCTATTCTTATAAGTACAGTCCACACTCATCTGCGCCCCTTCCCAACTCAAGCATTCTCTTCCTGTCACTGTACTCTCCAAAGTCACCTCTTGGTTCTAAATCCAATACTGTACATGCATAAAATTTTAATGTATATCTTTCTCTTTTTGTTGTTAATTTACTTGCTAGAGTTTATCATTCTTATTTTTGGTTTCTGGTTTGCTCTTATGGGCCTGTTTTACTTATGAGGAGACCTTTTTTCCTGCACTGCAACTTTGTCACTGCTTGTCTTATTTAGAAGATGTTGGGTCAGTAGGTAGACGAAATCAAGGGGCCTCGTGATGAAGAAATATCTGCAAATTGGGGCCATGAAAATGATTACAGAGATTGGAGACAGAACATACTAGCATGGAGGCTGGAATTCTAAAATGAATCTCAGAGGTCCAGGGTGGAGCAGTCTGAAATTGGTCAGAGTAGCAGATCTAGGACATGCCAAGGGGTGGGAAATTTGGCTGAGAGATTCATAGAGGAATCAGTGGAAGTGACAATGACACTGTGACTTTTGCTTCTCTAAACTGGTTCATGTAGCTTTTGTCTCAGTAGTCACATTATATCTACCAATGGGTACATTTTATTCCTGATTTTGTCATCTTTGCAGACTTTGATACTTTTTATCATTCTTTCCTCCCTACTCTTCATTTTTTCCCATTAAAACTTTTCCTCCCTCAAGTTTTGCGACTATCCTCCCTCCTAATTTTCCTCCTGGCTTGGTTTTATTTATTTTTTTATTTTTGGCTGTTTGTTGTATTTGTCCCTTTAATGTCACCCAGTGCATTTCTCATGCTACACATGTACCTGGCATAACTGTATCTACTTTGAAGCTTAAGTCACATACTTTATCTTAGTTCTGGACATTTTCCTTAAATTTCATTTCAGGAGCTTGTCCCTAATGGATTTCAATATTTTTTGCTCCTTCTTTACAAATTTGCTCTTCGTTCTTGTTTTGGCTCCTACACTATGGCACTATTACACAGTCCCTCAGGCCAGAAACAAATTCCTCCCTCTGCTTTACCATCAACAGATTACTAAATCTACTAAGTACTGCTTTACAACCTTCTTAACCAGTGGTGCTCAAATTGGGGTTCTTGGGGGCTTCCCTGGTGGCACAGCGGTTAAGAATCTGCCTGCCAATGCAGGGGACACGGGTTCGAGCCCTGGTCCGGGAAGATCCCACATGCCGCGGAGCAATTAAGCCCGTAAGGCCACAACTAAAGGAAGCCCACGCGCAGCAACGAAGACCCAACGCAGCCATAAATAAATAAATAAATTTATTTATTTTTTAAAAATGGAGTTCTTGGATCACCAGCAGCACCATCACCTGGGAACTTGTTAGAAATTGAAATTCTCAGGCTCCTCCTCCAGATCTACTGAATCAGAATATCTGGGGATGGAGCCAGCAATCTGTTTTAATGTGCCCTCCAGGTGATTTTGATGCACATGAAAGTCTGAAGACCAGTGCTCTAAACAAGTGGTAGTTAATCCTGGGATCTATGGTTGGACTTGAGGAAGACCGAAAAACCCTTGTAATTGTATCTAAAACCAAGTGTATGTCCATATATATTTTCCCGAATGGATAGTTTTTATTCCTTTTATTCTTAAATGGGTTCAATGACCCTAAATTTGGGACTGTTTCTTGCTTTCCACTACTACCACCACTTACCCTTCGAACCAGTCCCTTTGCCTCTAGTTTCCACCCTTTTCAATATATCTCCATGTTGCAGTGACAACAATCATGCTAGGAATCTTGACATAGTCACTCTCTTGCTCAAACGTCTTCAACAGCTCCCAACAATTTGTCATAAAGTAACCTCTTAGCATGACAAACAGCATCTTTCATCAAGGCTTATTCTTTTGTGTGTTATCTCTAGTCATTCTCAGCCTTTGGTCTAGCAATACTAAACTTTGTATATTCTGGACGTCACTTGGGCTCTCATACCTTTCTGCTTTTGTATATTCTTCAAGCTCAGTCTGGAATGCCCTTCACTACTCCTCCCTCCCTCCTTGTCTGGCTAATTCCTATTTGTTCAAGATTCAGTGCAAGCAACATCTCTCCTGGGAAGACTTCCACTGGCACCAAGTTTAAGTGGCCTTCCTATATGCTCCCAATTCTCCCTGTGCTTATCCCTCTGGTAGTAGTTCTAAACATTTTGGTCTTAGGACCCTTTTACTCTTTACTCTTAAAAATTATCAAGCCGCCTGGAGGGGTGGGATAGGGAGGGTGGGAGGGAGGGAGATGCAAGAGGGAAGAGATATGGGAACATACGTATATGTATAACTGATTCACTTTGTTATAAAGCAGAAACTAACACACCATTGTAAAGCAATTATACCCCAATAAAGATGTTAAAAAAAATTATCAAGGACCCTAAGAGATTTATGGGATATCTATCTATATTTATCATATTGGAAATTAAATCTGGGACTTCCCTGGTGGTGCAGTGGTTAAGAATCCCCCTGCCTATGCGGGGGACATGGGTTTGAGCCCTGGTCCAGGAAGATCCCACATGCTGCAGAGCAGCTAAGCCTGTGTGCCACGACTACTGAAGCCCGTGCACCTAGAGCCTGTGCTCTGCAACAAGGAAAGCCACCACAATGAGAAGCCCCTGCACTGCAAGGAAGAGCAGCCCCCGCTTGCTGCAACTAGAGAAAGCCCGTGTGCAGCGACAAAGACTCAACACAATAAATAAATATATCAAAAAAGAAATTAAATCTGTGAACTTTAAGATTTAAAAAACCCATGTAAAAATAATTATAAACCTGTTATGTACTTATATAAATGATGCATTTTTTCAGCCTGCTCCCAATGGCTATGGGGGGTAAATGATGTATTTTTATGATAAAGTGATATTTCCCAAAAAAGAATCTTGAGAAGAGTGGTATTGCGTTACATTTTTCAAAGCTCTTTGATGTCTGGCTTAATAGAGGACAGCTGGATTTCCCTATCTGTTTGTGCATTCAATCTGTTGTGATATGTTTTTGTTGAAACATATGAAGAGAATCTGGTCTCACATAGATAAGGAGCTGGAAAAGGGGAAACTATTTTCATAGTCTTTCTAGATAATTCTAGATATTCTTGTTTGATACTACACCAAACTGGACATGTGATAGTTTCTAAGAGTGCAATTTCAATGTGGACTGAATCTGAAACCATATCAATTAACTTTTTGTATTCTGCTAGATTAAAATCCATGGGTCCATCCACTTTGATGACTCTTTTTGATTCTGTAATAGCATGCATTGATTATTTTGAAAACAGTGGTTCATTGAGTTGTAGAGATTTTCAAATGGTCACTTATTTCAATATATAATGTGAAAAAATACATTTGTTAATATCACGGGTGTTTTTAGCAGAAAAGTCTAAATACTGGAAAGCTGTCAAGCTCAAGGTGGTGGATACAAATTTTAAAAATTTTGGATCTTTGTGTGAAAACTCGAACAATCACACAAGTGCTTTTTCTGGAGATGTTCCTCCTACTTGGGCATGCAGCAGAAGTACTTACCATTTCTTCACACATTAAAAAGAGGTGTATGCTAGGGTGAAGATTTAATAAAATTAATAATTTTTACTCCTTTGTCAAGGACATTCTTAAGTTAAACTAGATTATTTTAAAAATCATAATTTTTGTATGCTATGAGTGCCAGGAGGTGAAGAATACAAAATACCAGTAGTGCAGTTTGACACCACTTCCTTGATTCCTGCTAAGGTGCCAGCAGTCACTCACTATTGCTTTTACACCATCAGTGCAATTGTCAACAAAGTGAAAAAGATCAACAGAGTCTTAGTATTATGGAAACGGTTTTGACCTTGCAATAATCACTCAAAAGGCTTCGAGGACCCTCCAGGTTCTGTGAATGGCATTTTGGGAACATCTGCCCTGGTTTCCCATACTACTGTTACTTGTCTCTCATTAGGTTGCAAGGTCTATGTGGACCTTCTGTAACTGTCTTTTATGTGCTCTTGTCTAACAGTGTCTGGTACATAACACTCAAATAATACCTGCGTAGTGAGCGAATAAATGTTATAAACGACAACCGCATAGCCTTCATCTTAACTGCTTCCTTCCTTAATTCCTTCAAACTTTACAGGTTTTGTAAAATTTCCCAAGTTTTTTCACAATTAGGACGCCGGCCAATTTTTTAAAATAGTCGGGGCGAGGGAGCTGCCTGTATATAATAATGACACGTTATAGTTCGGTCAAGTATTGATCTGCGATGCTCGAGTCATTCCTTCTTCACAGCTCCGCACCAGCAGGCCAGGCCTCTTGGTTCCCCAGTCCTATCTAGTATAAAGACTGGAAAGAGCTGGGTCTCCCATGTTTACAGGAGCACAAGAAACTGATCGAGTGGAGGCCGGGAAAAAACTCGATCAAAACCTTGCCAGGGAGAAGTGCAGCAGGAGAAACAGCCTCAGGTACCCGTGAGCCCCAGGCCGAAGCCCCGCGAGATCCTCCGGGTTGCCGGGGAGACGCTTCCGGCTGGCGCGCGCAGCCCTGGGAGCAGGGGAGTTGTGAAATGGACGGCTAGACCTGCCCGCTGCCGTGAATTCGCTAGCGGGGGCGCGCTCGCGGCCGCGCGTTCTCCGCTTTCCCGGCTTCGTCGCTGACGCGTCGTAGACGTTGGGGAGGCAGGCAGCTGCAGCGGGGTCGGGATGAACAGCGCCGGCTTCGGGTTGGGCTTAGGCTTCGGCCTCACCCCTACGGCGGTGATTCAGGTGACGAATCTGTCGTCGGCGGTGACCAGCGAGCAGATGCGGACGCTTTTTTCCTTCCTAGGAGAAATCGAGGAGCTGCGGCTCTACCCCCCGGAGTAAGTGCTCAAGCTCGGCTGGGGGAGGGGCGCGGGCGCCAGAGAGACCTCGGGAACCAAGGCATGGGGGAGAGCGCGGACGGGGGCGCGCGGTGTCAGTCACGTGACCGCCGGGTTTACCTTGGTGCCCATGTTTGATTAGGGCACCGCGGCCCGGGCCCCACGCTCCTGCTTTCCTTGTTAGTCGTATTTAGTGGGTTAACCTCTGCCCAGAACCCTTACAGAGGAGTTAGAGAGGTTGCCTTTTTCGTGCTTTCCGGCCTATGGTCGCCGCCGGGTCCTCGAATTCAGTGCCCTTCCTCCCCTTCTTTTTTTTCCCGAACTTAAGATGGCCGCAGGTGGGCCCGCGGTAGTCCTCATGGCAAGCTCCTGATAGCGTTTTTGCAATGGCAAATCGCGGAGACTGCGCCTGATAAACTGTCCAGTTCTTAGTGCCTCAGTGTCGGACCGTTGTTGCTGACGGGGAAGTGTGCAGCTGATGACAGATGGAATTAGGCCTAAATTTGTCCCTAGGCCTGTGTTCACAAATTTAGCATCTTCTTGGTTCATTTAACCGAGCCCATCCATGTTGTTAAAGATCATGTCTGTTCACCCTTTTGGCAACGGATTAAAATTTCCTCCTAGAAGGTCACACCGTCCTAAACCTTTCAGAAAAAGTAATAGTCCGTACAGATTACTCCTGCTGTATACTTTTAAAAGTCCAGATCTGGACTGGCATTCACAGTTCTCAGACACTTCCCGAGTAGTGTATTTTGAAGTAATATTTCCCTTGTACAGTACTATCTACTCACAGAATTTGTAAGGGGTTTGAAGGTTGTTTACTTTCTTACAGGCATAAACTTTTAAAGCCAGAGCTTAGAATATGAAAATTCTCAGTATTTTGTTCATTTTGTCAAAATCCTTTGAAGGAAGGGATAGTAGTTGCCCAGGATTTTTCTCCTTTTTAAAAAAATTTGTATTTGACTTTTTGGTTTGTTTCATAGTGATGCACGTAGACCTATTTTTTTCGGTTTTCTCTCTGTAAGTATATTGCATTGTTACTGCATAGATATTGATAAAAGTTGGTGTTTGGATTTTTAAATTTTACTTAAGTTTTTCTTCTCATTTTTGTTTTGAAGTATTTCATGTATACAGAAAAGCTAAAGAATAACTCCCATGTTCCCTTCATCTGCATTTATAGTTTGCCACAGTTGATTTCTGTCTTTGTGTCTCCCCCTCCCTCTCCCCACCTACACACACAGACACCTCTACAACCCTCCCCTCTCCCATGCTTTTAAAAGTAGTTGCAGACACCATGACTATTCATTCCTCAACACTTAAATGTGAATCTCTTAAGAAGTACATTCTCCTGCATTACCACAATGCTATTAACACATCCAAGAAGTTTAACATTGATTAAAATATAACATCTGAATTTCTTCAGTTATACTGATAACGCCTTTTTTCCATTTTCTTTTTCTGATCTAGGATATAATCAGATCACTCAATGCATTTGGTTATCTCTAATCTAGGACAGCCACCCCTCCACCCTCCCAGTCGCCTTTTATTTTTTTTCCCAGTCACCTTTTTAAAAGTTTTTCATGACATTAATATTTTGTCTTGTAGTTTGTGTTGTAGAATGACTTAATCTGGGTTTATATAAATTGGTTCTACATGAATAGATTCGGTAATACAGTTTTGTCAAAGATGCTTCATAAGGGCATGCACAGGTATCTTTACTGACTAGCCATCCCATGTATAGCTTTGAATATCTTATAACTTTGAAAGTGCTTTCAGCTATCTCTTCATTTAAGCGCTCAGAACATTTCTTAATAATTGAGAACTGTTTGGAGGAGTGCTGTATTCTGAAAGAATTGGAATCAAATAGTAAAATATTTTGTACATGATTGTAAACTAACCTTGCTTTCAAGGTTGTGATAATAAGGTGTCTCATGGGCAGAAGAAATATATCACAGAATATTCTTCATTGCCAACGTAACACCACTTACATAGTTGAAAAGTGCACTTGGGTGGCAATATGCTGCCAGTTATCATCTGACATTTAGTAATGGGCTGTTTTTTGAAATCAAATATTAGTTGCTTGGAGTTTAGAAGTCAGAGAATAAAAAAGCTCGTCACTTAAACAGTGCATTAATATAGAATTATTGTGTCACAAACTGTAATACATTTTGCAAAATTGTAACATAAATATAACACATATAAGCGAGGCAAAATCCTTGACCAGTTTTTCTTAAAGGCAGTCAGTGCCTATTCCTGTTTCTCACAAGTATTTACATGCTTTTCTAATGACATGTTTTCTGCTTGCTCTGTAATGAAGTTGTCATAACCTGGTCCTTATATTAAAGATGTGTTTGCAGATTTGGGCCGAAATGCATAAAAATGCAATAGTAGTAGTTGTATTGAAGACAGATGATTCTATTTTGCAGTGTTGTGGAAACAGTATTTTATGATTAATCTTTGGAAGCTGAGTAGAAATTCATTTGTTTTAAATTTGGAATGATATTTCTTTAATAGAATGTGAGAATAGTTTCTCATTAACATTTTAAGAATTTGGTTGCTAATATGAAAATTCAGATTTTTAAATTTATTTTTTTTTTGGCATGAGGCCATGATTCAGTTTCTTTTTAAACATTAAGAATTGGTGTAAACATTCACTGTAAATATTAAAAATTCTTATTAGTGCTACCAGATGATAAATATCCAGAGTTTCTGTTTTAACTTTTTACTCAATAAGGGAATCTCATACATCATGAAAACCTTTTTACAATGGTAAGAAATCTTTGTTGTTTTTTCAGTAAGCTTTTCATGGAGGTATAAGGAGCAGAAAAGTGCAGGGATAAGTGTATACAGCTTGTTGAATTTTCACAAAGTGAACACATCCAGCACCCGGATAGGATTCTCTGTGCCCTAGGAGTTCTCATCTCCCCCCTCAAGTGCATAATACCCCTAGGGTAATCCTGGCCTGATTTCTAACATCAACACTTGTGGGGTTTTTTTGTTTTTGTTTTTTTGCTTGCTGGTTTTCTTCACTTCTCTGGTCTTTAAAAGTACTAATAAGGTAAAAGCTGTCAACTAGCTAAAATTAATATAACCAATATAGTCATATCAGGAGAAATAGAGAAAAAGGTACACTGGCAGTGATCCTACCACCCTATCAAAACCTCTCTCCAGTCCTTTTTACATGCATTTAGTTTAATATAGTGTAATCAAAGGATTTATACACCGTTACCGTTATACCACTCAGCCTGTGGTAAGCATTTTTCATATTGTTGTGTTTTATTTATTGTAATATTTAAAGGGTGATGTCTCAAGTGTGTATGTGTGTTTGAAATTCTGTCATTGAATTTTAGCTAGAAATATTTGAAGAATGTGTATTTTTGATTGTCCACAGTGATTGGAGGGCCTCTGGCATTTAGTGGGTAAGTGTCAATAATTCATAAGGAAGTCTTACAGAAAGGAGAATTGTGGCATCCAGACAATCACTGGAGCCCTACTGAGAAACCCTGTTATACATTGTGTCAGTTAATATTTCCATACTTAAAGCTATATACTTTGACCATGTTTTGCATTGTATCTTTTTTGATAGATCCTCAAGGGATGTATATTAATATAATAAAGTATTGGACATAGTATTACCACATTGATTTTTTAAAAGATTGTACAGTGCCATCACCATGTTTAGTGAAAAATAAGGTAACCAGTTAGGGTCTAAGAAATTTAACTGGTGCTCAAAAAGTTGGTTCTGTGATTTCTCCATTAGACTCCCAGTGAGAAATTCTGATTTGTTTGAAAAGTGATTGTAGAAGGTTTTATATTTAAAGAAATAAAACAAAACTTGAAAACTTGATTCAACAAATGGGGTCAAAGTAAAATGTGCTGTGTTTGAGTACTGTTACTTTCTTTAGAGGCATACATTTAGACCAAATGGAATATGTAACCCCTTTTAAAAATTAAAAGTGTAGGTCAGAGTTAAATTTGAAAATGATAATCCTATTTAATTTTTTAAAAAGTAAATGTTATTTAATAGCCTAGATATACTAGAGAGGAAGATCTAAATATAAGATTTGGTAATATACTGATTTATAAATCTGTAAATACACATTTGTTTGCTGAGATATCTATATTTAGGCTTGCCACTGTATTATTTTAGCCTATAATATTCAAAATAAAAGTGTTACTGCCTCTCCTGAAAAGCTCATATGTTTACATTTTTTATAAAGTAAATACTGTGTTGCTTTTACTCTCTATTTTAAGGAAGGTAATTGGAGATGAAGATGAGAAAAATTGCTTATAGCACTAGGATCCATACTATAATGCTGTTCAGAACAGATCAGCATCTTTTAACCAGTTTTTGGGCTTCTCAACTCTAAGTAGTGTGTGGTTTACCAACCAGGCTCACATTTCTTATTCCTGTGGATGTTTTAAATTTGAAATGATGTGGTTTTCAAGTAGGGATATTTGGAAATGTTTGTAGTTTTCAACAGTGATGATTTAGGTTTCCATCCTTTCACAAAAGGATCTGTCAATTTAGGAAATACAGTTTCAGTGGTGGCTTGTCAGGTTCTTCAAGTGCTAAAAGAGAGTATTCTTGTTGAAATTGCTAGGGCTTTAGTTGTAATCATAGATTTTTTTTTGGTTGCAAAGGGCAGAAACAGTGTTACCTAATCTAGCTCAAGAAGAGACATTATTAAAAGAAAGAGATTTCCCTGAGTAGAAGAATAAAGACTTGGCCTCGTGGGAGCTGGGACTGGGAACCAGAAGGGTATCAACATCCAAGGCGACTATCTGCCTCTTCCTGTCAGGCTTTATTGTCAGCTCAGTTTGTTTCTGTGTATGTGCTCAATTTCTTTTCAGACGTATTCTGTACTCATGTGGCATCTGGCCCAAGCCCTTACTCTAAGTGACTTTCAAGTTCATTTGGTCAGGCCACCCAAATTACAGGTTTCGCGTTAGCCAGTGAAATAAGCCCTTGTGTCATGTGGCTGATCAGTTGTGTTTGAAAGCTTGAAAGATCTGTTGAGGGTTTCACATAAGGAAACTGTGCTGAAAGTATATAGGATGTATTGGTAGCACATATAGGAGGGGGTACCTAGTCACTTTGATATTTTAAAATGGCTTTCCAGAAGACTTCGAAACTTGAGCCTTGAAGAAAAGTGGAATTACTGTTCAAAAAGGCAGTAAGAGAGCACATCATAGCCAAATGAAACAACATGTTCAAAGATGGCCCAGATGGTTCAGGATGTGTTCTGGGAACCACAAGTATTTTTATGCCTGGATTTTTTAAATGATGAAGCAAGAAAAGAAGGGTGTCTGAGGAAATTTAAGCAGTTGCATGACATGAAGAGATTTAGGGTTTAGAAAGATTACTCTAACAGCTTTTGTGGAAGATTTTTAATAAGGAGGACTTGAGATTGGATGCAGTGTGATTAGTTAGGAGCCATTGTAGTAATCCAGGTGAGAAATGATAAGGGCCTGAATGAAGGCATTGATACTGAGAGTGTTGAAAGAAATTAATGTGACAACTATTTGGGAGGCAGTCTTCAGAGGATTTAAAGACCAATAGGATGAAAAAGAAGGAAGGGTCACGGATGGAAACAACCCTCAAATCTCAGTAGTTTGATAAAAACAAGATTATTTCTTATACTAAACTGGTGGGGTTGGGGACTCTACTCGTTGTAGTCACTCATTCTGGGATGAAGCTGATATATCAGCCACCCATCTCTTTGATGTTGCTGGTCACTGTGGCAGAGAAAAAGAACCGAGCAGTGGCCCTTAAGGCTACTGAATAGGAACACATGTCAATTATGTTCACATTTAACTGGCCAAAGCAAATTGCACGGCCACACCTAACTTCAAGGAGAAAAGAAATAGAATTTTATTACGTAGCCAGAAGGAGATTTGGAAATATTTGGTGAACAGTACTAATGATGGTCACATTAACGACTTCCGGATTTCTGACTTAGATAATGTGGTAGTATCTTTAACTGAGATATGAAATTAGGACAAAGGGCAGGATTGGTGCAGAAGGAGGGTAATGAATTTAAGAATAAGTTCAAGGGTGGGTCCTGTGACTGACAGATCACCGTGCAGTATGCCAGCAGGCACTTGGATCTGGGAATCTAGAGCTCTGGAGAGGCCTAAATTGGTGACTTGGTAATGTATAGGTGAGTTAAGTCTGGATGCAGATGTGTTTACCTCATGGCAAGTACAAGAGCTTGACTTACATATTGAGTAGGGGGAGGTTGTTGGAGAGGACTGGCTTGAAGCCTGAATCAGATGGCCTTAGGCAGGAAAGAATTGAGTTGGGTTGGGTGAGAAAGAGGTAGAGTTTTACTTTTGCTAGCCTGACTCGTTAGGTTAATAATATATATAGTTTAAAGTTCTAAATGCAAATATATTTTATTATCTTAGTGTTTGGTTAATATCATAAATATATTTAGCTGTTAGCAAGCTGGATTTGTTGCTGTATGTAATTTTTAATTAAAAAAATGAATATGGAATTACAAAATAAGTAGTACATTAAAGTGGCTTTAAAATTCTTGATTAATTGAATAATTAAGGTTGCATGAGATTTGGAATTAGATGATTAGACATTAAATCTCATCTTTGCCATTTACTAGGTCTAGGATTATGGTGAACTTCCTTGACCTGTTTTGTAAACTAAAGTAAATTATTGTTGCTGCACAATGCATATTTAGTACTTTTCAAGTGATCTTTTTTTAGTGTGAAAAACTTAATATTTTAAAGGATTGTACATTTATGTTAAACATTAGCTGTATATTTAGTGTCTTTTTTTATTTGCTAAAGACAATTACAGACTTTAATTGAACATAATTATGGGCAGGTTGACAAAATGATCCTTTATGAGGATAGTGTATTTTGGAATCTAACATGATGGATTCATATTGTGGAAAAATTGCTTTTATCTGTGCCGTGTCTGGCTTCTTTTTCCTTTAGTCCTGCCTAGATTAAGTCTAGTAGGATTTATAAGAGTCTTTGCTCTTTTGCATATAAAATATGTAAAATTTTGTTTGTAAAAGTTTTTGTCTGGAAAATCACAATGCTGCCTAGCCTGAAGTAGGCCAGTATATGCAAAAGACCTTAATTTTAATTCCAGGTTATCTGATTGTTTCTAAGACTGTTGTGAAGTTTTTAGTGATTTAAATGCCAGGAATCACATTAGGGAGGGTTGGAAGTAGTTAGAAAATTTGAAGTCTTGAGGATTGGGGCTTTTTTATGAAACGGGATTTTGCCTGTTGATGATGATGCACTGATTGGACATCCTTGGGTTAAGTCAGCTGTTTTCACATTTCACTCAGATTAAGAAGGCATTAATTTAAATTTCAGGTTTTTAACAAATAAGGCTATAGACCTGCCTAGATGTGCCTTCAGTCATTGCAGCAAATCACCATTAAAAGACTAAGTTCTGCTATTTCATGTCTTACTGATCCTTAGCAACAAAAATTCCTGTCTTGATTGTAAGATTATGTAAAGATATAAGTAAGAAATTTTAAATGAAAACCAACCAAATGTTAATTAGTTCAATTGTTTTTCTTTTTATCTTGCAGCAACGCACCTCTTGCTTTTTCTTCCAAAGTATGTTATGTTAAGTTTCGTGATCCATCAAGTGTTGGCGTGGCCCAGCATCTAACTAACACGGTTTTTATTGACAGAGCTCTGATAGTTGTTCCTTGTGCAGAAGGTTAGTATCTCACATGTTTTTTTCGGTTATTTTAATCTCTGTCCTGTCTGTTACTACCATTGGCTTTCCTAGAAATTGGCAAGTAGATATGGTGTGTGTGTGTGTGTAAGAATGAAATTTGGAGGTGGAAAGGATTTTACGTAATAATAAAATATATTAAAATGGTTAATTTATTACTTATGTATATTTGAGATTTTATAGCTAAACATTTAAAAATTTATAAATTACTTGGCTTCTTTGGTTTGCTTTGACTTTCTGTATTCAGTTTGCAAGTTGTAAAGAAAGCTTTTTGAAATTAAAATATTAAGTTGGTAGAGGACATTATTTAAAATGTGTAAATAAGTAAGCATTTGCCCCTGTGTATACCTATTAAAGATATTGCATAAATAAAAACAGTGTACACATTTCACACAAATGGGGGTTAGGTAGTAATTATGTTTAAGAACAATATTCATAATTTAAGCTTTAAAGTATCTTCTTAAGGTAATTTACCTTAATTGTTACTGAGACCATTATTTTACATTCAGTGTAATTTGCTGTGCAACTAGAATTTACTTTTAATTTTGCTGGCTTTTTTTTGCGGGGGAGGGAGGGGTGGTGGTGGTGGTGATTAATTGAAGAAAAATCATGGAAAGCAATTTTCCAAAGCCTCCATCGAGGAAATAGTTGTTGAAGGTGGAAACAAGGCCAAAGGCCTTATAGTAATTCGTTAAATTTTATGACATAACCTGCTTTAAGAGCTAATTATTATTAATGCCTATTTTTTTAGTAACTTCTATTTGCAGAGCCATTCACATTCATTATACTAGGCTCTGCTGAATTTGACAGTTCTGGTGTGTAATTAACTTTTATTCAGAGCACTGACTATGACATGTGTACATGGATTTTAGAATTGGGTTATTATAATTTAAATGTCTTTAAAATATATTTTCACTGGTGGCTGGTGGTAACTGTTTTACAACATAAAAATTTTACCTGAAACAATTTAAGGAGCTTTCATATGTCATGTTTTAAAACTTTTTTTAGAAACCAGGCTCACATTAAAATACTGTATAATAAACAGTTTGCTGCATTTTCAAGGTTTTATGCATATTTCAGAATGTCTGTTCTGGGATGTCAGAAACATTAGTCAGATACAGTGAGTATGACTCTGATATTTTTGATGTCCCAGAATAGGACATTCTGGATTTTTTCAGATAAATTTGAAAGTATTTTTCCCATGTCTAGGGGTTAGAGAGGGGTAGGGAGAATAAAATAAATAATAGCGAATATAGTAGAATAAATAAAAAATGAATTAAAGTTAATTATTTGCTAAATCTATCTTTATCTACTAATCTTTAAGGGGACAATGACCCCAAAATTGGAGAACAAGGTGAGAAAAGAGCTGGTAATGATTTAGTTCTGTATACCAAGTTCATACCAATTTCATACCAAGTAAACTACATGGGAAAAAATAAATCAGGTAGAAGTTTTACTAAATGGGAGTGTTAATTGTATCAAAAAATTATGCCACCAGCAGCACAGTATCTTCTGTGATTTTAGCTTATTATTGAACTGGAAGGAAAAATTTTGTTAGTGTTGCTCTGTTGGAACCTTGCTATATTCCCATAAAATTTTTCATATATTGAGAAGTGACCATGGTTTGTCATAAATGTTCAAGATTATGGGCATGTAGAGGTTCCTTTTTGTTTGTTTGTTTTACTTGATAGAAATAAATAAATGCACATTTATTATAATGGCTTTTGAATATTTTTAGTATTAACAAACAGACAAAATTTTGCTATTTTTGAACGTGAAAATTCAAGCATATTTTTATTCCAGTTTAAAGTATTTTAGAACACTAACCTATAAAATAATTTGTATTGGAAAAACATTCAGATACACATTTTTCATTAAATACAACAAAAATGAATTTATAGAACATGAAGAATGTCACAGTGAGCTGTTAAAAGATCTGATTATGCACTGCAAGCAAAGTAATAATGTATTGTTGTGTTAAAAAAGATAGCAAAGTGAGTTTGAAATAAATCAAAGGAAAGAGTTCCAGTGGAGTAAGTTCTGTAAGAGGAGATGTGCTGTAAGCAGTCTTCTGTTTACTTCACTGATTGTATTCTTTCCTTGATGTTATAGAAACAGCATTATGAAAGAAGTGAGAAAACCATAGAAAAAAATTGTAAGAAGTTTTTTTCAGTTTCTTTCAATTTGCTGTTTTTTTTAATGCAGACAGTAGTACTGTGAGATCCTAAGCCGTTTAAGTAATGTTTGATGTGTAATAGTTTCGTACATATTAAGCATTAGCTATTGTTAATAAAACATGCCACTTCAAAATAAAATATACTTTCATTATACTCGTCCAAATATGACCTCTTTTTGTTGTTACGTGCATCTCAGATTTCTTTTTATAAATGTTAACACTTAGAAAAAGATAAGGTCAAACATAATAAGGGTGTCAGCCTAATCATCAGTCATAAGTTTATGTCCACATTTTCTGGTAGATGGATTTTGACTATTAATTTGGTTTTGTATGTTTTCTCTATGTGATATTTGTGCATTATTAGATGACTAGACTGGCCAAGGCAGACCTGTTACACTTGCCTGAGTTAGGCATTGTTTGCCATGCCACTAAACCTGCCGTCAAGTGAAACCTTCATTGGGGAAATGAGATCGGAGTCTGAACCGCAGAAGATGGACGCCCTGTCTCTGTTTTTTATTGTTTTACTTTAATTTCATTTCTTTTTCTTTATTTTGTCCCTTTTTTTTTGTTTTTGTTTTTGTTTTTGTTTTGTTAAATCTCTTTCACTTTAACTTGTGAGCTGGTTTTCCAGTTCTTTGTAAATGGTATTCCATTAAGGGTTCATAACATTGCATTGCAAATTATATTGGGAGATGATTAGTAGAGCTCATCCTTAACATAAAAGAAATTTTCACAGTAAATTAGGATATGGTTTCGTGAAGCTCAATGCTAGTCTTAATTGGTGTTTATAAACTGATCAGGTACATTTTGTTCCCAAAACACTAAAACACTGATGAGATTCTTAGGAACACGTTTTGATCTCAGTGTAACATTTTTGCAGTTTTCTCCCAAGTCTGCATCTGTCATAAAGACCAACTGATAGCTTCTAATTTTCGTCCTCCTCCCTTAGAATTTTAGGCATACAAAATCATCAAGGAAAATAAGTAAATTTCTTATAACATTCTGGGGGTAGAGGACAAGAGGAGACTTTTCACTTTTATGATATTTATTATAGAAAATAGCATTTCTTTGATTTGAAAACACTTTTAATTGCCTACGTGGGGAATGGATATTTGAGAAACTGTTGAATACTTACACTTGTGTGTGTATTTTTTTGCTTGAATTTTTTTGTTGAAAAATGTTCAGAGATTACTAGTTTCTAAATGGATTCTGAGATTAGGATGAGTGAGAGACATTGTTTTTTCTCTCAGTTGTCTTTGATGAGTACAGTTTGGGAAAAATGCTAAATGCTTATTTGTTTTATACTTTTATACACTCTGATAGTATTTGGAGGGTATATTTGGTAGAATTTTATCCTGAAAATTAAGCAATGGAACTTTTTTCTTAAAGTATCTTTAATGGTAATTAGAAAAGTAAAAAATATTGTGCTTTTAGTTAGACTTAATACTTATAATAGTTTATTATACTGTGAGAGACAGTGAGAGGCAGACAACCTCCTGATACTATTTTTAAGCCAACACTGAATGACTTTATTATGTTAAGTAATCAACTTTTGGCCTGTATTGAATACCCGTTTTGTTTGTGTGGTCTTTCATGTGGATAGTTTTGCTTATTTAATGGACAGGTAATATTAAATTGGGGACATTACTAGATTGGAACTCTTTATTTGTTTTTTAGGTGCATAAATTAGGGTAGTGAAGCATAGGGTTTGTACCTTAGGACCTCAGTTGACTTATCAAGATGTGTACAGGTTTTACAAATATTAAAAAAGTAATACTTATTTTTAACAGATAAAGCAGGTCTGATAGTGATGTAAATAGTATATGTGAGTATACAGATAAATGTCTTAATGCTAATAACTAATAAATACAAAATAAATTACTGTTATTTGATGTCTTCAGTAAGGCCTTCCTGCCTTTTAATCTTAATGCATGTTAAAATCAGTGCTTATGCAGAATTTACTGAAATAATAAAATGACTTTGTTTTTGAAATTAGTAAATTAAGGTAATATAGCCTTAGATGTTGCAAAGCTTAGAAATAAGTAGGCATTTGCTAAAGCTAATAAAATGTGATTTCTGTATTTCTATAAATAAGGTGTAACCACTACTTAAAGCAAGTTTTAAAATTCGTCTTGAATTCCATCCATGTTTAGAAATATATTCAGATAATTTTTTTAGAGATTTATCCCTGCACATGTGGTTGTGTTAAGTCGAATTTTTACCACTGAAACCCCACATGGTGCTTTTTTGAAAATTTACTCCATATGCTATTTTCAATTTGGCGTGACTTTGTACTTTAAATTACTTTTGAAGAATTCATAATGGAAACGTGTAGCCAAATACCACATAATTATGAGTAGTTCTGAAATTGCTATATGTAGTCAACTTTTTAGAAATTTTCTTTTTGGGAAGGTTGAGAGAAAGGACCAGAAAAAATGTGTGAAAGTCCCAGCCCTTATCAAAATTAATTGATTAGAATTCAGTAATTAAATGTGGCAAATTGATAGACTTAATTCAGAGTAAATTTCCTTTTTTTTAGTCGTAGCGATTTCTTTTTCTTAGTGTCTAGGGTTATTTTAATGTTATTGTTGTTGTTATTATTAGGCACTTAGGACGCTTATAAGCAAGACATTTAGGCATTAACCACCCCTCTTCAGATAAGTATACATAAATTGGTTCTAAAAGTCAGTAATATAAGAAGTTTCCTGAGACTAGGGAACTTTTTTTTGTTAGTTATTTTCAAAAATGTTAGCAGTTTCCCAAGGCATATTCTTTGGAACTGGATTCTTTTAGTCATCTCTGTCATTGTTGGTGAGATGCCTTATTAACTGAATGGGTGTAGGCTTCCTTTCCAATTGAAGCTGATTACATGTGGTAGGCTTTTGGTTTTTTCTGTCTACTTGAAATTAAATGGGATCTTTTGGAAGGTTATCAAAATTGTTTGCATCACAAGTAGGTAGTTTCAATGAACAGGATAGGGACACTCAGGAACAGATTTCAATTCGCACATATTTGTTTTTTTCTTTTTCTTTTTTTTGACTAATTTGGTTATTTGCCATTTCTGGGGATTAAACTTTAAAAAATGTTCTTCTTTTCTGTATCTGATGTTCTGTGTGCTATTAGTGATGCAGCCAACACGAACGGTTGTCATGTGTAACACAACTTTCGATCACCGCGAAAACACCGTCCTGGGAAAGCGTCCATGCTTGATATCGTTTGGTTCATGAACATTAAGTTTCCAGTACAGGTGACCCATAGCTCAAAGTGTTAAATAATTGTCTACATTATTCAATTTTTAAAATAATATTCCATTAATGAGATTGTTAGTCTTTGAAGTTTTGCTCACTTTTATTTTTCCTAGTAGAGCAGGGTAAAAGGAAAGACTTAAGTTCTTATTTATTTCTTTATACGGATCTGATAGATTCATTTATTATTATTATTTTTTAAGTGCAAGGGTAATTGTAAAATCATAGTATAAAGTTTGTGTGGTGTTTCTGCTTTCTTTAATGTTTGGAACTTGCCTCTGCAGGTAAAATCCCAGAGGAAGCCAAAGCTCTCTCTCTATTGGCTCCTGCTCCAACCATGACAAGTCTGATGCCTGGTGCAGGCTTGCTTCCCATACCGACTCCAAATCCCTTAACTACAGTAAGTATGATACACCCTCTTCTAAAGGGAGTGATCATTTAACTGTGTAATTGGTTAAATAAAGAGCTTAGAAAGTTTTTTTTTTTTTTTTAAGAGCTTAGAAAGCTATTTCTATTTTAAGTATTTGTGTTTTTAAATGGAGAGAATTCGAAATATCTGCGTAATTTTTTCCCCACGTAACTGACTTGAACTGCCTTTTGGAATTGCTTATGAAGTAATTGGGGATTCATTTAAATTTGAGAATTGAGATATATTATTCATTAGAAAATCAGTTATTGAAATTCAGCATTTTAGATAGCATAGGGAATTGGAGAATCTAGGTAACTGTATTTCCCAGTTCAGGAGGACTAAATCCATTTGAAAAATTTGAAATGATTTACACCGTTGGTAATGGGAAAAATATCTCAGAGAAGCATTTGTCTGATACTGAGAAAATGTAACATGGTAAAAACATGGCAAAAATATTTTTCATTAGCAGAATTAAATAGTAATTTAATGCCTCATTTGTGATTTCCAAGTGGTGTCAAAAAAAGATTTGCTGTTACTGGGTTCTTGGTTTATATAAAAGATTCTGGTCATTTATTTTAAATAAGAGTCATTTTTTTTCAAAAATAAATCCAAGACAAATACAGAACTCACATTAATTGAAAGCTGTGTTTTACTTTTTGGTACTGGATTCTTAGGGAGTGAACCAGTAAACTTTATGATTATAGTTTATCCAAGTTATAAAAGTGCTTTTTGAAACTTGGAAGTGCAAAATTTTAGGATTTTCACATGGCACTATTCTGCTGGAGACCTGTATTGTGATCCATGGGAGGAAAATGCCTTTTATTTTTTATTTTATTTTAATATCTTTATTGGAGTATAATTGCTTTACAATGTTGTGTTAGTTTCTGCCATATAACAAAGTTGTGTTAGTTTCTGCTGAATCAGCTGTACGTATACATATATCCCCATATCCCCTCCCGCGTCTCCCTCCCGCCTTCCCTATCCTACCCCTCTAGGTGGTCACAAAGCACGGAGCTGATCTCCCTGTGCTTAGCGTCTGCTTCCCACTAGCTGTCTGTTTTACATTTGGTAGTGTATATATGTCAGTGCCACTCTCTCACTTCGTCCTAGCTTACCCTTCCCCCTCCCCGTGTCCTCTATTATCTACGTATGCTTTATTCTGTCCTGCCCCTAGGTTCTACAGAACCTTTTTTTTTTTTTTTTAGATTCCCTATATATGTGTAAGCATACGGTATTTGTTTTTCGGTTTCTGATTTACTTCACTCTGTATGACAGACTCTAGGTCCATCCACCTCACTACAAATAACTCAATTTTGTTGCTTTTTTTTTTTTTTTTTTTGCTGTACGGGCCTCTCACTGTTGAGGCCTCTCCCATTGCGGAGCACAGGCTCCGGACATGCAGGCTCAGCGGCCATGGCTCATGGGCCTAGCTGCTCCGCGGCATGTGGGATCTTCCCAGACCGGGGCACGAACCCGTGTCCCCTGCATTGGCAGGTGGACTCTCAACCACTGCGCCACCAGGGAAGCCCTCTATTTTGTTTCTTTTTATGGCTGAGTAATATTCCATTGTATATATGTGCTGCATCTTCTTTATCCATTCATCTGTTGATGGACACTTAGGTTGCTTCCATGTCCTGGCTATTGTAAATAGTGCTGCAGTGAACATTGTGGTACATGACTCTTTTTGAATTATGGTTTTGTCAGGGTATATGCCCAGTAGTAGGATTGCTGGGTCGTATGGTAGTTCTATTTTTAGTTTTTTAAGGAACCTCCATACTGTTCTCCATAGTGGCTGTATCAGTTTACATTCCCACCAACAGTGCAAAAGGGTTCCCTTTTCTCCACACCCTCTCCAGCATTTATTGTTTGTAGATTTTTTGACGATGGCCATTCTAACTGGTGTGGGGTGATACCTCATTGTAGTTTCGATTTGCATTTCTCTAATGATTAGTGGTGTAGAGCATCCTTTCATGTGTTTGTTGGCAATCTGTATATCTTCTTTGGAGAAATGTCTATTTAGGTCTTCTGCCCATTTTTGGATTGGGTTGTTTGTTTTTTTGATATTGAGCTGCATGAGCTGCTTGTATATTTTGGAGATTAATCCTTTGTCAGTGGCTTCGTTTGCAAATATTTTCTCCCATTTTGAGGGTTGTCTTGTTGTCTTGTTTTGGTTTCCTTTGCTGTGCAAAAATTTTTTAAGTTTCATTAGGTCCCGTTTGTTTATTTTTGTTTTTATTTCCATTTCTCTAGGAGGTGGGTCAAAAGTGATCTTGCTGTGATTTATGTCATAGAATGTTCTGCCTATGTTTTCCTCTAAGAGTTTTATAGTGACTGGCCTTACATTTAGGTGTTTAATCCATTTTGAGTTTATTTTTGTGTATGGTGTTAGGGAGTGTTCTAATTTCATACTTTTACATGTAGCTGTCCAGTGAAAGATAAGGTGACCATATGTGTGTGGGTTTAGCTCTGCGCTTTCTGTCCTGTTCCGTTGATCTATATTTCTGTTTTTGTGCCAGTAGTATACTATCTTGATTACTGTAGCTTTGTAGTATAGCCTGAAGTCAGGGAGCTTGATTCCTCCAGCTCTGTTTTTCTTTCTCAAGATTGCTTTGGCTTTTCGGGGTCTTTTGTGTTTCCATACAAATTGTGAAATTTTTTGTTCTAGTTCTGTGAAAAATGCCATTGGTAGTTTGATAGGGATTGCATTGAATCTATAGATTGCTTTGGGTAGTATAGTCATTTTCACAATGTTGATTCTTCCAATCCAAGAACATGGTATATCTCTCCATCTGTTTGTATCATCTTTAATTTCTTTCATCAGTGTCTTATAGTTTTCTGCATACAGGTATTTTGTCTCCTTAGGTAGGTTTATTCCTAGGTGTTTTATTCTTTTTGTTGCAGTGGTAAATGGGAGTGATTCCTTAATTTCACTTTCAGATTTTTCATCATTAGTGTATAGAAATGCAAGAGATTTCTGTGCATTAATTTTGTACCCTGCTACTTTACCAAATTCATTGATTAGCTCTAGTAGTTTTCTGGTAGCATCTTTAGGATTCTCTATATAGTATCATGTCATCTGCAAACAGTGGCAGTTTTACTTCTTTTCCAATTTAGATTCCTTTTATTTCGTTTTGTTCTCTGATTGCCATGGCTATAACTTCCAAAATTATGTTGAATAATAGTGGTTAGAGTGGGCAACCGTGTCTTGTTCCTGATCTTAGTGGAAATGGTTTCAGTTTTTCACCATTGAGAGTGATGTTGGCTGTGGGTTTGTTATATATGGCCTTTATTATATTGAGGTAAGTTCCCTCTATGCCTACTTTCTGGAGGGTTTTTATCCTAAATGGGTGTTGAATTATGTTGAAAGCTTTTTCTGCACCTGTTGAGATGATCATATGGTTTTTATCCTTCAATTTGTTTATATGGTTTATCACATTGATTGATTTGCATATATTGAAGAATCCTTGCATTCCTCGGATAAACACCACTTGATCGTGGTGTATGATCCTTTTAATGTGCTGTTGGATTCTGTTTGCTAGTATTTTGTTGAGGATTTTTTCAACTATGTTCATCAGTGATATTGGCCTGTATTTCTCTTTTTTTGTGACATTTTACTCTGGTTTTGGTATCAGGGTCGTGGTGGCCTCGTAGAATGAGTTTGGGAGTGTTCTTCCCTCTCCTATTTTTGGAAGAGTTTGAGAAGGATAGGTGTTGGCGTGTCTCTAAATATTTGATAGAATTCACCTGTGAAGCCATCTGGTCCTAGGCTTTTGTTTGTTGGAAGATTTTTAATCACAGTTTCAATTTCAGTGCTTGTGATTGGTCTGTTCATATTTTCTATTTTTTCCTGGTTCAGTCTCGGAAGGTTGTGTTTTTCTAAGAATATGTCCATTTCTTCCAGGTTGTCCATTTTATTAGCATATAGCTGCTTGTAGTAATCTCTCATGATCCTTTGTATTTCTGCAGTGTCAGTTGTTATTTCTCCTTTTTCATTTCTAATTCTGTTGATTTGAGTCTTCTCCCTTTTTTTCTTGATGAGTCTTGCTAATGGTTTATCAATTTTGTTTATCTTCTCAAAGAAACAGCTTTTAGTTTTATTGATATTTGCTATTGTTTCCTTCATTTCTTTTTCATTTATTTCTGATCTGATCTTTATGCTTTCTTTTCTTCTGCTAACTTTGGGGTTTTTTCTGTTCTTCTTTCTCTAATTGCTTAGGTGTAAGGTTAAGTTGTTTATTTGAGATTTTCCTTGTTTCTTGAGGTAGGCTTGTATTGCTATAAACTTCCCTCTTAGAACTGCTTTTGCTACATCCCATAGGTTTTGGGCTGTCGTGTTTTCATTGTCATTTGTTTCTAGGTTTTTAAAAATTTCCTCTTCAATTTCTTCAGTGATCTCTTGGTTATTTAGTAGTGTATTGTTTAGGCTCCATGTGTTTGCAGTTTTTACAGTTTATTTTTCCTGTAATTGATATCTAGTCTCATAGCGTTGTGGTCGGAAAAGATGCTTGATACGATTTCAGTTTCCTTAAATTTACCAAGGCTTGATTTGTGACCCAAGATATGGTCTATCCTGGAGAATATTCCATGAGCACTTGAGAAGAATGTGTATTCTGTTATTTTTGGATGGAATGTCCTATAAATATCAGTTAAGTCCATCTTGTTTAATGTGTCATTTAAAGCTTGTGTTTCCTTATTTATTTTCATTTTGGATGATCTGTCCATTGGTGAAAGTGGGGTGTTGAAGTCCCCTACTATGATTGCGTTACTGTCGATTTCCCCTTTTATGGCTGTTAGTATTTGCCTTATGTTTTGAGGTGCTCCTATGTTGGATGCATAAATATTTACAATAGTTATATCATCATTTTGGATTGATCCCTTGATCATTATGTAGTGTCCTTCTTTGTCTCTTCTAATAGTCTTTATTTTAAAGTCTATTTTGTCTGATATGAGAATTGCTACTCCAGCTTTCTTTTGATTTCCATTTGCATGGAATATGTTTTTCTATCCCCTCACTTTCAGTCTGTATGTGTCCCTAGGTCTGAAGTGGGTCTCTTGTAGACAGCATATATATGGGTCTTGTTTTTGTACCCATTCAGCCAGTCTGTGTCTTTTGGTTGTAGTATTTAAGCCATTTTACATTCAAGGTAATTATCAATATGTATGTTCCTGTTACCATTCTCTTAATTGTTTTGGGTTTTTTATTTTAGGGCTTTTCCTTCTCTTGTGTTTCCTGCCTGGAGAAGTTCCTTTAGCATTTGTTGTAAAGCTGGTTTGGTGGTGCTGAATTCTCTTAGCTTTTGCTTGACTGTAAGGTTTTTAATTTCTCTGTTGAATCTGAATGAGATCCTTGCTTGGTAGAGTAATCTTGGTTGTAGGTTTTTCCCTTTCATCACTTTAAATATGTCCTGCCACTCCCTTCTGGCTACCAGAGTTTTGCCAAAAGATCAGCTGTTAACCTTATGGGGATTCCTTTGTTTGTAAATTGTTGATTTTCCCTTGCTACTTTTAATATTTTTTCCTTGTTTTTAATTTTTGATGGTTTGATTAATATGTGTCTTGACGTGTTTCTCCTTGGGTTTTCCTGTATGGGACTCTGTGCTTCCTGGACTTGATTGACTCTTTCCTTTCCCATATTAGGGAAGTTTTTGACTATTATCTCTTCAAATATTTTCTCAGTCCCTTTCTTTTTCTCTTCTTCTTCTGGGGCTCCTATAATTCGAATGTTGGTGTGTTTAATGTTGTCCCAGAGGTCTCTGAGATTGTCCTCAATTCTTTTCATTCTTTTATCTTTATTCTGCTGTGCGGTAGTTATTTCCACTAATTTATCCTCCAGGCCACTTATCTGTTCTTCTGCCTCAATTACTCTGCTGTTGATTCCTTCTAGAGAATTTTTAATTTCACTTATTGTGTTGTTCATCATTGTTTGTTTGTTTGTTCTAGGTTCTTTTTAAATGTTTCTTGTATTTTCTCCATTCTATTTCCAAGATTTTGATTCATCTTTACTATCATTATTCTGAATTCTTTTTCAGGTAGACTGCCTGTTTCCTCTTCATTTGTTAGGTCTGGTGGGTTTTTACCTTGCTCCTTCATCTGCTGTGTATTTCTCTGTCTTCTCATTTTGTTTAACTTACTGTGTTTGGGTCTCCTTTTTGCAGGCTGCAGGTTTGTAGTTCCTGTTGTTTTTGGTGTCTGCCCCCAGTGGGTAAGGTTGGTTCAGTGGGTTGTGTAGGCTTACTGGTGGAGGGGAGTGGTGCCTGTGTTCTGGAGGATGAGGCTGGATCTTTTCTTTCTGGTGGGCAGGACTGTATCCGGTGGTGTGTTTTGGGGTGTCTGTGAACTTCTGATTTTAGGCAGCCTCTCTGCTAATGAGTGGGGTTGTGTTCCTGTCTTGCTAGTTGTTTTGCATAGGATGTCCAGAACTGGAGTTTGCTTGTAGTTAAGTGGAGCTGGGTCTTAGCGTTGAGACAGAGATCTCTGGGAGAGCTCTCACCGATTGATGGTGCATAGGGCTGGGAGGTGAAAGTGGTCCAGTGTCCTGAGCACGGCGCTCCCATCTCAGAGGCTCAGGCCTGATACCTGGTCAGAGCACCCTGTCAGCCACATGGCCTGGTATGTGCGGAGTCTCTTGTCTTTTGGGAAGTGTGAGGTGTTCTGCCAGCGTTTGGTAGGTGTTCTGTAGGAGTTGTTCCACATGTAAATTTATTTTTTTATGTATTTGTGGGTAGGAAGGTGATCTCCAGGGTTTATTCCTCCACCATCTGCAAGGTCCTGATCTGTAAATGGTTTTTAATTTAACATCTAATCATTTGAATTGGGATTTCTAAAAATTTTATTTTGGGTATGTTTTGGTATATTTTAAGATTAATTCCTGGATCATCATCTCTTTTCCCCCCTCCTCAGAAAGTATTGTCTTGCTATCTTGAAACTTTTTAGGTTTTATTTATCAAGAAGAGAAAGTTTTTATTATTTAATTTGTTGCTGTGAGGGGAAATGATTCCTTTCAATTCAGCTGTAGATACGGTTTTTTTGTTTTTTGTTTTTGCGGTACGCGGACCTCTCACTGTTGTGGCCTCTCCCGTTGCGGAGCACAGACTCCGGATGCGCAGGCTCAGCGGCCATGGCTCACGGACCTAGCCGCTCCGCGGCACGTGGGATCCTCCCGGACTGGGGCACGAACCCGCGTCCCCTGCATCGGCAGGCGGACTCTCAACCACTGCGCCACCAGGGAAGACCAAGATATGTATTTTTAGAAAGCTTAATTCATGAAGAATAATTTTAGGTAGAAAACAGGGGAAAGGTGGCCCGTGATTTGGCTCCTAGCTACCTCTCTGACCTTTTTTTTCCCTACTGGTTTTCCTGGCTCCCCTCTATTTCAGTCTTATTGGCTTTGTTGATTTTTGGATATGCCAAACATATTTCTGTCTCAGGGCTGTTGTACTTATTTATCCTCTGCCTAGAACATTTGTTTTCCAGACATTGAAAAGTTTTACTCTTTCATAAGAGTGAAACCTTTCATGAGGTTTCTTTCTATTTAAAAATCACATCTCCAGGGAGGCCAAGGTTTCTATGTCAGAAGGCAAAAGTTTTATATCGGGAGTCAGGTCATCTTTACCCCCTCAAACACTGAAAGGGCAACTTAAGTATTTAGGTCCTTTAGACCAGGGCTAGAAAATAGGCTAATCTAAAGAAGGGTAGTTGTATTGTTATAGTGTAGCCACATCCAGTAGAACTTTGTGCTATGATGGAGATGTCTGTATCTCTGCTATCTAGTGTAGAAGCCACTAGCAACATGTGGCTCTTGAGCACTTGGAATGTGGCTAGTGTGACTGAGGCACTGAATTTTAATTAAAATTCAAATAGCCATATGTGATTGGTGATTACCATGTTAAATGACACAAGTGTCGAAGAATGGTACAGTGCAAAGAAGAGAGAGAGAGAGAGAGAGAGACAGGAAAAGTTTCTAAAAACAGGACTGAATGATCTTTAAATTTGAGAAACAAAGGAGTTGGATTAGATGATTTGGAAAGGCCCATTAGAGATCTATAATTGTATGTCCCAGTGAAGAAATGTGTAGGTCAAAGGGATTGACAGCTGGGAATACTAGGAAAGGCCTGTTTTAAATCCATGCAAAACCGACAAATAATAAGACTCATATTTGTGATTTAGCTTAATTGTATATAATAATTCTCTTGCACAGTAGAAAAAAATTTAAGGTATGACCCTCAATCATCTGTGAATGTTAGACTATCAAAGACATGGGAGGGGAAAAAGGAGTGTGATTAGACGCAACATGTGGAGGGAGGCTAGGCCATTCACCTGTTTTGAACTAAGGTATTTTCTATAACATTATGGTAACTTGAAATGGTGACAGCAAAAAATATAAGATCTGTTAGTAGCAAGATACCACAGATTGTAATAAATACTATGAAGGAAAAAAACCAGAGTGGTGTAGTAGAGAGTAAATGAGGCTCTACGTAAGGTGAGGGAAAGCCTCCTGGAGAGGGTGATTGACCTGGCAGTTGAAGGATTCAGCCAGCAGAAGCTAGGGGAAGAGCTTTCTAGGGCCGAAGGAATGCCAAGTGAGAAACCCTAAAGTGAGAAAAACTTGTGTGTTCCAGGTGCAGAATGGTTGTGAAGGCAGGGTGGCGGGGTCGGGGGGCAGCAGGGTAGTAGGTGTTTTGAGATTGGAGGGATAGATAGGGCACTGATGATGTAGGGCTATTTAGACCACAGAAGGAAGTTTGAATTTTATTCTAAAGGGTTTTAAGCGGGGGTAAAACTTGATTTGACATGTTTTGAAACGATCACACATGGGTTGCTATGGTAAGCATAAGTGATACTTATTTCATAAACTAGTATTTTCACCTTTAGGAAGTGTTATTACTTAACATTTGTTAAATTTTAGTAGCTTTGCAACAATATAACAGTATATAGTCAGTTAACTTATTTGACTTAAATTGCAAAAGTGGAAATGAAAGTTGCAGTTTTTTTTTTCCTTGAAAAGTCTTGTGAATTCTGCAAAATTTTTCATTTTCAAATTCTGAGATCTATCTTTTCAGTTTAAATTCACATTAAAAATGTGTTTCTTAATGCTTGAACTAAAACTGATTTTAGTAATGTTATGAAAGATCATTCAAAGGTTTTTATCTTTTTCCTACCGTAGTATAAGTAAGGGTTTAATATTTTAGGTTTCTTTTCTTAGGTAAACTTTGTCCCTGCTTTAATTTTAGTCTGTGCATGGTGGTACCCTGGTTTTACCACGTGTTAGCTGAGTATCTTTGGGAAAATTATTTTCTGTAAGACTTTGTCTTTATCTGTGAAATTGGTGTAATAGTAATATCTATCTCTTAGGGCTGTTCTGAGAATTGAGTTAATAACCTAGCAAAAATTAGGTGCTTTGATTATTGTTAAGTATTAGGAATTCACAGTGTTGTTGAATGCCCGAGGTACAGTTGATTCTCATTATTTGTGAATTCTGTATTTGTGAATTCACATACTAGCTAAAATTTATTTGAAATCTCAAAATCGGTACTTGTGGTGCTTTTGTGGTTATTCATCAACACAAATAGAATGAGGAGAAAGTTGAGTTGCTTGATACGTTCATTCCCAGATGAGTTCAAACAGAGCAACGCTCTGCCTTCTTATTTCAGCTCTAATGGTGTAAATAACTTTTTTGTGTGTGGTGTGTCGAGTGTCATGTTTTTTGCATTTTTGTGCTTTATGTTGGTCATTTTGCTCTTTAAATTGGCCCCCAGCATAGTGCTAAAGTTTTGTCTAGTGTTCCTAAGTGTTGGAAGCCTGTGATGTACCTTACAGAGAAAATTCTTATGTAAGATAAGGTTCATTCAGGCATGAGCTGATCATGCTGCTGGTCATGAGTTTAATGTTAATGAATCAATAATATATACTAACTAAGGTATTTTTAAACAGAAGCACACATAAAACAAGGTCATATATTTATCACTTGATGAAAGTGTTATGACCAGAGGCTCATAGGAACCTAGCCCTGTGTTTTTTTCCCTAGGAGCAGCGATTTCAGTATTTAATAATTCAGTCTTCATGGCAAACTTTATTGGACATAAGTACTACAGATAATGAGAATGGACTGTTTGTTTTTAGTGTCAAGTTTAGAAGTAATTAAAATACCCAGATAGTTAAGAAATATGTTGTATTTCTAATTACATTGAAAACTACTGTGACCTTACTCTGAATAATTCAGATATATACCTGGCTTAAATTAGGAGTCCCTAGTCTCTTCCCATTCTTACTGAGTTGATCAATATTCTTCAAGATTAGAGAATGGTAATTTTTGACACTAATAGAAAATATCTGCTCTGTTTTTTTTTTAATTTTTTTATAGCTGGGTGTTTCCCTTAGCAGTTTGGGAGCTATACCAGCAGCAGCACTAGACCCCAATATTGCAACACTTGGAGAGATACCACAGCCACCACTTATGGGAAATGTGGATCCTTCCAAAATTGATGAAATTAGGAGAACAGTCTATGTTGGCAATTTGAATTCCCAGGTAACTAATATAAGAAGAAATTGAGTGGTGGGACCTCTTATTCCTTTCCCTTTATTAAAAATCGTATCAATTGATAAAGTAGTATTTACCTGAATTTTTTTAAAGAAGAATATACTTTATTAAAGTGTTACTTTGTTTCTTCAGACAACAACAGCTGATCAGCTACTTGAATTTTTTAAACAAGTTGGAGAAGTGAAGTTTGTGCGGATGGCAGGTGATGAGACTCAGCCAACTCGGTTTGCTTTTGTGGAATTTGCAGACCAAAATTCTGTACCAAGGGCCCTTGCTTTTAATGGAGTTATGTTTGGAGACAGGCCACTGAAGTAAGAAACACTAAACAAAGAAATTTTAATGATTTTGAAAAAATTTTGTGGTTTTGATGTAATGCAGTTTTTTTTTTCTTTTTAATAGTAATTGGCAATTTGTGGAAAGGAAGACTTTGTGTTAAGTATAAATGAAACACATGAGATATTTACCATTTTAGCCTATAAATTAAAGTTACATTTGAAGACATCTTATTTTCTATTTCATAAGGTCTAATTTAAAGTTAACATTTTTATACCGTACATATTGATTGTAGGTCTTTTTCCATAAGCTTTAACAAGTTAGGTTGGTTTTGCATTATTACACTAGACTAATGGGCAGTTTAACATATGGGTAGAACTTACAGTAATATAGTAATAAGAATTTTGGTAAATCCAAAATTTCAGGAAGAATGTACCCAGAAATGTTTTAAATTATACATTTTAAGGTTTGCTCACGTCCTTGTTTGCAAAATGAAAAGTTGATGTAGCCTTTCAGGTACTCAAGACCAGAAATTCTATTTCATGCACATTATCGAGGCACCAATTTTATCTGAATTCTGTAGATAATTGCCTTAATTATATAGTTTGATCAGGAGTCTGCTATTAAGGGATAAGAAACTGTTCTTAGTGAATGCTGTGTTTTCACCATGGTAAAGGGAGACACACCAAATTCATTTATGTGCATCAGAGAAACCACTGTTACCCATAAAGGAAGAGTTTTATCAGATTCCTCCCATATTTGAAACTGTATGACGAGGCCATGGTCCAGGGTGGATTAAAATGGTGCACATGATATATAGGTTCCCTTTCATCCTCCCAGGGTGCAGAGGTTATCAACAAAATTTTATAATCTTAGAAGTGATTCATTTTAATATTGGTGTCACCATTTTAATTTATTATAACTCTAAGCTGTGAGGAGAAGCGGTTGTCCTGGCCTATTTAGGTTGTTAAAGAAGTTAGCTAGGGTTCAGTTTTTCTTTTTTTCCCTTGCTTTTTGCCTTTGTTAGCAAGAGATGATGGCAGATGGGAATGAGATAAATCATGGTTTTGAGGTTGGTTTTGGTTATTCTGTATTTAGCTATATTATTCTAAATGTGCTTTTGAGATGTCCTCAGATTTGTAAATATCTGTATCATATAAACAATTAGTTGTTTCATGTTTTGTAAAATATGGTGTGTATTTGTGATATGCTAATATTTTTAATTTAGAATAAATCACTCCAACAATGCAATAGTAAAACCCCCTGAGATGACACCTCAGGCTGCAGCTAAGGAGTTAGAAGAAGTAATGAAGCGAGTGCGAGAGGCTCAGTCCTTTATCTCAGCAGCTATCGAACCAGGTAAGGCCATAGCGTTGTTACATAGGTCATAGTTGAAGATCATAGAATCTTAGAACTGGAAGGAATTTTAGAAATTATCTGTTCAGTCCCTTCATTTTACAAACAAGAAGACTGAAACTCAAGAAAGAGTAAGTGACTTAACTAGTGTTAAAGGTTGAAGAACTATTTAGCACAAATATCTTTTTCCATGATACTGAATTGAGGTACATTAGCTTGAGTTAATCACTTCTTTATATTTTAATAGCAAAATCAGTACGCAGAACTGATTTGCTTAAAGCAAAGTGTAAATATTATTGTGAGGCTAAAGACAAGAATAAATATATTTTAAATGTTATGATTAAGCAGATTCACTTTTCCTTCAAAGTTTTAATTTTAAAAATAGAAAAGAGAGCCCATGAGTTAGGAAAACTACAGAGTCTGTTTTAGCATGGTAAAGGAACACCCTTTCAAACTTTTGTGTTGCTAACTAAAATTAGAAATCCAACCTAAAAATGTCTAGATGGTTTTTTACATTTGATCAAATTTTCTAAATTAGAATTTAAGCTTCAATTCTAGGAAAATAAATGGAAAAAGGATTTAAAATCACTGTCATAGGAATTACAGACATGTTATAATCGTACATTATGGCAGCAACAAAATACTACGAACAGCTGTTTATAATCATCTGGTTTATATGTACTGCTGCAGGGTGGCTGCACTCAACGAGTTTATGCAATGACTTTCTTGGATGTTTCTGAAGGATAATTGCACAGGAGGAGGATGTACAGAGAGTAGGCCCCTTGCACTATATGTGGTACATTCCACTTGTGCCTGATTATTAACTGGGATCTTTAATTGTTCTGAGCTTACACTGCAAAGTGGTTTTTTCCTCCCAGAGTCTGGAAAGAACAATGAAAGAAAAGGCGGTCGATCTCGTTCCCACACTCGTTCAAAATCCAGGTCTAGCTCAAAATCCCGTTCTAGAAGGAAAAGATCACAGTCAAAACACAGGTGAGAATTTCTACTGTCATATTTAAATTTTTTCTGTTTTGTATTTACAGTGGTTAAGATTTTCTGAGTTTTTGTCCAAGTATCAGAGTGTAGAAATTTCACTGGTGTTCACCAGGGAGTATGGTTACCATTAGATATTGCTTTAATTGTAATGCTAAAGAATGAAGTTTTATGTAATTAATATATAATTTCAACTAATTTTTAGTTTTAGAAGTTGGTTTTCTATCTTAAGATGTTCTATTCCTGATTTTTCTAAGAGTAAACTAGTCTCTATACAGAACTGGCAGAAATTTTTCATTCTTCATAAAGGGAACATCTGATGCTGAAAATATTGCTGAAGTTGTTGCAGCTTTTTTGTTTTTTTCTTCCCCCACTTTCCTCAAGGTCTGGGGCGCACCACCCCAGATCTTGATTTCAAGTAGTTACCCTTCTCCAATACTGTGCGTCAAGTGGGGTACTTTAAGTCTTTGTACTCTTGGTGATAAGAGCCTCTTCCACCCACTTTGGGACCTGAAACATAGGAGTAACTTGCAGCTTTAATTGCAACTGTTGTGCTTAAGCTCTATTTCTGTTTTGTTTATCTTATTTTTGAGCGTGGCTTTGTCATTTTGAAGTTCTTTTAAAATCTTTTGTGTTTGGTGCAAAGGGGGTCTCAAGATATAAACTTGCAACACCATCTTGATTGGAAGTAACCTAAGAGTCATGTCTAAAATAAGTTTTATTGTCTTCTTTAAGATGTGGAGGGGGCTGTTACTGCAATGTGAACGTGTATGCAGTGGATCCTAATTGCATGTTACATGTGCATACATACGCGTACTCTCTAAAGAGAAGAGGCAGAGAAAAGTGTGTGTGCGTGTGAGTGTGCATGTTTGTTGGGAGTATTAGAGAAGGAGGAGGATTTGAGGGGAGGGAAAAAAGGAACCAGTATGCCCTATGTTGAACCTCACTAGCAAGCTCAGTTTTGTCTTGATTTTCTGTGCTAATCAAGGAGATTGAGGTAATGAGATAGGAAAATACGATCTTCTTTTTTTTAATTTATTTTTTATTGAAGTATACTTGAATTACAATGTTGTACAGCAGAGTGACTCAGTTATACATATATATATGTTCTTTTTCATATTCTTTTCCATTATGGTTTATCACAGGATACTGAATGTAGTTCCCTGTGCTATACAGTAGGACCTTGTTGTTTATCCATTCTATGCATACCAGTTTGCATCTGCTAATCCCAAACTCTCACGTCTCCCCTCTCCCATCCCCCTCCCCCTTGGCAACCAGCAGTCTATTCTCTATGTCCCTGATTTTGTTTCTGTTTCATAGATAGGTTCATTTGTATCATATTTTAGATTCCACATGCGATATCATATGGTATTCGTCATCTCTTTCTGACTGACTTCACTTAGTATGATAATCCCTAGTTGCAGATATTCTTAATTAGACTCTAGCAAACTATACTTCAGCTCTCTACTTGTGTATATGTCTCTACTATTACTTGCAGAATTCCTTTTGGAATATGGTTTTAATCTCTCTCTCTATCCAAGGCCTTACAGTAAGGCAAATTCATGTCCAAGAGAAGGAAGTTGTTTCATGTACAAGGAATAAGACAGTGTAGCAAAGCCAGAACTGGAGAAGGAAAGTGGTGTAGAATCAGTGGTACTAGATTATGGATATTTCTATAGGTCAACAGGGTGGTGAAGGTAAAGGAGATCAAGAAAATACAGAATTGAGCTGAAGAATAATAACTTTTCTGAGGAAGAAAAAGAGCAATGACTTAAATCTTACTTTGTGTTATAAGAGCCATGCTCCAAATCTAATACCTTAGTGGTTTTCTAAGGCAGAAAAAAAGCAAAATTTGATTATTAACATTTTTTCCTTGATAATTTCTGTGACGCTTTCTCTGTTGGGACAAATAATTTAACTAAGGTTTTTACTCTTATCGTTTTCAGTATATTGGGATATTTTCCCTTTCCAAGGGTTAGTGGAGGAAGGGTTATTCTGTCTAAAATGAAATTTGTTAATTATTCTTATTCATGGGAGTGATTTCATGGAGGTCTATCTAATTATGTAGCATTAGAAATTAATTGTTCTTGGCTGGCGCGCACACCCAAACACGCCCATACACACAGGCACACCTCGTTTTATTTTACTCTGCTTTATTGTGCTTCACAGATACTGTGGTTTTTTAACAAATTGAAAGTTTGTGGCAGCCCTGCATTGTCAGATGACAATTAGAATTTTTTAGCAATAAAGTATTTTTAATTAAGGTATGTACATTTTTTTTAAGACATAATGCTGTTGCACACTTAATACACTAGAGTATAGAGTAAATATAAATTGTATATGCATTGGGAAGCCAAAAAATTCCTGACTCGCTTTATCGTGATACTCCCTTTTTTGCGGTGGTCTGGAACCAAACCCACAATAACTCTGAGGTATGCCTGTATGTCTTTTTTGTCAGCATATACTGTTTTTATACATGTTGTATATAAACACAAGAAGCCTTTACTAAGGTCATAAAGAAATAAAAAAGAGGATGAGTTTTGTTGAAAAGAAAAGAAATTCCTCACCGAAAAACATTTGACTTATGGAACTCCCTCCCCCTCTCCACCGGTAGGGGATGGCAAGCATTTCTCGGTTTCCCCTCTTCTAGTGGGATTGGATACCCTCAGCTCTGGCTCTGACCCACTAGACCTAGCAGGAGTGTGGGTTGCAGGAGCCCTTGTTCTTGAAGCCCCACCTTCTTAGTGTTCTGATACTTCTAGAACTTTCCCCTGACTCTTTCCCTGTTCCTTCTTCTTTCTGTAGGAGGGAGGAAATAGTTATTTGTTACTATGACCTTGGCTAGAACTGGGAAGATGTGTTTCCACTCTGTCCAAATTTTTATATGGGTTTTTTTCATAGGGACAGTGTTAGAAAAGGTGGGTAGTAGTACTCTATTATATTTTAAAGTTAAGTAACCTTTACAGACCAGCATAGGAACTATAAGACATTTTATAATATTTTAATGGGAAACAACTGACTTACAAATGAACTTTGATGCAACATAATGGTAAGTTGCTCTTTATTTACAATTTAACTTATAAATGCAATTTTGTACATCATGTTAAAATGACAGCTGCTAATGATAGCTCAAATCTTTATCTTTGGTTGGATTAGATTTGCTCTTGACTTGAAGCTTTTAGCTTTCCGAATAGAAAACTTGTAGGCAACTAGTGGGTGAGACAGACATGAAATATTTAATGTCAAAATTGAAATACAATAATTACTCTTGAGCAGTGACTTTCAAACTCTGAGGACCCACAGGATAAGGTGGGAATCCAAGTGGTCAGTGCTTTTTTATTATTAACTTTTATTTGTTATGGCTATGGTTAATTTTCTTAAAGGAGTTTGTTTAATTAAGATTGGAAAGTGCTATTTGAAGCAAACAAAATTATTATTTATTGTTTTTAGCAAGGTTAACTAGAATAGAAATCTTAAGACTTATTAAGTACATAGAAGCAAAGGCCCTTTAAAACATTATTACCCTCATGTGGATGTCTGTAAATGGACTAAAAATGTTATAAGTTTTTAAGTTTTCCTCTGATAGCTACTACTTGACCCTTGTGTCTCTTAGGTTATTAGTGATAAAGGTTTCAACAAACTACGAATTATCTTCGTATATTAAAAATGAGGTATGAAGATAAGTGTATAATAGATGAGTGGTTCAGTTGAAAATTAGCTGTTGGAAAACAAATTTTGACTAACTGAAAAATGTGTTTTACGAACAAGAGCATTACTTAATTGAGGATTGTCTGGAGACTTCTGGTTTCACGGCATAGCACAAGCATTTAACTATATGTATTTCTTTTATAGATATTTGTTTTAACTTAATTCATGAAGATATAACTATCAAGATGAGTTTTAATTATATAAGGCATACTTGTAGATGTTCATTTGACCCCTTGGAATAAATAGAGATATAATTTAAAGTTTTCATTTATGTTAATTGTTAATAATGATGATGATGCAGATATTGAGATAGGATTTTTTTTTTTTTTTTTTTTTTGCGGTATGTGGGCCCCTCACTGCTGTGGACTCTCCCACCGCAGAGCACAGGCTCTGGACGCACAGGCCCAGCGGCCATGGCTCACGGGCCCAACCGCTCCGTGGCATGTGGGATCCTCCCAGACCGGGGCACGAACCTGCGTCCCCTGCATCGGCAGGCGGACTCTCAACCACTGTGCCACCAGGGAAGCCCTGAGATAGGATTTTTAATCATTTACTCTGCACTCAAAACTGTTAGGCAGTTTTCCATATATCATCTGTTTTAATTCTCATGACAGTTCTAGGAGGTATAGGTATGATTCTTACTCCACTTTTTAGATGAAGAAACTCAGGCTCAGAGAGGTTGAGTGATTAGCCAGAGTTCTCACAGCTATTGTGTGGCAGAACTGAGTGTCAGGGCCAGATTGTTTAACTGTGAAGCCGGTGAGTCTCATCACTTTGTTGTTTAAGTTGTATGCCTTCAATTTGGTTACATTTAAATAAATAGTTCCTAGGATACCTCATTATGAAAAATGTCACATTATATAAGCTATTATTTCAGTTGGGAAAGGAGCCTAGAGAATTTCAGAATTTAAAAAAACAGTTATTTTTCCTCCAAGAATGCCAGTAATAAAGGTTTCTTTTAATAGCTTTGTTTAGGTAATAAAATCAAGGCTTTGCAAATTCAACATTTGATTATATTTAGCTTTAACTCACGAGTAAGATGTTTGGTTTCCTGTCACACTAGCACCATCATTAGTACTGTGCTTCCCTATGCATTCTTCTTAGTATGTGTTATGACAAATAGCACACAGTCATTTATAGAAACCATTGAACCATATAACCACTACTCCCTGTCAAAGATAAGTTATAGCCACAAGCAGTAATATTACATTCAAGTCAAGAGTTAAAGACAATTTTTGGTATGAAAATTTGGACCATGGGAGAAGTTGTCTGTTCTAATTGAGCCATGCAATATTTAGCAAAAGAAAGCCACACCTGAAACTGTCAACTTAAGTCTGACATAGGAAATAGCTTAAATTCTTTTTCTGTTTCTGTCTTTGTGTTCTGGACAATGAAATGTCTGGTGAAGTTTTCAATAAATTTATGTCAGATAATCTAATTTTGAAGCATTATGTAATAGAGAATTTAAAAATATTGATAAATACTGTCAGGATTGGTTTTAAAATTCTCTTATGTGAAAGATCTTAAATATTTATAAATTGAAATTCTAAGAATAAGTTTTGATATTCTAACAATTTGTTTTTCTTTAGGAGCAGATCCCATAATAGATCACGTTCAAGACAAAAAGATAGACGTAGATCTAAGAGCCCTCATAAAAAACGCTCTAAATCAAGGGAGAGGCGGAAGTCAAGGAGTCGTTCGCGTTCACGGTGAGTTTTTTGGAAATTAAGGGTAGTTTTCTCATGACCTCATATGTTAAAAACCTGTTGTTTAAATTTTTAATGAAAGAAATTAAACTTTTTTCTGATTGTTTCAGTAATGAGTTAATATCGATTGTCATTGATTTGAATCTGATGGTTAGTATGACTCATGTGATTTCCAGACTAAATTCAGCCTGATAATTGTTTCATTTAGCAGCTTCATGTACACATAAATTATTTAGAAATTTATATGTAATGTCTTACAGCTATTATACATTGTTTTGTGTTGATAATTGTTGAGGAAAGAGAATGAGGTCCTCGTTGGGGAGTAGAATTATTTTAGTTGTGAATTTATTTATTTACTTTTGTTTTTAAAGGGACAAAAGAAAAGACAACCGAGAAAAAATCAAGGAAAAGGAAAGAGTGAAAGAAAAAGATAGAGAAAAGGAAAGGGAAAAAGAGAGAGACAGGGAAAAGGAACGTGAAAAAGAAAAGGAACGGGGTAAAAACAAAGATAAAGACCGGGATAAAGAACGGGAAAAGGACCGAGATAAAGACAAGGAGAAGGACAGAGAGAGAGAGCGGGAAAAAGAGCATGAAAAGGAACGAGACAAAGAGAAGGAGAAGGAACAGGACAAAGAAAAGGAACGAGAAAAGGACAGATCCAAAGAGATAGATGAGAAAAGAAAGAAGGATAAAAAGTCCAGAACACCACCCAGAAGTTACAATGCATCAAGAAGATCTCGTAGTTCCAGCAGGTTTGATAATGCTTAAAGTTTTTACCAAAGGGCTTACTGATGACAAATGAAAACATAAATTTTAACTGGGGGGAAAAGATAATTGTGCACAAGTGGAATCAGTACAATAGTATCAGAACATTTCCCTCTGATAGCAGAGTAAACATTTCTCTAGCAGAGGGATTGCTACAGTATTGAATCTATGAGGAGGAAGAGAGAACATTGGCCAGAATTACTTGAAAAGTTAACTGTCCTTTGTAATCCACTATTTTAACCTGGCAGTGGTGTCAGTGGCTGCTGTTGCTGCTGCTTATTATTTTCTTGGAGGGTGGGCTCGCAGGGGCAAGTTTTTTGTTTTCGTTATGTAGAGAAATTGACTTCTTAGGCGTCTATATTTCTTTGGAATGATGTGGTAAATTTTAATATATAAAATTATTTCTAAAGTTACAGTATTAGTCCTTTTCGTCATCTAAGTTCATTTTTACTCCTCTACTTTGTTGAATACATGACGTTTAAATTTTGGTTTTCATTTATTAATTTGTTGTTAAGGATTTGCTTTTTTCTTAGGACTGTTTATTAATAGGTACACTGCCACCAGGTGGCAGCAGGTTGCCATAGTAACATCCGCAAAATGAGGACCTTCCTTAATTCAAGATTATCTCAATCTACATCCATTGCTCCAGATGATATTGTGACTATAAATAAATGGAAGTTCCTAAGTTGTGTTAAACTATATCTTAAAAATACTTTAAAAATATATTTTTGCAAGTTTTAAAGATATTTTAAAATGTTTTTTCATAGAACATAATTTCTGAGACAATGGACTATATATTTCCTAAATTTTTTAACTTTGTGTTTTAACAGCTTATTCTTAATACTAGTCTTTGGCTAGTTAATAGAAGATAATTGCAAGCATTTATTGAATGCTTTACCATATGCCAGGTTTTATGTCTCAGCAGAGTTTTTCATGACTGATCTTATTTAATCTTCACAGTAAGCCTGTGAGAAGACTGTTATCATGGTTTTAAAACATGAGGAAACCAAACCAGAGGAAATTTTCCATCTGCTCTGCACTTTAGTTAGAAGTATAGTAGTATAGTAGCTCTTCTCTCTTTAGAGATTGTTTAATTGAGGACTTTAACCATTACTTGGTACTGGCTTTTAAAAAACGCGTCAGAAGGGGCTTCCCTAATGGCGCAGTGGTTGAGAGTCCACCTGCCGACGCAGGGGACGCTGGTTTGTGCCCCGGTCCGGGAAGATCCCACATGCCGCAGAGCGGCTGGGCCCGTGAGCCATGGCTGCTGAGCCTGTGCGTCCGGAGCCTGTGCTCCGCAACGGGAGAGGCCAGAACAGTGAGAGGCCCGCGTACCGCAAAAAAAAAAAAAAAAAAGTGCGTCAGAAGTATATAGTTGAAAGCAACAGTATATGTTAAAATGTGACTTCAAATCAGTAGGTCATTGCCATATTTCAGCACATTGAACCAAAACCTGAAGAAATTAACTCATTTGCTGTGGGTATCAGTTGAGCCTTGCAGACTGCATCTTTATTGCAGTTATTTTATTGGTTGTGTTTCACACATTCCTTTGTGTTTGTGTGATCGTTTAGATATTGCCCTTCACAACACCAAATAATATTTCGATTCCTTTTTAAAAAATTAATTTTTATTTTTTGCTGCTTTGGGTCTCCATTGCTACACGTGGGCTTTCTCTAGTTGTGGATAGTGGGGGCTACTCTTTGTTGCGGTGCGTGGACTTCTCATTGCGGTGGCTTCTCTTGTTGCAGAGTATGGGCTGTAGGTGAGCGGGCTTCAGTAGTTTTGGCACCACGGACTTCAGTAGTTGTGGCATGTGGGCTCTAGAGTGCAGGCTCGGTTGTGGCACGTAGGCGTAGTTGCCCTGCGGCATCTCTCCGGACCAGGGATCGAACCCGTGTCCCCTGCATTGGCAGGCGGATTCTTAACCGCTGCGCCACCAGGGAAGTCCCCTCGATTCCTTTTAAATTCAGTTGTATTTACTTTTTCTGATGACTTTGAAATGTTTATAATTTTTTCATGGGTCATTTTAAGTCACTTGATATTTAAGAAAGTGTAGATGTTCACATTCAGTTCTTAGGTCTTAGATAACCTCTGGGGCCTGGAGAATAAATGTTGACTAATGTTAATTCCTAAAGGTTCAGCAGTTTGGAATGTTTTATGCTTTCAGAAGAGCTTGCTGAAGAGTTACCATTTCTTATCTTTTAGCATTTTTCTTCCTTTAAGGTGCTCTGATTTGTTTAGTGAATGGGAAACCTCTTAACTGCCCAGAATAATAGTCTACTTAATGTTTTTATTTCCAACATTGTCTTCTGAGCTACATTTTTAAGGAAAAATTTTGATATTTAAAAACTTTTAATGCTTGGAATTACAATTAATAAGGATGAGACCATCAAAGGGAAGGAGAACATATTTACTGAGCACCTGCTGTGCACCAGACACTAGGCTTGGTATTTCACAGGTATTATCCTGATCCTCAAAACTACAAGGCTCGAGTTATTATCTCCATTTTTCAATTGGAAAAACTGAGACTCAGATAAAGTAATATGACCCCAGTCGTGCAGTTGGTAAGATGTGGAACTGAAATTTAAATGTAAGCCTAATCAACTCCAATTCTGCATACTAGAGCTGACAGCTTCTTTCTCGACTAACTGATATTCTAGCTTCCTGTCTGTCCAGCCTTAGCTCTCATTATCACTAACTGGTAATTATTAGATGTCCATCTGTACATAGTGCTTCCTGAACATACAGGTAAAGAGTTATACTGTTGAAGATGGAGCCATTTTGTGTAAACTTAAAGTCTGGAATACACTGATATTCTCATGCTATGAAAAAAGTACTTCTGGTTCTTGTGTGGGGTAGGGAGGTGCTGTTACAGAATGGCATTGATTAAATGGAATAACGTCATCTAATTTCCATATTAGGAAGTGTAATTTTGGGGTGACTTGGAAATAAAATTGGGTAAAGGAGGAGAGAACCTTAGGTAGAGTTGGAATTGATTTATTTGTGTTCTCAAAGTTCTTGAGCTCTTTTGGTAGTAACATCTACTGCGTATACCACATATGAGCATTATCTAGTTTTTTATTTTACAGATGAAAAATGTACACAAAATGTTTCATTAGCCTAGAATCAGCTTACTGAGGTGATAAGGAGAACTTGAATTCTAGAGGATTTGGTTGTTTCAGCTATGTGGCCACTAATTATCAGAGCTTCTTGTGAGATAGGTCATTGGCTACATTAATCATTTAATAAATGTACCCTTATACCTCATCACCTGAATAATAGACATCTTGAAATTCATTGTTTCTAAGTTGACCACCCTTACAAATGAAGTAGTTTATTAGAGTATGCATCATTTGGTAATGTGTTAAGCAAAATAGTTTTTAATAATAATAAAACTGTTAATCTATTTAATAATTATTTTTGACTTTATCATATTTAAATCCCAGGTTTTAAGTAATTTCCTTACATCTAAGCAACTTGTGTGCTCAATTTTAAATGAATAGAACAACAATAATGAAATGGTAGGTTAAGGGGGTAAAAGCAATTTCTCTGTCAAATGAATTAATGTTTAGAGACATTCTACATACTTGGGTTTAAAAAGTTCACATTTTGGGGCTTCCCTGGTGGTGCAGTGGTTAAGAGTCCACCTGCCGATGCAGGGGACACGGGTTCGTGCCCCGGTCGGGGAAGATCCCACATGCCGCGGGGCGGCTGGACCCGTGAGCCATGGCCGCTGAGCCTGTGCGTCCGCAGACTGTGCTCCGCAACGAGAGAGGCCACAACAGTGAGAGGCCCGCGTACCGCAAAGAAAAAAAAAAAAGTTCACATTTTGCAACCCCATTTACCTTTCACTTCTTGAAAAGGGCCTGTTACCTTGTTAAAAAATAATCCACAGTGGGGCAGCAAGGAGCTAGATGCATGACAAAGGATCTGATAAGCAACACATGCTTTAGGTGCTGAGGAAGAACATGTTTGACTTGAGAGAGAATGTGAAAGAAACATCCATTACTATTTTTTCTACTCAAGAAATCAGGTGAAAAGGAGGTCATCTACCCTTTCTGATATGAAATCTTAGAAGATGTTTTCATTGGTCTGTAAAATTTACAGTTCATAATTTGACCTGTACTAGAATTAGATAACAGACCATTTTCATGAAAGACATTAGTTTAAACTGGCCTGTAAAGAATACTATTCACTTGAGAGCATTAAGGACCCTTTTGATTTTGTGTATTTGTATTATCTTTTATTTAAATTACTGTTTTTTAAAATGACATATTTTTGACTTCCAGGGAGAGGCGTAGGAGGAGGAGCAGGAGTTCTTCCAGATCACCAAGGACATCAAAAACCATAAAACGGAAATCTTCTAGGTCTCCATCCCCTAGGAGGTAGGTTGAAAGCATGTGCTAAAACTGAGGAGGAAGCAGGGGGAAAATTTTCTCTTTTCAGTCTATTTTTTTTAACTTTTATTTTGAATGAGTAATATGTAATGTCTTTACATGGTTTAGAAATCCAGAGAGTATAAGAAGTGTTATATAATGATAGGTCTTAACTTCCACCCAGGTGTCCATCTACCCTGTTCCCACAAGTAATGACTTTATTAGTTTTTTTTGGTATATCCTTCCAGTTTTGTATATAGGTACAGATGAAAATATATAATTTTTATTTTCATCTTCTACAAAAGGTAAAACAAAATATACATAGTTGTACAATTTACTTTTGTCACTTAACTACCAGGAGAACTTTCTGTATTTATCAGAAAATACTGCTTCATTCCTTTTTACAACTTCATGAACTTCCATTATCTAGCAGTACCTGGTTTATGTAACCAGCCTGCAGTAGAATGGGTTTTCTTAATTTTTTTTTTATAAATTATATAAGTCTGTAATGAACAGCTTTGTACGTACATAATTTTGTAATGTGCAAGTATGCAGAGAAAATTTTCATAAATGGTATTTATTGTTGGGTCAGAGGGTGAGTGTGTTTGTAGTTTTGAGAGATTTCCTTCCCTTTTGTCCTTCATAAAGATTGGCAGCAGCTTGTACTTTAACCAGCTATGTATGAGAATGCCTGTTTCCCTATAGCTACTGCAGATTGCTACCAAAGTTGTGTATTTTTGTCCATCTGATAGATGAGAAGTGGTACCAGTATATAGTAATTTCAGTTGCATTTTTCTTAAGAGTGAAGGTGACCATCTCTTCATATATTTGAAGGCCATTTGTATTTCCTTTTCTGTGAGTTGTATACGTTGGCGATTTTTCATGGAGTCTGTTTTTGTGGGGGGTTTTTTTGGTTTATTTTTTCCTATTTCCAGGAGTTCTTTTTGTATTAGGGAGATTATTCTTTAGTGATTTGGTTTCAAGTATCATTCCTACCTTGTCATTTCTTCTTAGAAATTGTTTATGAGACTTGATTTTATAGAGATTTTTGATTTTTATATAGTTTAATTCCTCAAGTTTTTTCTTTTGTGACTTCTACATTATGAGTCTTAAAGGTAAAAAAATCTTTCCTATTCCAAGGTTATAATAAAATTCCCCCATTGCTGCTTCTTGTACTTCTATGCTTTTAATTTTTGCATTTACGTCTTTGATCCATTAGGAGTTTATCCTTGTTTGCCATATGGCACATTGATTCAATTTCATTTTATCTTTCTAAATGCTGCTTTGTTCTTCCAATATCATTATTAAAAACTCAATTTTCCTAACACTAATTTGATGTATTTCCTTTGTCATATACTAAATTTTTCTGTCTGTGTTGGAGTCTATTTCTGGGGCTTCTCTGCTGTTGGACTGGTTTGACTGATGATTTGTATACCAGTAGTGCCCCATGCTTTTAATGATTCAGATTGTATAGCATTTTTAAATATTTAGTAAGGCCCGTTCTTCCCCATACTCCTCATTGCTCTTTTTATGAGCTTTCTTGACCATTCTTGTGTGTTTATTTTTCTGTTTGAACTTGAGTTAGTTGTCTAGGCTCTAGAAATAAAACCTACTGATAATTTGTATTATAGTTGCATTACATTTATTAATTAGGGAAATTGATGAATAGATTATTAAAAAATAAAGCTTTACAAAGGTGAGTCTTTCTGTCCAGGAACATGGATGGCCTACTTATTCAGGCCATCCTTAGTGTTTTTTCATGAATGTTTCAATGTTTATTTCATACAGATTTTATGCATTTTCAGTTTATTTTTAGGTATGTTTTACTTCTTTGTTCTTGTAAATGAGGTCTTTTCTTTCATTATGTCATGTAATTGGAGCTTGGGTTTGTACATAGGAAGGATATTGATTTCTGTATGTATATATTTTCATCCCACTATCTTACTGATGGGTCCTAAGTTTTCAGTTGGTTTTCTGTGGTTTTCTAGGTATAGAAGAGAAACTTTTAAAAAGCTTTCCCCGGGTAGAAGGAGCATGTTTCCCAGCAGGGCTCTTTTGTTTATTTGTTTGTGGGTTATTATTTTTAGGTGAGAATAAAGGAAGGCATAGGATATTTAGGAGGTAGGCCAATTTTTTTTTTTTTTTTAATACTTCGCTCATGAAAGTCAAAACTTTTCTCAGTTGTGAACTCAAAATAGACAAAAAGGTGTATTTATATTTGCAAAGTGTCACTTCCTTCCCCATTCCTTTTACTTTAATCTGCATCCACCCTCTGTAAGTGATCAATTGTTTATCTTTCCTTGTGTTTCTTTTTGCAAAATTAAGCAGATACATGTATTTGAATTTCTCCTTTTCTTCACAAAAGACAGCATTCACTATCACTATATACACTGTGTGTGTGGGGGGGGTCAGTGACTATACATACCCAGCCCCACTTCCATCCTGAGTTATTTTTTATTTATTTTTATTTTTTTAATTTAATTTAATTTTTTTAAATAGATCTTTATCGGAGTATAATTGCTTCACAATACTGTGTTAGTTTCTGTTGCACAACAAAGCGAGTCAGCCATATGCATACACATGTCCCAATATCCCCTCCCTCTTGAGCCTCCCTCCCATCCTCTCTATCCCACCCCTCTAGGTTATTGCAAAGCACCGAGCCAATCTCCCTTTGCTATGCTGCTGCTTCCCAGCAGCCAACTATTTTACATTTGGTAGTGTATATATGTTGATGCTACTCTCACTTTGCCCCAGCTGTGCCTTCCCACCCTATGTCCTCAAGTCCATTTTCTATGTCTACCTCTTTATTCCTGCCCATCAGTACCATTTTTTTTTTTAGATTCCATATATATGTGTTAGCATATGGTATTTTTTTTTTTCTTTCTGACTTTACTTCACTCTGTATGACAGACTCTAGGTCTATTCACCTCACTACAAATAACTCAATTTCATTTCTTTTTATGGTTGAGTAATATTCCATTGTATATATGCGCCACATCTTCTTTATCCATTCACCTATCGATGGACATTTAGGTTGGTTCCATGTCCTGGCTATTGTAAATAGTGCTGCAGTGAACACTGTGGTACATGTGTCTTTTTGAATTATGGTTTTCTCAGGGTATCTGCCCAGTAGTGGGATTGCTGGGTCATATGGTAGTTCTATTTGTAGTTTTTTAAGGAACCTCCATACTGTTTTCCATAGTGGTTGTATCAATTTACATTCCCACCAACAGTGCAGGAGGGTTCCCTTTTCACCACACCCTTTCCAGCATTTATTGTTTTTAGAGTTTTCGATAACGGCCATTCTGACAGCATGAGGTGATACCTCGTTGTAGTTTTGATTTGCATTTCTTTAGTAATTAGTGATGTTGAGCAGCTTTTCATGTGCCTCTTGGCCATCTGTATGTCTTCCTTGGTGAAGTGTCTATTTAGGTCTTCCGCCCATTTTTTAATAGGGTTGTTTATTTTTATGCTATTGAACTCCATGAGCTGTTTGTATATTTTGGAGATTAATCCTTTGTCTGTTGTTTTGTTTGCAAATATTTTCTCCCATTCTGAGGGTTGTCTTGTTTATGGTTTCCTCTGCTGTGCAAAAGCTTTTAAGTTTAATTTAATCCCATTTGTTTATTTCCGTTACTCTAGGAGGTGGGTCAAAAAAGATCTTGCTGTGGTTTATGTCAAAGAGTGTTTTTCCTATGTTTTCCTCTAAGAGTTTTAGTGTCTGGTCTTACATTTAAGTCTTTGATCCATTTGGAGTTTATTTTTGTGTATGGTGTTAGGGAGTGTTCTAATTTCATTCTTTTACATGTAGCTGTCCAGTTTTCCCAGCACCACTTACTGAAGAGGCTGTCTTTTCTCCACTGTATATGTTCTTGCCTCCTCTGTCATAAATTACATGCCCATATGTGCGTGGGTTTATCTATGGGCATTATATCCTGTACCACTGATCTGTATTTTTGTTTTTGTGCCAGTACCATACTGTCTTGATTACTGTGGCTTTGTGGTATAGTTTCAAGTCATGGAGCCTGATTTCTACAACTCCGTTTTTCTTTCTCAACATTGCTTTGGCTGTTTGGGGTCTTTTGTGTTTCCATACGAATTGTGAAATTTTTTGTTCTAGTTCTGTGAAAAATGCCATTGGTAGTTTGATAGGGATTGCATTGAATCTGTAGATTGCTTTGGGTAGTATAGTCATTTTCACAGTATTAATTCTTCCAATCCAAGAACATGGTGTATTTCTCCATGTGATTGTCATCTTTGATTTCTTTCACCAGTGTTTTACAGTTTTATGAGTATAAGTCTTTTGCCTCCTTAGGCAGGTTTATTCCTCGGTATTTTTTTTTGTTGCAATGGTAAATGGGAGTGTTTCTTTAATTTCTCTTTCTGATTTTTCATTGTTGGTGTATAGGAATGCCAGAGATTTCTGTGCATTAATTTTGTATCCTGCAACCTTACCAAATTCATTGATTAGTTCTGGTAGTTTTCTGGGGGCATCTTTAGGATTTTCTGTATATAGTGTCATGTCATCAGCAAACAATGACAGTTTTAATTCTTCTTTTCCAATTTGTATTCCTTTTATTTCTTTTTCTTCTCTGATTGCCGTGGCTAGGACTTCCAAAACTATGTCGAATAGGAGTAGCGAGAGTGTACATCCTTGTCTTGTTCCTGGTCTTAGTGGAAATGCTTTCAGTTTTTCACCATTGAGTATGATGCTTGCTGTGGGTTTGTGATAGGTGGCCTTTACTATGTTGAGGTAGGTTCCCTGTATGTCCATTTTCTGGAGAGTTTTTATCATAAATGGGTGTTGAATTTTGTCAAAAGCTTTTTCTGCATCTACTGAGATGATCATACAGTTTTTATTCCTTAATTTGTTAATGTGGTGTATCATATTGATTGATTCACGTATATTGAAGGATCCTTGCATCCCTGGGATAAATCCCACTTGATCATGGTGTATGATCCTTTTAATGTGTTGCTGGCTTTTGTTTGCTAGTATTTTGTTCAGGTTTTTTGCATATGTTCATCAGTGATATTGGTCTATAATTTTATTGTTTTGTGATACCTTTTTCTGGTTTTGGTGTCAGGGTGATGATGGCTTTGTAGAATGAATTTGGGAGTGTTTCTCCCTCTGCACTTTTTTGGAAGAGTTTGAGAAGGATCAGTGTTAACTCTTCTCTAAGTGTTTGATAGAACTCGGCCTGTGAAGCCATCTGGACCTGGAATTTTGTTGGAAGATTTTTAATTACAGTTTCAATTTCATTACTTGTGATAGGTCTGTTTATATTTTCTAATTTTTCCTGGTTCAGTCTTGGAAAATTGTTCGTTTCCAAGAATTTGTCCATTTCTTTGTGGTTGTCCATTTCATTGGCATACAGTTGTTTGTAGTAGTCTTTTGTAATCCTTTGTATTTCTGCAGCATCATTGTGTTTCTCCTTTTTCATTTCTAATTTCATTGATTCGTGTCCTCTCTTTTTTTCTTGATGAGTATCGCTAAGGGTTTATCAATTTTGTTTATCTTCTCAAAAAACCAGCTTTTAGTTTTATTGATCTTTGCTATTGTTTTCTTCGTTTCTATTTCATTTATTTCTGCACTTTTCTTATGATTTCTTTCCTTGTACTGACTTTGGGTTTTCTTTCTTCTACTTTCTCTAGTTGTTTTAAGTGTAGGGTTAGATTGTTTGAGATTTTTTCTTGTTTCTTGAGGTGAGATTGTATTGCTATATACTTCCCTCTTAAAATTGCTTTTGCTGCGTCCCGTAGGTTTTGGGTCATCGTGATTTCATTGTAATTTGTTTCTATGTAGTTTTTAATTTCTTCAGTGATCTCTTGGTTATTTAGTAGCGCACTGTTTAGCCTCCATGTATTTGTGTTTTTTACAGTTTTTTTTCCTGTAATTGATTTCCAATCTCATAGCGTTGTGGTCAGAAGAGATGCTTGGTAGGATTTCAGTTTTCTTAAATGTTCTGAGGCTTGATTTGTGACCCAAAATGTGATCTATCCTGGAGACTGTTCCATGTGCAATTGAGAAGAAAGTGTATTCTGCCACTTTGGGGTGGAATGTTCTATAAATATCAATTAGATCTATGTGGTTTATTGTGTTATTTAAAGCTTGTGTTTCCTTATTTATTTTCTGTTTGGATGATCTGTCCATTAGTGTAAGTGGGGTGTTAAAGTCCCCTACTGTTATTGTGTTCCTGTCGATTTCTCCTTTCATGGTTGTTAGCATTTGCCTCATGTATTGAGGTGCTCCTCTGTTGGGTGCATAAACATTTATAATTGTTATATCTTCTTCTTGGATTGATCCTTTGATCATTATGTAGTGTCCCTCCTTATCTCTGTAATACTCTTTATTTTAAAGTCTATTTTATCTGATGCGAGTATTGCTACTCCAGCTTTCTTTTGATTTCCATTTGCATGGAATATCTGTTTTCATCCCTTCACTTTCATTCTGTATGTGTCCCTAGGTCTGAAGTACGTCTCTTATAGACACCATATATACGGGTCTTGTTTTTGCATCCATTCATCCAGTCTGTGTCTTTTGGTTAGGTCATTTAATCCATTTACATTCAAGGTTATAATCGATATGTATGTTCCTTTTACCGTTTTCTTAATTGTTTTGTTTTTGTGGGTCTTTTTCTTCTCTTATGTTTCCCACTTAGAGAAGTTTCTTTAGCATTTGTTGTAAAGCTGGTTTGGTGGTGCTGAATTCTCTCAGCTTTTGCTTGTCTGTAAAGGTTTTAATTTCTCCATCGAATCTGAATGAGATACTTGCTGGGTAGAGTAATCTTGGTTGTAGGTTTTTCTCTTTCATCACTTTAAGTATATCCTGCCACTCCCTTTGGCCTGCACAGTTTCTACTGCAAAATCAGCTGATAACCTTATGGGGATTCCTTTGTATGTTATTTTTTGTTTTTCCCTTGCTGCTTTTAATATTTTTTCTTTGAATTTAATTTTTGTTAGTTTGAGTAATATGTGTCTTGGTGTGTTTTTCCTAGGGTTTATCCTGTATGGGACTCTCTGTGCTTCCTGGACTTGGGTGACTATTTCCATTCCCATGTTAGGGAATTTTTCCATTATAATCTCTTAAAATATTTTCTCAGATCCTTTCTTTTTTTCTTCTTCTTCTGGGACGCCTGTAATTCAAATGTTGATGTGTTTAGTGTTGTCCCAGAGGTCTCTGAGATTGTCTTCACTTCTTTTCATTCTTTTTTCTTTATTTTCCTCCTCAGCAGTTATTTCCACCATTTTGTCTTCCTGCTGTATTCATTCTTCTGCCTCACTTATTCTGCTATTGATTCCTTCTAGTGTATTTTTCATTTCAGTTACTGTGTTGTTCATCTCTGTTTGTTCTTTAGTTCTTCTAGGTCTTTGTTAAACAATTTTTGTATTTTCTCAGTCCGTGCCTCCATTCTATTTCCAAGATTCTGGATCATCTTTACTGTCATTACTCTGAATTCTTTTTCAGGTATATTGCCTATTTCCTCTTCATTTATTTTGTCTTGTAGGTTTTTACCTTGCTCCTTCATCTGTGACATATTTTTTTGCCGTCTCATTTTTTTTTATGAGTGTGATTGTATTCCTGTCATACTGGTTGTTTGGCCTGAGGCTTCCAACACTCGAGTTCGTAGGCTATTGGGTAGAGCTGGGTCTTGGTGCTGAGATGAGGAACCCCATGAGACCTCACTCTGATGAATATTCCCTGGAGTCTGAGATTCTGTTAGTGCAGTGGTTCGGACTCGGAGCTCCCACCACAGGAGCTTTGGCCTGACCCCGGGCTCGTGGACCAAGATCCTGCACGCTGCCTGCGGTGCCCAAAAAATAAGAATAAATATAACAAAGTAAAAAATAAAATTAGACTAGGAAACTAACAGATATGTTTGGAAGAATATAAAAATAAAAATACAGATGAATCAACAACTGGAAGGTACATCAGTACCACAATAGTAAAAGAGGGGGAGGAGGGAAAAGAAAAAGAAAAAAAGGCGGGGGAGAGAGGTCTTGGCTGTGGAGGGTGGGGCCTAAGCAAAGGCGAGGTTTGGGTGGTGGGTGGGGCCAATGCTCAGGACCCCCAGGGCTGGAAGAGGCCCTGGGGGCTGTGGGGAGCTGGCTTTTAGGCCCAAGGAACAGAAGGGGCCCAGGAGTGCCCCCCACCCCTGGTCTCAGAGGGCAGGGAACCTCACCTGGGAGCCCAGCAGGCTTCCTGGGCTCGAGTGGGCAGGGCAAACACCCTCCTCTCCTTTCCCGCTCCTCCAGTCTGGGAGGGCCCCTCCCGCCTGCCTCTCCTGATGTCCCCAGCCTCCCTCCTATGCCCCCAAGGACCCATGCGTCCTGGAGGAGGTTTTGGAGGACAGGATTGGCCTGGGAGCTCAGTAGGCTCCCCGGGCCTGAGTGGGCGTGGCAGTCATCCGCTGCTTCCGGAGGGCTCCACCTCGCTGCCTCTCCTGATCTCCCGGCCTCCCTCCTATGCCCCCAGGACCCAAACTGCTTGGAGGGGGCTTTGGAGGGGAGGCACCAGCCTGGGAGCTCCGCAGGCTCCGTGGCCCAAGTGGGCCAGGCGATCACCCTCCATCCTCTTCTGCTCTTTCTGGAGGGTCCCTCCCCCCTGCCTCTCCTCATCTCCCCCGCCTCAGGGATGCCGATCCTGTCTGCCCTCCTCTTCTCCTCCCCCCTCAGTCCCCCTACATCCTACCGGTTCACTTTGGGGTTCCCCCCGTCTCCTTAGGCATCAGAGTCCCCCACCAGTGGCTGGCAGGCGCCCTCTGAGTTATTTTTTAAATTGAGGAGTAGTTTATGTAAAATAAAATTCACCCTCAGTGCATTTCAGTGATTTTTAGTAATTTTCATTGCATTTTTCTTAAGAGTTCACAGGGTTATTTTGTTTGTTTGTTTGTTTTTGCGGTACGCGGGCCTCTCCCGTTGCAGAGCACAGGCTCCGGACGCGCAGGCTCAGTGGCCATGGCTCACAGGCCCAGCCGCTCCGCGGCACGTGGGATCCTCCCGAACCAGGGCACGAACTTGTGTCCCCTGCATCGGCAGGCGGACTCTCAACCACTGCGCGACCAGGGAAGCCCAAGAGTTCACAGTTCTGTGCAACCATCGCTGCTTAGTTCCAGAACATTTTTTGTCACTTTGAAAGAAAGCCTGTACCCATTAGCAGTTACTCCCCATGGCTCCTTACAGCTACAAATCTACTTACTGTCTCTGTGGATTTGCTTGTTATGGACATTTCATATAGAGTTATATAACGTGTGGCCTGTTTTTTTTTCCCTAATATTTATTTATTTATTTGGTTTCACTAGGTCTTAGTTGCGGGAGGTGGGCTCCTTAATTGCGGCTCCAGGGTTCCTTAGTTGCAGCTCACCAGCTCCTTAGTTGTGGCATGCGAAATCGTAGTTGCAGCATGCATGTGGGATCTAGTTCCCTGACCAGGGATCAAACCCGGGCCCCCTGCATTGGGAGCATGGAGTCTTATCCACTGCGCCACCAGGGAAGTCCCTGTGCGGTCTTTTATATCTGACTTCTTTGACTAAATGTAACATTTTCAAGGTTCATGCATATTGTAGCATTAATCAGTACTTCATTCCTTTTTAGGGGTGAATAATATTCCACTATGGATAAAACCAGGTTTTGTTGTTTAACCATTCATTAGTTGATGGACATTTAGTATTGTTTCCATTTTTTTGCTGTTATAAATAATGCTGCTGTGAACATTTGTGTACAAGTTTTGATGTGGACATGTTTTTGTTTTTATACCTAGGAGTTGTAATTGCTGAGTCATATAGTAATCCTCTCTTTATCTTCTTGAGAAACTGCGAAATTGTTTTCTGAAGTGGTTGCATTATTCTGTATTCCCATCGGCAATGTACAAGTGTTCCAGTTTCTCCACATGCTCACTGACACTTGTTATTGTCTGTGTGTAATGGTATCTTGTTAAGGTTTTGATTTGCATTTCTCTAATGATTAGTGATATTGGGCATCTTTTCATGTGGTTATTGACCATTTGTGTATCTACTTCGGAGAAATGTCTATTCTAGTCTTTTGCCCATTTTGAATTAGATAATTTAGTTTTTTGTTAAGTTTTAGTTCTTTATATTCTGGTTGTTAATCCCTTACCAGATAATATGATTTCCATGTATTTTTTTCCTATACTGTGGGTTGTGTTTTCACTTTCTTTGAGTAAGTATCCTTTGATGCACAAAAGTTTTTTAATTTTGATGAATTCGAATTTATCTGTTTTTTTCCTTTCATTGCTTTTTGCTGTCATATCCAAGAAATCATTGCCAAAACCAGTGTCATGAAGATTTTCCCCTGTGTTTTCTTCTAAGGGTTTTACAGTTTTAGTTTATATATTTAGGTCTTTGATCCATTATGAGATAATTTTTACATATGGTGTAAGGTAAGAGTCTAAAACTTCATTCTTTTGCATGCGGATGTCCAGTTTTCCTAGCAACATTTGTTGAAAAGCTTGTCCTTTCCCTATTGAATGGGTCTTGGCACCCTTATCAAAAATCATTTGACCATACATGTGACCATATATTTCTGTCTTTTCCATTGGTCTGTAAGTCTCTCCTTAATGCCAGTACTACACTGTTTTGATTACTGTAGTTTTGTAGTAAGTTTTAAAACCAGGGATTGTGTGTCTTCCAATTTCGTTGTTAAAGATTGTTTTGGCTATTTGATGTCCCTGGAGATCCTGTGGTTTTTAGGATGGGTTTTACTTTTTCTGCCAGCAGTGCGAGTGGGATTTAGATAGGGATTGCATTGAATTTGTAGATCACTTTGGATACTATTGTTATCTTAACTCTAAGTCTCCTGATCCAAGAACATGGGATGTTTTTCCATTTATTTATGTCTTTATTTCTTTTCAGCAAATTTTTTGCCTTTTTGGTTAAATTTATGCCTAAGAATCTCATTCTTTTTTTTTTTTTTTAAATAAATTTATTTATTTATTTTTGGCTGCTTTGGGTCTTTGTTGCTGCACGTGGGCTTTCTCTAGTTGTGGCGAGCGGGGGGTACTCTTTGTTGTGGTGTGCGAGCTTTTCATTGTGGCAGCTTCTCCTGTTGTGGAGCACGGGTTCTAGAGCTCAGGCTCGGTAGCTGTGGTGCACGGGCTTAGTTGCTCCGTGGCATGTGGGATCTTTTCAGACCAGGGCTCAAACCTGTGTCCCCTGTGTTGGCGGGTGGATTCTTAACCAGTGCACCACCAGGAAGGTCCCAAGAATCTCATTCTTTTTGATGTAGTTGTTTCCTTGGCTTTATGAGTTGTATATAAAGATAAACGTACATAAATAATGTAGCAAATGTATTTTTCTTTTGAATATGCTAGTAGTGGTTTTTGTTTTGTTTTTTTGCTTTGCAAAAGTTTATGTAGGCATACTAATGAATCTTTATTTTATTGTACCTGGAATTTTATTTATGGCTAAAAAAATCTTCCCCTTCACTCAAGTTAGAAAGAAATTTATTCATGTTTTCTTCTAGTACTTGTATTGTTTCATGTAAAAAATTTAGGTCTCTAATCCATTTGGATTGATTTATTTATTTATGTGAATGAGATATGGACCCAGTTTTGTCTGTTTCCAAATAATAATCCAGTTGTCCCCAAGTCTTTTATTTATAAAAGACAAACTTTGCCCCAGTGATTTGAGATGCCACCCCTTTGTTTTATTGAATTTTCATAGGTACTTGGGTCTGTTTCCTAAGTGTTTTTATTTGTTCCCCTGGTCTTTGTGTTTATTTTTAAAATATTCATAATTAAGACAAAAAGGTTTAGAATTCCATATTAAGGCTAATTATTTTGAATAGAAGGTGTCTGTTATGCTTCTGATAGGAAATGCATCGTTTTTTTCCCTCTAATTTTAAGGATATGTAATTTTTACAAATGGAACTTGTTCATTCCATCTTCTGCTTAATGTTTGCTCTTGAATTGGTGGATGGGCCTTTTTTGTAATTGTGAATGAGAGGGGAGGGCACATGGCATAATTGGTTATTTGAAGTTCCATGTTTTCCTAGAAGTCATTCAGCCTTACCTGAGAGCCATATCTGATTCTTTATCATTTTTATTCTTTTCTGCTTATTCATTTTTTACTTTGAAAAGATGGGTAAAAAAATATTACATATTTTGTTTTGTTTTATCCTGATTACAGTAGATAGATAAACCTTGAATGTTTCAAAACTAAGAAATTGATAATACAGAATTGTGTTTTATGTGAACACTTGGTGGCCTCTGCGGTAATGACTTGTGTGTCGAAAAAATTAACTGGGTGTGGGGTGGAGTTAGGTGGGCTACAGGACTCATTTATGTTATTTGGTCCACCAGGTTACTGATACGCTTGTTTACAGTGCATTAATGTTAGGTAAGAATATTTTGTCAACATTATAGTGGGTGTTTACTGTTTTAGAAGTTAATGACATATTACTAATATTCTTACAGCAGAAATAAGAAGGATAAAAAGAGAGAAAAAGAAAGGGACCACATCAGTGAAAGAAGAGAGAGAGAACGTTCAGCCTCTACAAGAAAGAGTTGTAATGACAGAGATGGGAAGGAAAAGGTGGAGAAGAACAATACTTCACTTAAAGTAAGAAAGTCGTTCAGTGTTTAGGGTTTGAATAATTAATGTTTGAGATTGTTCTTTATTGCATAGAGGTAATTTTATACTACCAGTGCCTTGTATGTTTTTGGTGCTATTTGTTAAATTGGTAGTTTTTTAACCTAATTTTTGAAGATAACTAATTAATGTAATGTTTACTAGTGTAAAGAATTGCATTCCTTATTTTAGAGAATCACAGAATGGCATACAATAAAAATTTTAACTATGTACTGGAATATTTTTACTTGTTGCTATTTTCCTCACTATATTTGTTTTAGCAAATTTGACAGGTGATGTTATCACTGGTTTTGTAATATATACCAAAGTTAGGTTTGTTGAATTAGAATAATTAATGGAAAACCAAATTCCACCAGGTAAGGGTTTTTGTTTTGTTTTCCTCCATTTATTTTTTTTGATAAAATATTTTAAGTACTTGTGAATTAGGTTAATTCCCTTATTATACTGGTAAGTATATTTGTGTTTGGAAATCAGTTATGAGTTCTGAAGCTTTTATCTTACAGTCTTATTTATTCCCATACTGATAGAGGTTTATCATCATTGTAAGTAACATTGATAATATCTCCTGAGCACTTAATACATTCCAGGCACTGTTTCACATGTTCTCATTTAATTCTCCGTTAAGTTGAGAGCTGAATTTGGACTGTTCTTAAACAGTATTTGGTAGGAGGAATAGTGATTTCCTTTTCTACATTCCCTTGTTTTTGCTTCTTTGGTATCCAGATTACAAATCTGTCCTGGCATCTATGGGAACTGTTTTACTTTCAGCCGATCAGTTCCACCTTTCAAGTCAGTCAGCAACGTTTGTTGAATTCTTTCCTAGAGCTTCTATTTACCTATTTTGTTCTAACTTAATCTCCATAGATTGTCCTATCTTTTATTAGAAGTACAAAGGACATATTGATACGTTTGTATATACTATTTATATGAAGATGTAATGAGAGATAATACCCAGTTTGACTAATTCACAAAAGATAGTTTTAGCCAGAACTAGATGTAGTAGCAGACAAGTCTTGAGAAAAATATTAAATGTATACCTAAATATTCATTGTAGGAGAAGGAGCACAATAAAGAACCAGATTCAAGTGTGGGAAAAGAAGTAGATGACAAGGATGCACAAAGGACTGAGGAAAACAAAGTACAGCAAAATGGGAATTGTCAACCAAATGAAGAAAACCTCTCTACCAAAACAGAAGCAGTATAGGACCTACAAATGCACCTCTAAACACACGCTGGAATAGAATCCAAAGCTTTGAATTCTCTCGCAAGATGTTAAACAGTGAAGAAATCCAGTAGAGCATAAAGATACGAGCTAACAGCTTTTTTAGTTGTTAGGTGACTTTGTGGCCATCTTGTTACTGAGTAAGAAAATAAAGCATGGACATCGTGAAAATAACAGGTGTTACCCAAACTCCTCATCTTCTAAAAGCTGTGCATTTCCATGGTGGCTGACACACTTGTCATGTGGTTTGTTAAGTGTTTGCGAAGAACCATTAAAATAAATGGGACATTAAAGATCTAAATTTGTATTATCCATTAAAGACTGGAGATAAGCATTGGAGGCTCTTTTAAAAAATGCTAGTAACTGATTTTGTATTGTTTTACTTTTTTTAATTTCAATATATTACAGATTGATGATGTGCTTGAAATTGGTGCAAATATATACACACCCTTGTAAGTGCGGAGTATGTAAGAAGTTTTAACATTGACTTCACAGGATTTACAGTGATTGTGTTAAATTCTCACTATTGTGTTTTCTTTTGCTCACTGTTTAGGACAGCAGTTTTTCTTTAAAATAGTTTTACAGATTAAAGTTGCTTACATGAGTGGATTAAAAACCAGCTGACAATGCATGCTACTGTTCTTTTTCAAAAGGAAGAACAACTGTGTTGAATACTAATAATATATTAGTATTCAGTGTTCAGAATCATTGGGTCTTCCCACAAAATAACCATTTCTTTTTGAACTCTTTTGACATTTCCAAGCTTATTATGAACAGTATCACAGTGTGTGTTGTCAGTTGTAGGTGGCAAAGGTGCCATTTATAATAAGAAAACTGGGTTTTCAAAATGGGCTATGGGAGCACAAGCTGAAGCTTTAGTGCCTTCTACAATGTGGTATACTGTTTTCTAGAATTTTATATGGACTAGTCATTCTCAATTCATATGGAATTTAGGTGGATATTCCATTCCCTCCCATAGAGAAGTGTGAAAGTGGTATGTCAGAAGAGCTTCTTACTTGGTTCACTTAATATGAGAGGGAAGTCTGTTTTCAAGAATGACTTTAGAGCTTAAAACAGCAATGCAGTTTTGGGACCATCAGTTTCATACTGTGATAATTGAAAATGAAGCAGCATGTTCTTATTTTACTTAAAGCAGAACGCTTTAGTTGTCTACATTGGATGGCCTTAATTATTACCTCTTAATCATCTTCTCATAAATGATGTGCAGAAATTGTACTTAAAGGAGAACATATGAGTTTGTCTTATGTGTAAGGATGTGTTTACTTAAGCTTAAAATATAGGTCATCCGACATTGTTAGGCACACTTTTTGCAGAAAGTATGCAAGTAGTAAAATGACAACATTGCTAATATTTTCCCCCAGAACACAACTCATAGTTTCAGAACTCTTTTCATTGTTGTATTTCCAAAAGTTATACCTTTTAATTAACATGTTATTTAAAAAATCAAGTATAATTAGTTTAATGCAGTCTAATACAATCAAATTACTCAGTTGCCTTACCTCATGGGAAGAGTTACTTATAGATTTAAAAAGCTGAGTGGCACATCAGCTACTTGGTTTCAACTTGAGTTTTCTTTTAATGTTAATACTATTGAAATTTAAGTATTTGGTGAAGAATGGAAAGAATTGCCCTTATTGCAAGTAATGAAGCCTGGTTTGATTATGAAGCTGCTTAATTACTCCTCATGTGTTCAGAATTACTGTGTCTTTTTTTCCTTTTTTCACTGTGTACATTAAAATTTTTGAAAATGCTTTACTATGTAAAGTATAGATGGTCATTTTAATCATTCAACCACATACGGTTGGCTGGTAAACAGCTTATTTTGATATAAGAATGCTTGGGTGTATATGGAAAGATTGTGAAGGAGTGTGTGTGTCTTGCATCAAAGCTTCTTATTTATGATATGTAAGTAGAATAGAGCAAATGTTGTTTGAATCTTTGTTATTTTTAGTACTGTTTCTCTAATAAAGCTACGTATTTTAGAGGAAAGTATTTGTTCATGCATTTCAAAACAGCATCTTAGGTTTGTCCTGTTCTTGTTTTAGCTGGCATAGAAATTGTTTTGACATGGAGAATGCATGTTTGTGTGGTGTGTAAAGCCATCATTTAAAGTTTGAGTATTTTCTTGTACTCTGGACTCTATTAAATGTTTTTTATGTTGGTAATTAACATAGTTATTTGGTTCCTGCTGCCAGTTATTTTTCTGGATGAGGTTTATTCATCTTTAAAACAGTCATACTAATCTTAACAGACACTGATTTATAAAAATTGGGCATGAATAGGAATACAAGAGGTCCGGAGAAAGTGAAATCATTTTCTTAAACAGGCTTATGGAAGCAAAGCTTTCTAGGGTCTAGAGGTACTGGAGGGAAGGAGGGAGTGTGTGAGTGTGTGTGTGTGTGTGTTGTGTGTAAGACAGAGACATCTTTTTCTCTTTGTTCACTTTTAAGAGCTGATATGTTTTCTTTTATTTTTTTCTTGTAAGGTATTTTTTTATTTCTTTAAAACTGTCTCTTTCATCCCAGGTAGATATTGTCAGGAAAACTTGAGGTAAGGCCAAGAAGACAGCCATTTTACACTTAATACCTTCTGTAAATTATCTTTTTCATCTTGATTATATAGCGAGTACATTCTGTTCCTTAAATTGCAGTTGCTATTCATCATTCTAGACAAATTCTCTTGGTCCTCTTGTTCTTGCTTTTCAGCATTGTGCACTTAACTGGTAATAAAAGATGGTCCTTCATAAGCTAGCCAGTTTCATGTGAGGAAACAAGTATAAAACCCTCAACTTCCACAGCTATCTCATTATTTTCCATTGAATTTAATTAACTTATAGTTACGAACACACTAGTCAGCTTGTGATTTTTCTGTTTAGAATCTTTTTTTCCAAGGGATTCAGTATATGCTGTGTTGATCTTTAGAAGTATCATAGAGACTTAAATTTTGACATGCCTCAGTTAAAAGTAAAAACCGGCATTTAGAATCAATTTTTTTTTGTGTCAATAAAATAATTTCTTTTGTGGTATTAGTCATCTTCAGGATGCTCATTCATTCCTATATATAGGTTGCTACCTTTGAAATTAAAAAAAAAAAAAAACCTTGAGCCAAATCTGGTCTCAACTGAAGATATTCAAATTTAAGGATTATAATATATACTAATGGCTTTTAAAAGTTTTTTAAAAACCTATTTGGAATAGTATGATTTGGTTTAAATCTTTAGTAGTTGAATTAGCAGTTAAAATGAATTCTTTTTGAGGGATGCATTAAGTAACATTTCAGTGGGACATTTCTTATATTTTCATTGGAAGATAGTATCTGGTTTTAACTGGGTAAGTTATGAAGTAGAACTGTTTCCACAAAGTAATTATGTTCCTTATGTGTTTTAAATATTTTTTTTAAAAAATTCACTGCCTATATACTTAGATGTTCTCATGTTTATTTACTAATGTAATAGTCATTTAAAATTAAATTGTTTATTTTCAAATCTCAGAAGTTAGTGCTCTCAAAGGGCTAAATGATATTTCTGGAAGCAGGAGTCGAGTATAAATGTAATAAAATAATCTTTTAAAATAAAATTCACTTCCCTACTTAAACTTGGGTTTGTGGGTGAATTTGTTTTTCTTAAATACACTTTTATTGGTGATTCTGCCAAAGAGTGGTACATTATTTTAAAAATAAAAGCTAAAGCTGAAGGTAGGTTGGATTTAGTAACTAATAACTAGATTTCTTTCTATTCCATTTAAGGTACTTTTATAGTTTCTAGCAATTAATTTATTATAATTGTTTATATATAATACATTTCTTAACATACTGTTCTTAAAAGCAGATTTTTAGCCTATTGCCTGATTTTAAATTTACTTTGTATCTAGCTAACATTTTAATTTTGAGAATTGCCAACTTTTGTAAAACTTCACAAATTTTACCATTAAGATTTATTTTCCAAGGATTGGAGTAGAATAATAGTTCTCTCCATTCTTGATTAACTTTTGTTTGCTAGATAGATAATTTCTTAACTGTATATGTAAGTTCAAACTCATGAAATTCATGCTGAATTAGAGTTGAAGAGATTGAGTTCCACCAGTTTAAGGTTAGTGGTAGGCAAAAAACTGTTAGGAAACACGCTACAGAATTCTCTGATTTCCACAGAAGGTTACATTTGGGTGTACTGTGTAGTTGTATAGGTAGTTAAATTTAATAGTTAAATATTACTCTCCTTCATCTTAATTAGGTTAATACAGTAGTGCTATTCTTTACATAATGCTATGGATTATCAAGGGAAGGGTTCAAAATGTAAACAAAAAGGTGCTGCATAGGTGGTGTATATTCTGTGAGTAGGACTACTTCCATATACTAGTAAACATTTATCAGATGCTGCTGCTATTGTGTTGCTATATTTTTAATAAAATGAAAATCTTAAAATCTTTCCACTGTTGAGTAGTAATTTCACCGAATTCTAAGACATGTATTTGCATATTTACAGCTTATTTTTATAACTGAAAGGTTTGGTAACAGCCTCTTTAGGGTTCAAAATTACCACCAAAATAGAGGTTTTTGATCATTGGGTGTACTTCATGTTGTGTGGCAATAACTCTAGTCAGAGCTTTGCATCTCCAGCATTTTGTAGTGTTCCAGTAACTGATAGCAGCTCTTTGAATGTCCCTTTTGTTTTCAGAATCAACTTCTTACTATGGTATTTGCACAATGAAAATTGCCACTACTTGTCTTTTAACAGCAAGTGGAATGCCTTCTCCAGTATATCAAAAGTATAACTCTCCATTTGGTAAATGAGCTGTGTACTTGGGGTGGTCATTTAAGTGAGACAGCCTATTTGAAGTGTCTCTTTAAAAAAAAAAACATTGGCTATCAGATATGTAAATTCAGAACCCTGTTATGACCTGGTGGTTTAGCTGGTGCAGAGATGGTGAGGCTGTCACTGATTTCTCTGTGTAGGCCCTCTGTTTTAGCTGCCTTCTGTGGTTAAACTATGAGCCATTTTGGTTTCCAGATGTGTTGAACTACATGGGGTGAGGATGAGTTGGGGGTGAGAGAGGAGAGATCCTTGCCAATAATGAGTTTGAACTTCTCCAGATGTGACCTCCATAGGACTTCCTAAAGGAATGCCAGATTGGAGTAGCAGCCACATTTGACAGTAGACTTCCAGACAATGTCTCTTATGTTGTATTATTTTTGTTATGAATGATTTCTAAATAGTAATTAAGGAGTATAATTAGAGTACATTTAGTTTTTATAATGATGATTTTCTTACCTTGGGAAAAATAAGATTCACTGAAAAATAAAGTCTCTTAAAAAGTATGTCACTCTGGGGCTTCCCTGGTGGCGCAGTGGTTGAGTCCGCCTGCCAATGCAGGGGACGCGGGTTCGTGCCCCGGTCCGGGAAGATCCCACATGCCGCGGAGCGGCTGGGCCTGTGAGCCGTGGCCGCTGAGCCTGCGCGTCCGGAGCCTGTGCTCTGCAACGGGAGAGGCCACAACAGTGAGAGGCCCGCGTACTGCAAAAAAAAAAAAGTATGTAGTAATAGCCACAGTATGAAAATCAGAGGTGGTAAATGGAATCAGTTACACAGGCATGGCTTCTAGTACTGTTTTTCCTTCTACTGAGCTCCAGTCCTTCTGATTAGTGTAGCACCTAACACAAAGAACTCACTGATTATTAGCTATTACATTACTGGATATCTTACCAGCACCATTTATCCTGTTCCAAACAAAACATTCAATTTCCAATACCAGGTCTATGCCTCTGCTCCTTACTGTTTTTCACCAGAACTGACATCTTTTCACTTCAGGCCTTTTTCCAAATTCTATTCAACATAAATTTGTTACTTGATTAAATTCCTTTCAATTGGTCTGTAATTTTGGAATGTCTTTCTTGTTTTAGATACAGGTCATGCTGGCCTGAGAGAATTGAGTTGGACGTTGTTCCCTCTTGAATTTTCTGAAGAAATTTGTGTCATGTTCACTGTTTCTTTCATAAATATTAGGTAGAATTCCCCAGGAAAACCAACCTGAGCCTGGAATTTCCTTTTCACGATACAAATTCAACATTAAAAATAGATTTAGGGCTATTCTTGAGTGAGTTTTGGTGTTCTTTGTCTTCTAAGGAATGTGTCCGTTTTATCTAAGTTGTTGAATTTGTCAGCATAAAGTTGTTTATGACATTCTCTTATTTTGATATATATGAGATCTATAGTGATAGCCTCTCTCATTCCTAATATTGTTATTTAACGTCTTTCTCTTTTTATCCTGATGAGTTAGGCTAGAGATATATCAGCTTTATTTTCTCCAGTAATCAGATTTTGTTTTCATCAGATTTTCTTTTTTTCTGCTTTTTATTTCACTGATTTCTACTCATTATTTCTTTCTTCTGCTTATTTCCACTAGTTTGCTCTTCTTTTTTTCTTCTTCTTAGTTTAAAGTGTGAGCTGGCATCACTGACTTGAGACCTTTTTTTTTTAACCATTTAAAAATTGAAGTACAGTTAATTTACAATGCACTAGTTTCAGACATACATCAGAGTGATTCATTTTATATATATAAACATATCTTTTTTAGATTCTTTTCCATTTAGGTTATTACAAGATATTGAGAAACCTTCCCTAATAGAGGTATTTTAGTGCTATAAATTTCCCTCTAAGCATTGCTTTTGCTGCATTCCAACAAATTTTGATACGTTGTGTCTTCATTTTCATTCAGTTCAAGACACTTCATGATTTTCCATTTGGCATTGTCTTTGATCCACAGGTTGTTTTAAATGTGTGTTACTTGGTATCCAAATATTTGGGAATTTCCAAGATCTTTGTTACTGATTTCTAACTTAATTCCATTGTGGTTAGGAAATAGTTCTTACGGTTTGATTCCTTTTAAATTGTCTAAAACTTGCTTTTTGGCCCACAAATGATACAGCTTCATAAATGTTCCATGTGCACTTGAGAAGAATGTATCTTCTGGCAGTTGTTTGCTGAAAATCTATAATGCCAGTTAGGTCATGTTTGTTGATGGGGGTGTTCAAGTCTTCTATATTCTTTTTTTTTTTTTTTTTTTGCGGTACACAGGCCTCTCACTGTTGTGGCCTCTCCCGTTGTGGAGCACAGGCTCCGGACGCACAGGCTCAGCGGCCATGGCTCACGGACCCAGCCGCTCCGTGGCATGTGGGATCTTCCCGGACCGGGGCACGAACCCGTGTCCCCTGCATCGGCAGGCGGACTCTCAACCACTGCGCCACCAGGGAAGCCCAAGTCTTCTATATTCTTACTGATTTTCTGTCTGCCATTGCCTGTCATCACTCATTATCTGTCAATTAATTAGTAAGAGGTCTTGGAATCCCCAACTAGATTGTGGATTTATTTCTCATTTCAGTTCTATCTGGCTCATATGTGTTTTGAAGCTGTTATTAGGCTCATAAATGGGGTTGTTATGTTCTCATATTGACCTTTTTATCATTATTAATATTACTCTTTTTATTCCTGGTAATATTCTTTGCTTTGAAATATTTTTCTTAATGCTAGCAGTCTAGTTTAAAAATTAAAAAAAAAAAAAACCATTAGCATGGTGTTATCTTCCTTCATCCTTTCACTTTTTATATTTAAAGGGTACTTCTTGTGGGCCTCTTGTAGTTTAGTCTTGCTTTTTTAAAATCCAGTCTGACGACCTCTGCTTTAGTTGGAGTGTTTAGACCAGTTACATTGAATGTGGTTATGGATTTCATTGGGTTTAAATCTGTCATCTTGCTGTTTATCCTCCATTTATCTCCTCTGTTTTTGTTTGTATTTTCCTCTTGATCTGCCTTCTTTTGGACTCAGTACTGATTATTCCATTTCATCATCTCTGTTGGCTTATTAGCTATAATTCTTTAAGTTTTGAGTGGCTTTAGGGTTTACTCTATGTGTGTATTTTCATTTATCACAGTGTACGTGTAAGTTAGTATACCATTTCATGTATAGTGTAAGAACTTTGCAATAATATTCTTTCATTTTCCCACTCTCAGGTTTGTGCTGTTTTTGTCATGCATTTTACTTAAAACGTGTCAAAATGTCCATAATATGGTGTAATTTTTTTTTCTTTAAACAGTCCATTTTAAAGAGATTTTAAAGAAGAAGAAAAAAGTCTCTTCTGTTTCCCCACAGATTTACAATTTATGGTGCTTTTCATTCCTTTGGGTATATTCATATTTATTTTTTGGCTGCATTGGGTCTTTATTGCTGCACGTGGGCTTTGTCTAGTTGTGGTGAGCGGGGGCTACTCTTTGTTCCGGTGCCCGGGCTTTTCATCGTGGTGGTTTCTCTTGTGGAGCACAGGCTCTGCGTGTGTGGGCTTCAGTAGTTGCAGCACGCGGGCTCAGTAGTTGTGGCCTGTGGGCTTAGTTGCTCTGCGACATGTGGGATCTTCCTGGATCAGGGATTGAACCCGTGTACCCTGCATTGGCAGGTGGATTCTTAACCACTGTACCACCAGGGAAGTCCTCATATTTCTACTTGGTACTATTTTCATTGTGACTGAAGACATCCTTTAACATTTCTAATAGTTCAGGCCTGTCAGTGGTGGAATCTTTCACCTTTTGCATGCTGAATTTTATTTCAACTTAATATTTTAAAGATATTTTTGCTGGATATAGACTTCTATGTTGACTTTTTTTTTTTTTTTGTCCCAGTGCTTTAAAAATGTGGCTCCACTGTCCTTTGGTTTACTTTGTTTCCATCAAGATGCCTGCTATCATTCTGATCATTGTTCCAATATACAGAATGCAGACTTTCTCTTGTGGCTTTCAAGATTTTCTCTTCATTCACTGGTTTTAATCCATTTTGATTATGATGTGCCTTGGTGTTGTTTTATTTTTGTTTTATGTGCTTCTGTTTCCTTGAGCTTCTTGGGCCTGTGTATTTTGAGTTTCTTTTAAATTTGGAAAATTTCCAAGCATTATTTCTTCAAATACGTTTTCTTTCTCTTCGACACTTTATAGTCTTCAATTACATTTATATTGCCACTTGGAGTCCCACCGCTCACTGACTGATGCTGTGTTCATTTTTTCAACTTTCTTTGTTTCACGTTGGATAGTTCTATTGCTATATCTGAGTTTATTAATATTTTCTTCTGTAGAATCTAATCTGTTCATCTTATCCAGTGTATCTTTTTTAAAAAGATCTAAGGTGTTTTGCAAATCTATGAGTTCAATTTAAGTCATTTTTGTACCCTCCATGTCTCTATTTTACATGTTAAAATGTAAATGTAATTCAAGCATATAAAATATAACTTGTGAATTTTACCTTTGTTTGGTTCTGAATGTTTTTGGTTCTGAATATCCTATTGATATTCTTTAGCTTTGTTCTGAGATGCTTTTAAGTTACTTAGGGACTGTTTGGAAGGATAAGATTAGCCATTTATGTAGGGCTAATGTTACCCTACTACTGAAGTGATACTCTTCTGTGCACTTGATGCTCTATGAATTATGCTCTACTCCAACCCCCATCCTGGCCCATGGGAACACCAACAGTTTCCAGTCTGTTTAAGCTTTGGGGATTTTCCCCTTTGATCCTTTCTGGTGTTTATTTCTGAGCCTCGGGTAGTTTCTTCCCATGCATATGCTGACCATTACTCAGCTGAAGACACAAACATCCCAGTGTGCAGATCTTCAGAGCTTTTCCTCTGTGCAGCTCTTTAATCCATACTCTGCTCTTGTGATCTGCGGCTATCTTGTCCTCAGTGAGCTCCCAGCATCTCCTCAACTCAGACCACTGGGTTCTGCCTTGGTTTCCCCTTCTTTTGCTTCAGCTTGTAGACTTCCCTCAGGCAGTAAGCTGGGGGCAATCATAGGGCTCACCTCATTTGTTGATCAGAGATCACCGGCTTGATCTGATTGTTGTCTGATGTCCAATATCTGAAAACCATTGTTATGTATATTTGTTTTTTTCCAGTGTTTCAAGTGAGATGGTAAGTACATTTCTGTGATTCCATCTTGGCCAAAAGTGGACGTCTGCTGTAATAGTTTTCAACCTACATTTTTTGGCTACATACTTTTTGCTGATAATCTATATTATATTACTCTACACACACACACACACACACACACACAGAAATGACCAGAGTCTTAGGACTGGTGCAAGTGATGGCTCCTGAAGCTTAAACTTTATTATCTTCATGGTAAATCCATCTTTGCGTCTTACTTAAGAAAAGAGGAAGGACAAGATTTGGCAGGATGGAGGCTTCGGTCCAGCCTGATCAGACTCTTGCCAAGTGCAATATGGCCAATGACAACCAATGAAGGAGGTAGTGTTTACAAGGACTGATTTCTTGATAGATTATAAAAACTCATTTGCTTAAAGATTCAGGGAAGTCACTCAGCCGGTAGCTTGGATCCAATGGATCCACCTTTAGATCAGGCAGCCTGGAGTACACATCTCTCAGGAGCCCTCCGTCCAAGAGGTTGCCCACCTGCATGGGAGAAGTCTCACTGTACTGTACCACACAAGCTGAATCTGTGTTGCATACCCTTATCTTTGTTGTCCTAACTTCAAGCTCCTACTAGTTACATGGTGTGAGAGCAAGCTCATATCAGAAATTTGAACAGAGGTTAAACTAAGATACACCCTAGTCAGGAGAATGTGATTATAGGACAATCACAAAACTATCAATTTAAACATCTTAACTAAACCACAGCTAGCAACTTAGATTGCTGTCAGGTGTAGAGTAGGGTAATATAAGGACAACTAGAATTAGGAAATTATTTAGCTAGTCTGTTGCTCCCTGGGTCCATGGGCATGTAGGCTGTTCATCAGTTCTTAAGAGCAGTGATGATAAACAGTAATAAATTAATAGCAATAATAAAAGTATTCTCTTTGTTTTCTCTGAAGTAAGAAAGGAATCTGGCAGCTTTTCAAAGAAAGTATGAAATCCAGGGAGGTGGGAGCAGGGCAGCTGTGAGCCTCTGGTGCCTTGGTGAAGGTTAAGAAAAGATGCTTCCTCTGGGTGTTGCAACTTCATGGCTGCCTGGCTTGGCAGGAGTTCAGTTTGAAGTTCAGGCTCCCTTGTCTCCCGGACTGGGCATCTTTGTGCGATAAACACACTACACAGTTGTCTGTGGGGCACCGGTAGCAGGAGGCGGCTTCAATAATCTCCCCCCTCCAGCCCCAGCCTCTGGCCGGCCTGCTTGGCACGGGGAGGGACCGAGAGATGAGTAAGATGTTTATTGGCTTAAAAAAAGATGAAAGCCTAACCATGAAATCCTGAGCCAATATACACATGCTGCAGAGGAAGAAGAATAAAATGTCTCTGGACAAGGCTATTTTAGAGCTTGGAAGGATTTTGGAAACGATTTAGTTCTTGCCTTCCTGCTCTTTTAACAATTGAAGAATCCCAGGGTTCAAAGGGGAAGTGAGTAGCCCCAGGTCTCACCACTACTAAGTAACAGAGTCTGAACAAGGCTTGAACGCTGTGATTCCAGGCTGTGTTCCTTCCATGACCCACTGCCCGAACATGAGCCATTTCCTTCCAATATTTAACTACCATTTTTATAAATTAAAATTTGGATAGATTTCTTTCCTTCCAGTGCTGCTTACAATCCATCTTGAAAATACTGATAAAAATATGACTTCTATTATTCAATAATTACAGGACTTCCAAGCATCATCATTTATAGTACTTGAAAAAAATACAATTTTCATTTCCATGGAATCATGGCTTCTGGCAGTAATAATTTCATTACTCTTGATGAACCAACCAAGACATCCGCATTAATGTAATTTGTGTTCAAAGATGTCCTAAAAGGCCGATGTAACTTCATTATCAGTACATGACTTTAAAAAGTATTTTATCTAGGAAAACAAATAATGAGCACATCTTCTAACATTAATATGATTTTCCTTTCTTCCAGGTCAGGCGGCAGAAGTTTAATGAGCAATTTAATTGCTTGATGAATCAAATATGTCTCATTTTTGGCTCCAAGGGTTGGGGTAACATTGATTCAGATGAACTATTAGAGTTTTGATTAGGGTATTTTACCTTCAAGGAATAAAACCTACCTTAGAACTCATCTCCAGGTCCTCCAAATCCTATATTGTACCTAACTTCACTCTCTTATTAATTACTTATCATAATATCCACAAACTTTAGAGATAGATTTCATTTTAGAAATTATTTATTATCATATTCTCATTTCACTCAAGTGGCAGATAACAGGGCTGCTATAACAAAGTACCACAAATGGGGTGTCTTAAAACAATAGAAATTCATTCTCTCACAGTTCTGGAGGCTAGAAGTCTGAAATCAAGGATTTGGCAGGGCTGTCCTCTCTGAAATCTCTGTGGAGAATCTGTTCCGTGCCTATCTTTTAGCTTCTGGTGCTGCTGGCAATCTTTGGTGTTCCTCGGCTCATAGATATCAGTCTCTGCCTCCATTGTCCCATGACATTCTCCCTGTGTGTATCCCTGTGTCTCTCCTATTTTTTTTTTAACTTTTTATTTTATATTGGAACATAGTTGATTAACAGCGTTGTGATAGTTTCAGGTGTACAGCAAAGTGATTCAGTTATACATGTAACTATTCTTTTTCAAATTCTTTTCCCATTTAGCTTGTTACATAATACTGAGCAGAGTTCCCTGTGCTATACAGCAGGTCCTTGTTGGTTATCTATTTTAAATATAGCAGTGTGTACATGTCAATCCCAAGCTCCCTAACTATCCCTCCCCCCCACCCTTCCCCCCTGGTAACCCTAAGTTCGTTTTCTAAGTCTGTGAGTCTGTTTCTGTTTTGTAAATCAGTTTATTTGTATCATTTCTTTTTAGATTCCACATATAAGCAATATCATACGATATTTCTCTTTCTCTGACCTACTTCACTCCTATTCTTACAAGGACATCAGTTATACTGGATTAAGGGCCCTTCCTATTCCAGTATGACCTCATCATAGCTAATTACATCTGCAACAACCCTGTTTCTAACTGAGGTCATGTTCACAGGTACCAGGGGTTAGAACTTGAATATATCTTTTTGGGGACACAATTCTACCCACCACAGCATGCAGCCCTACTACTTCTATGAACACCAAAACACTTCAGGCAGTCATTAATTACCCCACCATTTTGGGGAGCTTTTTGAGTTAGGTGAAAGTGGGGTGCAGGGAATCATCATTTACACAAACCATTCTTGTCCTCTCAGAGCTTATATTCTCATGGCAAAACTGATGATAAGCAAGTCAACTGGTAGGTATTCATTAGAAAAAATGACTATGTGTAGAACACGCTTTACATAGTGTGGTCAGAGGAGGCCTTTCTGAGGTTGTGATATTTATACTGAGACGTGAAGGATGACAATGGGCCAGGCATGAGAAAGATAAGGAGAAGAATGTTCCAGGTGGAGGGAATAGCAAATACTCTGAGGTGGGAAAAGAGCTCAACACTTACCAGGGACTGAAGGGGAAAAGAGGGGAAGGTGATAGAAGATGAAATCAAAGAGGTGGCAGGAGCCATGACCTGCTGGGTTATAAGTGGCTTCCAAACTTGTTTGACTGCAACCCTACAGCTAAGAAATACGGGTCCAGAGATGCATATATACACACCTGGATGGAGAAAACAGAAGATAGTGGGCAGTAGTTAGGTTTCAGTTACAGTTTGGAGGTACCATCTCAGGATGCTAAGGTATCATGTGTGAGAGGGTGAAGGAATGATGCTCAGCATTTGGGCTCAAGCAGTTGGGTTAAAGGCAGTGCCGGTAAGTGCAATGGTGAAGGCTGGGGAAGGAAAAGGATTTTGATGGAGTGGGAGGGGCTGAAAAGAGTTTAGTGTTTGACATGTTCAATTTCAGACACCTATAAGTCACGCAAGTGGATGTGTCTCCTAGTGGATACGTCTCTAAAGCTCAGAGACAAGAGGGGGCAGGGTAACCTGAGACGAAGTGAGAGAGCAGCATTGACATATATACACTACCAAACGTAAAATAGATAGCTAGTGGGAAGCAGTCACATAGCACAGGGAGATCAGCTCGGTGCTTTGTGACCACCTAGAGGGGTGGGATAGGGAGGGTGGGAGGGACACGCAAGAGGGAGGGGATATGGGGTTGCATGTATACATACAGCCGATTCACTTTGTTATACAGCAGAAACTAACACAACAATGTAAAGCAATTATACTCCAATAAAGGTGTTAAAAAAAATTAAAAAAGAAAGCTGCTAAATGCAAGCCAGTCTCTTCCTTTGGGAAGAGCCGTCAAAGGCAATGCTGAGTATCCTGGACTCTAGCCTTATTTGCTTCAAGTGCCTGATGGAGCCATACGATTTTTGCATATTTACTTAAAAGCCAACAGTAATAAAGTAGATCACAGTCACTGTTCCTGTTTGGCAGGTCTCCACTGAGCTAGCGTTAGAGAGGGAAGTGCATATAGTAACTGAGCCCTTGCTTGGGTATTTAACAAAACTCGGATCCACTGGGTTGGAAGAGGGGCTGTAGGTGGGAAGGAGGTGGAACGAGGTGTACGGGGAAGGAGGTGGGAATGTGATTTCTAATGTGGTGATTCTTATGCACATTAGAATTTGAGAACAATTTCTGTAGGCTAGAGAGTTGTTATTCATATTAGATCACCAAAACCAGAATTTACTCAATCGCCTGTTACCGTTAAATGAGGCTGACGCGCGGAGCATGTTCTAGGTGAAGCAGATCTTACTGAGGAAAAGGGCTGCCTCTGCTCTTTCAACTCTGAGTTTCTAAAATGTTTTGAACCATGAGAAATTGGCACAAATAAATCTCAGGGTGTAGTAATATATAGAAAGAAGATACAGTAATAACAAATTACATTTTCGACCTAAAAACAGAGCTTATTTAAGAGAAGTCTGTTCATAAAGTAGTTTTTTGACATGTGTGAATTAGCCATTAAGGGTTTTGTTTTGTGAAGGCAGACGTACGTGTGTGTGTGTGTGTGTGTGTGTGTGTGTATTTTGCTAAGGTTTTCTAGAAGACAGGCAATCCTGCCTCTGCCTGAGCCACCAGTGTGTCCCACTGGCTCCCTGCCACCTCCTCAGGGCTGTCCTCCGCAGCCGCGGTGGCTGAACATGTTGGGGACTGCACCACCCTAGGGGGTGCCACTCACAGGCCAGTCTGCAATCTTCTGGCAGAGGTCAGGAAGGTGTCTTGAGGAAGGGTGCCCTTTTCTGGGTCTCACGAAGGGTCTGTATGGGCCGGCGGTGCCACCCGATGGACCTCTGCCACCAGAGCCTCAGACCACTTCCCTCCAACGACAGCCTTGGTCTCGGTGAAGCAGGAACCCAGAGAAACTTCCTTATTGGGGTTTGGCAGGCTCTCTGCGGGAACTTGGCTCAAATCCCCAGTCTGTGTGTACCCCCTGCTTTCTGGTGACTTTGGTGAACCTCTGACCTTCCTCCTCAAGGTTGACTGGAATCAGCTTCTCCGCCTAAGTGTGCAGCCTCAGTTTGGCTCTGTACTAGCCAATTCACTAGCCTTGTCCTTGTCCCCATTTTGTTCAAGAAAGTCCAATTACACTCATGGTTTTGTGAGTTCAGAAATGCTACTGAAGGTCTAAGGAGTGGGGATTCCCTGGCGGTCCAGTGGTTAGAACTCGGTACTTTCATTGCCGGGGCACGGGTTCAATCCCTGGGTGGGGAACTAAGATCCCACAACCTGCGTGGCACGGCCCCCCAAAAAAGGTCAAAGGAGTTATAGTTCCACACACTGGTACCATGACCGTTTAGTACCGCACTGGTTTCCCCTCCCCTCTGGCTCCACTGTAGCCCAGAAGTCCACGATCCTGACGTCTGACCCTTCCTCTGCTGCAGTATGCAGACCACTACTCTACCTCACGAGTACAATTCTGTTAGGCCTACCTTCCTTAGTCAACCTTGACGCTCTGGTGAATAAAAATATTTAAAAAATAAATATGTGTATTTTAAATTGTGGTTTCATTACTTCCTTTTGAATAGGTAATACATTCATATGTTTCAAAATTTCAAAATTCATATGTTTCAAAGGTGACAAAAGCATACAGGTTCCCTCCTCAGAGGCAAACAGTGTAATTAGCTTCTTATGTATCCTTCCAGAGATATTTTATTTATATGCAAGTAAATTAATTTGCATTCATTTTCTCCCCTTTTAATACAATTAGTAGCTTACCATACACAGAGCTCTGAACTTTGCTTTTTTCACTGAATATTAGAGTGAAACATTTCTCTACCCCATTTCTGTCATGGCCTGAAGGTGAGGGAATGTTTCTCATGTAGAGAAAGCATCCAACCTGCTGGATGTACGCCAGGAGTGGCTGGGTGAGTGGAGCTGTGCCGCAGGTCAGGATGGGGTCTCACAGGTGTGGAGATTCTAAAATTCAAGAGGACTGGCTTGGTTTTCAGAAAGTTCCAAGGAGAAGGTGGGACTTGGCTGGGATCTCAAAGGAACTGGGGAGAGATAAGCCTTTCATTGTCTTCCTCCCAGCCCCCCAGTGATGGAGGCCAGATGATGGAGATAGGCTGGAAGGGAAGAACTTTGATCTTCCCAAGGAGCAGACCAGCCACTTTTCAGGGATTCAGATTCAGGCATTCTCTGGTGAGCTCTGGGTTGGGGCACTTTACATATTTTTAGGACTTCAAACCCTTCCTTTCTGGGTTTGAAAAATAAAGGTGGGTGGAGAGACAAGGTATTGCAGGGGTAAGTGGCTAGTGTAAACTAGGGCAGCAGGAGCTGCTTCTGGAATTTTCTGCATTTCTCCTGAGGTTCTCTAACCCAAAGTATCTCCTAGAAATCCAGCTTGTAGGCCCGGGATAACTGAGCAGCTGGTCCCATGTAAGACTTCTTCAGAAGACGTTGAGCCAGTGAGGTCAAAACCACAGAGATTATCATTTAAATAAAAGGAAGCCGGGATCCTTTGCTTTTTCCATGCTGAATAGCTCTGAAACCCAGCCTGTGCTCTGTCGCGTGTGCATGGTGCCAGTGTGTGTGCGTGTGTGTGTGTGTGTGTGTTTGTCCCCGTGCTGAAGGGCTTTTCTGAGGCAGAGCGCAGTTCATGAGCTGAGACTGAGCTGAGCTATCCAAATTGGTCTCAGCTGACAGCCCATGTTAGTGGAGGCCGCACTCCCGCTATCCATCTTGTTGTGTTTTTCATTTTCTCTCTGAATTCATTTCTTGAGCTTGGAGCCTCAGAAATAACCAGCTTTTAAAATGACTGAGTGTGCTCTCAGGCTCTGCGGAGCCCAGCCTGCCCGGCTTCGTGCGCCAGCCTAAGCGGCCCCGGGCAGGCAGGGAGCCTCAGGTGGGAGAGGAGGGCCGGCAGGCGGAGGGGAGAGGCGTGAGCAGCTGCTCACACATCATGGCTGCCTCCCAAAGCGCTCCTGAGCCATCTCCAGCCGGTCCTTGGGCTTGAAATTGCGGAGCGAAGCCCTGTTGGTGACGGCCGCCTCCCTTGCTCTGGACCGTGGCCCTGGCCCCTGCGGGGACCCGCCAGTCTCTCAGGCAGGCCTGGCCTCGCAGAGGATCCATCTTCCTTAAGATCTTGCCTCCAGTCAGAGCTCATGCTGAGAGAGTCGCAAGAAGGCACAGGTGACCGCAGGGTGTGGTGGCAGTGTGGGGATGGACGCGGAGGGCTTGGGCCCGGGGCTGGGACGATGCAAGGATGGGAAGCGGGGAATTTGTTGACGCTGGAGCCTCCTGGTCAAGATGTCCGGGCCGGTCCTGACGGGTGGCTGGCTTGCCCTCTGAGACAGGATGAGGGTGGTGGTACAAAGCCACCTGGCAGAGTGCTGAGGCCGGGCGTGGAGCTCAGGGACCGGGCATGTCACTGTGGATTTACTTGGTGAGGCCTGAGAACCTACTGCCTGGCTGTGCTCCGGCGAGAACCGGGCACCTCCCTTCACCCAGGCGACCGGAGTGCACTGGCCAGCAGGAGGCGGACATGTTCCGGACGCTGCCACCATTGGCCTCTTTAGTATCAACGGGGATGATAGAATCCCCGGATGGCAGCCACAAAGTGGAGGTAACTAACCTAAGAGAAGGGGAGAGAAGCCAGTGCTGCTTTATAATGATAGAACTTCAGACCTGACCTTAAGAAAGCTCTCCTGCCGCTACAGCCCATCATCCAGTGTCAGCTCAGACCAGAACCCTTAGCCAGTAGCCCTGACCCAGTACTGCCACGCCCTGCTCTGTTTGCGACTTTTCCTCACGGAGGTGAGAAACCGCCGATCCTCACAGCTACTGCCTTGGTTCAGGCCCCGCAGCCGTTCTTGTTCAGGTTATTCCAGGAGCCTCCTGTCTCTCTCCTCCCACTACCTTTTACCTATAGTGAACTTTCTGAACTCAAAGCTGCTCGTGCCATTTCCCAGCATAAAATCTTTCAGTGGCTTCCTATCACCCTCTGAGCAAAGCCCGGGGTGTGGCATGTAAGTGGGGGCCTCAGCTGGCTCTGCTCCCTGCGCTTCGACCACCCAGACCCACCGGCCTGCTGTTGGCCTCATACATCTGTCTGCCCTGTGCCCGCAGCCTTGAACGTATCTTCCTTCTCTGTCTCGTTGGTCTGATCAACACTCACTCTTCTTTTAAGTCTCAGCTTGAGGAACATCTACTCAATGAAACAAACGTTCCTAAGGCCCCAGAGAGAACTAGCCACTTCCCTTTTGTGTCCCCACTGTACCCAGCTCATCCCTCTACCATAGCGAACTTGCTGTGTCCGAAGTCACCAGACCAAGGTACGAAAAGTTACAGTTCCTTTCCTTTACAATGCATAACTTGCAATGCATGTGCAATGCATATAAAATGCATGTGTATATTTTCATTGCAAAGGTGAAACTATCTTATACAACATCCAAGTGTTCAACGTGTAAAGTGAAAGTCTCTCTCTCCTCTTGTAAACCACTGTTGTTAGTGTGGAGGCTTCCTTCTAGATCTTATCCCATATACATGCAAAGTTCATGTAATTAGCCTCCGGAGCCCCCATCTGCTGGATTGGGAAAAGCTCATTCCACGTCCCACCTCTTCTCCAGTGTTAAGCTTTGTGATGGTGTCACAGGCTTGCAGAGAAAACACTGACGCCTGATTGTTCTTCTAGGGCCCCTGTCCTCTGTTGTTGGTTCTCAGGGTAAAGAGGTAAGAACTGCTCCTTCCCGGTGCTCTGCTCTCCCTAGTTCTTCCATGGCAAAGACCTGTCCTCTGCCCTCTGGAATTCAGACCTGAGCCCTTGGGGCTGGAGGGATCTGCCCCACCCTCTGACCACTGCAGTCCACCCTGCCACTAGACTCCTCTTTCTTTCTTTCTTTTTTTTTTTGCCGTTGAACCCGTGTCCCATGGAGTGGGAGCGCTGAGTCGTAACCACTGGACCGCCAGGGAATTCCCTAGACTCCTCTTTCTAACTCATGTCTCTGATTATGCCTCTCACCTTAAAAGCATCCACTGTCCCTGCCACTGTCTAAACAATACAGTCCCAACCTGGTACTCTGACTTTGTGGCCCTGTGGTGGATTGTGTTAACTGAGCATTTTATCTTCCCCTTCCCATCCCCTTTCTTCTGATTTCATATCCTATTCTATGGAAAGAGGGTGGGAATATAAACCAGGCCTGGCCAACCATTGCACCCCATTTACCAGGGCCCAGTGATTGGCCCAGTAAGAGGCCAGTGTCTTAGACAAGGCCAGAGGTTGATCTGCTGATGGTTATTCCCATGACTACCTGGAGGAATTGGGCTTGCAGAGGGAGTAAGTGAGGCTAGGACCCATTGGTGAGCAGCTGAGGGAAGGGGAGAGAGAGAGACATGGAGGTTATTTTTTAGTGCTTGGATCCAGCCATGCCTGAGGCTGTCACCATCTCTGGATGTGCCAGTAATGAGAGCCACTGAATTCCCCTTTCTTTTTGACTCAGCTAATTTGAATTGGGTTTCAATTACTTCCATTGGAAGAATCCTGCCAAATGTAGGCCCCATCCATCTTTCCAACCTATGTTCCTTTTTCCTCCTATGAATATATATTCTGTGCTCCAGTCAAATTCTGTTCCTTACTAGTTGGTCCCCTTTCCTGCCCTTGCCTTCTCTGCTTGGAATACCATAGGTACCCCATCCCTTCCAATCCCATTTCTATAAGTCCAAATTCCACTTTTCCTTCAACACCCAATGTAATGGGCCTCCTCCGTGAAAAGTCTCCTCTGATGTTGTCTTAGTCCACGTGGGCTGCTATAACAAAATACCAGACTGGGTAGCTTATAAACAACAGAAATTTATTGCTCACAGTTCTGGAGGCTGGGAAGTCCAAGGTCAAGGTACTAGTATGTTTGGGTGAAGGCCTTTGTCCTGATTCATAGCTGGTGCCCTTCACTGTGTCCTCACATGGTGGAAGGGGTGAGGGAGCTCTCTGGGGCCTCTTTTTCTTTTTCTTTTTTTTTTTTTTTTTGCGGTACGTGGGCCTCTCACTGCCGTGGCCTCTCCCGCCGCGGAGCACAGGCTCCAGACGCACAGGTTCAGCGGCCATGGCTCACGGGCCCAGCTGCCCCGCAGCATGAGGGATCCTCCCGGACTGGGGCACGAACCCGCGTCCCCTGCATCGGCAGGCGGACTCTCAACAACTGCGCCACCAGGGAAGCCCTCTGGGGCCTCTTTTATAAGGGCGCTAATCCCATTCAGGAGCAATCCACCCTCATGACTTAAGCACCCTCCAAAGGCCTGACCTCCTAATACCATCATGTTTGGAGGGGATAGGATTTCAATATATGAATTTTGGAGGGACACATGCAGACCACAGCGGATGTTATAATCAAATGGTTAGATACTATTTCTCTCCCTGCATACTGCAGCTCAGCCCCAAACATTCCAAGGTAACAAACACTTTGTGGAGCTCAGGGGGGAGCTGTGGCCTTTCAGGAGGCTGCCCACACAGCCCCGAGTCAAGACAAGCATCACATCATTTATCATAGAAATTGATTTTTCTCCAGCATGTATTACTAAGATATATCCATCTTACTTTGAACTTGGAATGTGCTGCAGCAAAAAAAATCACAATAAGCATTCAGCACCAAGGTCAGTCAAAAGTATTGATGCTCAGAAACATAAATTGTTTCATTCAGATCTCAGTGAGGATCAAGAATGGCTTGGCAGTTTGCACAAAACTCCCTCCAACTATCTCAGCCTTTTCTTGCATTTTATTTGGGAGGAAGTTCAAGAGCCGTAGTCAAGACCTACCAGGTCTGACCTTTCATTGGCTTGTCCTTCTTTGGGGATTATGGGTTGAACTCAATTTCAAAACAAAACAAACCAGCCCAGTTTTTTGGGTGTTTTTTAAACACCTTTACTGGAGTATAATTGCTTTACAATGGTGTGTTAGTTTCTGCTTTATAACAAAGTGAATCAGCTATACGTATACATATATCCCCATATCCCCTCCCTCTTGCATCTCCCTCCCTCCCACCCTCCCTATCCCACCCCTCTAGGTGGTCACAAAGCACCGAGCTGATCTCCCTGTGCTATGCGGCTGCTTCCCATTAGCTATCTATTTTACGTTTGGTAGTGTATATATGTCCATGCCAGTCTCTCACTTCATCCCAGCTTACCCTTCCCCCTCCCCGTGTCCTCAAGTCCATTCTCTACATCTTGCACTCTGGACTCTGAATCCAGCCCAATTTTACCAGCTGTACGATTGGAGGATTGGATTCTGTGAACCCAGAATGCTCCAGGTTAGATACAACTTAGTAGTTGCTAAGGACATGCTCTGGTCTGGAGAACATTCTCCCTGCTCCCCGTTCATTCCAGAACATGAATGTATTCCCATTAGTTAAGTTCTTATTCTAACGTCACCAGCACATATGTTCCTTCACTCTATTCTGTTTATGCTATAGTGATCTCACAACATCTACATACCACGAGAGCCCTGTCAGACAATGTTGTAATTTTTATTTTCAACTGCCATGCATATTTTAAAGAACTCAAGAGGAGAATAGTAGTGTATTATATTTACCAGATATTTACCATTTTGTTTCTCTTCTTTTGTTCCTGAAGATCCAAGTTTCCTTCTCATGTTATTTCCCCACTGCCTGAGGAACTTCCTTTAGAGCAGGTCTAAATGAATTCTTTTAGTTTTTCTTCATCTGAGAATGTCTTTTATCTCGAGCGATATTATCCTGGATGTAGAATTCTCCTCATAGTTCTTTCCTCTCAGCCTTAAAAATATTGCACTCTCTCTCTCTCTCTTTTTTTGCCTCTAGGGCTTCTGAGGGGAAACCTGTAGTTATTCAGATTTCTGTAGTGCATCATTTCTTTCCTTATAGTTTTCAAGATTTTTTCTTTGTCTTCAGTTTTTCAGAGTTTGATTATGCTGTGTGTCTGGACGTGGATTTCTTTGGGTTTATCCCATTGGAGTTGCTGAGCTTCTTGAATAATTAGGTTTGTATCTTTCACGAAAGTCAGCAAGTTTTCAGCCATTATTTCTTCAAATACTTTTTCTACACCACACCCGTCCTTTTTCCTCTCCTCCTGGGACTCTGATGATGTGACTGTTAGGCCTTTTGGTATTGTCCTACAGGTATCTGAAGTAGTACGTAGATTCATTCTTTTTTATCTTTTTTTCTCTTTGTTGCTCAAATTGTATAATATTTATTGATATATCTTTACGCTCACTGACTCTTCTGTCATCTCCATTCTACTATTAAGCTGCTTCAGTGAGTTTTTTTTTTTTTTTTTTGGTTTGAAATTTCCCATTTGGCTCTTCTTTCTATCTTCTGTTCCTTTGCCGACACTTTCTGTCTTTCTGTTCATTTCAAGAATGTTCACGCTTACTTGGTGAAGGAAGTTTATAAGAGCTGCTTTAAAGTCTGTTTTTAAAAAAATTGAGGTATAGTTGATGTACAATATTTTATGTTTCAGATGTACAACATAGTGATTCACAATTTTTAAAGTTTTATTCCATTTATAGTTGTTATAAAATATTGGCTATAATTCCCTGTGCTGTACAATAAATCCTTGTAGCTTATTTATTTTATACATAGTAGTTTGTACCTCTTAATCCTCTACCCCAATCTTTCCACTTCCCCCTTCCCTCTCCCCACTGGTAACCACTAGTTTGTTCTGTGTATCTGTAAGTCTATTTCTTTTTTGTTATATTCACTAGTTTGTTTTATTTTTTAGATTCCACATGTAAGCGATATCATACAGTATTTGTTTTTCTCTGTCTGACTTATTTCACTCAGCATAATACCTTCTAAAATCTATCTATGCTGCTGCAAATGGCAAGATTTCATTTTTTTAATGGCTGAGTAGTATTCCATTATATATGTACCACATCTTCTTTGTCCATTCATCTGTTGATGGACACTTAGGTTGCTTCCATATCTTGGCAATTATAAATAATGCTGGTATGAACATTGGGGTGCAATAGCTGCTTTAAGGTCTTAATCAGATAATTCCAACATCTATGTCATCTCTGTGTTAACATCTGTTCCTTATCTTTTCCCATGGAAGTTGAGATTTTCCTGGTTGTTCATCTTCCAAGTGATTTTGGATTGCATATTAGACATTTTGACTTTCATGTTTTGTGACTTTGAGTGTTGTTTAAATTCTGTGGAGTATGTTGGTATTTTCTTTTAGAAGGCAACTGGTCCATTTGAGTTCAGGCTGCAAGTTCTTTTTTTTTTTTATTTTTATTTTTTTTTGCGGTACGTGGGCCTCTCACTGCTGTGGCCTCTCCCGTTTCGGAGCACAGGCTCCGGACGCGCAGGCTCAGCGGCCATGGCTCACGGACGTAGCCGCTCCGCGGCATGTGGGATCTTCCCGGACCAGGGCACGAACCCGTGTCCCCTGCATGGGCAGGCGGACTCTCAACCACTGCGCCACCAGGGAAGCCCCAGGCTGCAAGTTCTTAACCAGCTTTTTGCGGGCTGTGGTTTCAATGTCAGTTCTTTTTCAAAGACTTTGCAGTACTATTCAGACCTGTCCCGTGTGTGCCACCAGGTTGACCCTTGGGTGGTGGTTTATCTCTTAGTACAGCTCTCAAAGTTGTTATGCTGGTTAGGATTATGTCTGTGCACGTGCAGCTTGGCAGCGAGCCCAGGGGTTTATCAACAACTTTATGGGACTGATTTTCCAAGCTCCTTTCTCTCTGTGATTTCTTTACACATTCAAGTCCCTGGGAGTCTTCTTTTTGGTACTTACCCCAGAAAGCTGCGGCTTTATTTACCCTGCTCTGCTGTGCTCTCCCACATTTGTGTTTGCCTTCGGGACCAAGGGCTGGGAGGACAGAGAGAGAAAAAAGCAACGGGATTTGTTCCATTCTTTGGGGAATACAGCTCCTCTGATCAGAGGAGAAAGTTTCCCTCCCTCAGTGTTTCACACATCTGTGGCCCCTTTTGCTAGTACTGTTACTACCAGGAGACCTGTTTACCGCTCCTGGAGCCAGAGCTGGAGGGTTTCTCCCACAGCTGTCTGTCTGCATGGAAGGCTGCTTGTGGCTCCTCCCTGCCTTGTGCCTCCCCTGTAACCCCTGAGCCCAGGCAAGAGTACACTGGAGTTTGAAAAATGGTAAATTGGTTCAGGGGCGCTTCAAATGTTGATCTTCCTTAATCCTCCTGTTGCTTTATTTTTAGAATCCTTAAATCACTGCTCCTTGTATTCTGTTCAGATTTTACAACTGCATTTAGTAGGGGAGAGAGAGGGGTGGACTTGCTGACTCCATTTTCCCCTGAACTGCAACCCTGCTACTCAGAAATAAACATTGTTAACATTTTGATGTCTTTTCTTCCACTATATATTTTTTTGTGAACACATACAACTGGAATCACACCCTGTGTACAGTTTAGCAGTTTACTTTGTTCAGTATCATTATGAGAATTTTCCCCAATATTATTAAAATACAAGTACAATATTTAAACCTGATTTTAAAATGTTATATATTTATTGTTGAAATGTTGAAAAAGGGAGAGAAATCATAAGCAATAAAACAAAAAGGACGTGTAGTCCCACCACTCAGAAATAACTCAACATTTTGATGTATGCATTTCCAGTCTTCTAAATATTTTATGCATATAAGTTACTGTGCATACTACTTTGAAACTTGTTTTTTTAACTTGACACATTTTGAATATTTTCTATACTATTTAATAATCTTCTACAGCACATTTAAAAAGGCTACATTGTAATCCATCACATGAATGTACCAGAATATATTTAAAGAATCAGAAATTGTTGTAAATTTAAGTTGCTCATAATTTTTCTTTTTGCAGGGAAAATTTAATCAACATTTTTAGCATTCATAGAAGTGACTCTTTTTGTACATCTGTACTTTTATTCTTATGATAAATCCTAGCATACAATTGCTGGGACAAAGACATTTTATACTTATTCCCAATTGCCTTTGAAAAAGATTACCTATTTAGACTGTTAACGTATCCCTGCACTTAGGCCAAATTAGGTATCATCATTTAAAATATAAATTCTAGTTGGATAGATTAACATAGGCCAGTAAAAATTCCATTTAATGACTATTTTATGTATACTGCTGAAAATATTTTATGATTGAATAATACTTCACAATGTGGATGGAACACTCCTTTATTGGTGGAACTCTTTTGTTGTTGTTTTTTCATAATTCTGCCACAATCTATGCCTCTATCTTTTTCTATCTACTGCCATATATCTCTGTAGGTATCTATGCATCTATCTATGTATCTGTCTATGTAACTATTAATCATCTATCTAGCATAATTTTTCCCACAACTCTATTTCTTTACTATAGATTTGTAGATGGGGTGACTGGGTCAAAGATTATTAACTTTCTTCCTTTTGCAAATATATATATATATATATATATATATATATCTCACTTTTGGGCCAAGACTGAAGAAATAGGTGTGCTTTCTTCATAATCTTTTCCCCTTTTGCTGAAAGGATGCAACTGATCATGAGGCCCTAGGGGATGTGAAGAACCACAGGATGGAAAGAGTCTGGATCCCTTAATCACTGCATGGAGGAGAGCCACCTGTGCACTAGGAACACTGGGTTATACTCTTACATGGATAGGATACACTGTTAGGTGAAGACACTGACATTTGGTGATTTATTCTTCAGAAATAATCATTGTTAACATTTTGGTGTGTTTTTTCTTTTTGCTACGCATTTTTTCTCTTTAGTTTAGATCAGGGAATGAATATTTTTTAAGGCAATTGGTATGTACTACCAAAAAGCTTTACAGAAATCTTGGTTTAATTTATACTCAAGCAATCAGTATATGGGAATGGCTTTCTTTGCATTGTTTGTAGTTACTGTATTCTTATGAATATTCTTGTAACAGCCTACTGTAAAAAAACCCTCTAGGCTATGTTACAACCTGTTCGACATCTTGTTTCCCTTATCAAATTATAAAGTTTTGAGATTTAATGTTTGAATGTCCTTGAACACCATAATAAACTGATAAATATTTGTTGAATGACTTCTAAGCCCAATTCTCAGAATACTTACCAAAATTTATTTGAACTTTGACACAATTTCGTTCTGCATTAGCAAATCCTACTTGGGTTAGTTTACTTTCAGACGAATAGATTTCTTCTGCCAATCTTTCTAAGTCATCTTTCAAAGGCTTGTCATTGATCCCATAATTTTATGACACATCATTTCAGAGTCAAGACTGTTCTGCAGTGTTCTGAGTTCATCTGGCTTCTCATCCTCAGGCTGACCTCTGCTCCTGTCCTTTCCCCATTCATTTGTTCACTTAGTCATTCATCAGATATTTATCCAGCACCTACTATGTGTCAAAACCTACTGTGTGCTAATGTTTGGGTTATGGCAAAGAACAAAACAAAGATTTCTTTCCCCATGGATCTTATATTTAGTGGGGGAGATAGACATTAAACAATAAACACAATAATAAATTATAGCATGTTAGAAGATATGGAAAAAAGACAAAAAAAAAGCAGGGTAAGAGGAATAGGAAGAGAACGTACTGTATAGCACAGGAAACTCTATTTAATGCACTGTGGTGACCTAAATGGGAAGGAAATCCAAAAAACAGGGGATATATGTATAGGTATAGCTGATTCATTTTGCTGTACAGTAGAAACTAATACAACACTGGGACTTCCCTGGTGGTCCAGTGGTTAAGAATCCGCCTTCCAATGCAGGGGACGTGGGGTTGATCCCTGGTTGGGGAACTAAGATCCCACATGCCGGGTGGCAACCAAGCCTGTGCGCTGCAACTACCGAGCCCGCGAGCTCTGCAATCCAAGCGCCACAACTAGAGAGAAGCCTGTACGCCACAACAAAGAGCCCACACGCTGCAAGGAAAGATTCCTCATGCTGCAGTGAAGATCCCGCGTGCCGCAACTAAGACCCGACACAGCCAAATAAATTAAAAAAAAAAAAAAAAAGAAACTAAGACAACATTGTAAAGCAACTATACTTCAATAAAAGTTAATTAAAAAGAAAGAGGAATAGGAAGTGCCTTGGGAGGGTTGCAGTTTGAAACACAGTGGTCAGGGTATAAGCCTCATGGAGAGAGAGACAATTAGACAAAGAAGGAGGTAAGGATGTCTGGGGGATGGATCACTGCAGACAGAGGGAATGGCTGGGAGGAGCTCTGAGGCAGGCCTGTGTTGGTGTGTCGAAGGCTGTGTTGAAGGTTGGTGTGTTAAAGGCAAGGAGGCCACAATGGCTGCAGCAGGGTGGGCAGGGGTGTGAGGCAGGACTACAGTGAAGAACAGGAGTGAACGGGAAGAAGAGGAGTCATGATCTGACCGAAGTTTTATAAGGACTGTGCTGACCACCATGTGGAGAGTAGGTGTAGACTGGCAAGAAGAAAAGCAAAGGACCGGGTGGGAGACTACTTCAAATCTAGATGATGGTAGCTTGGATCAGAATGGTAGCGGTGGTTATAGGAAAGGAAGTAAGAATTTTTTTTATTTTTTATTTTTGGCTGTGCCACGTAGCTTGCGGGATCTTAGCTCCCCCCACCAGGCATCGAACCAGGGCCCATGGCAGTGAAAGCCTGGAGTCCTAACCCCTGGACTACCAGGGAACTGCTGGAAGTAAGAATTTAGATGCATTTGGAATATAGAACCAATAGGAATTTTTGACAGACTGGATTTGGGGATGGATGGTGAGAGAAAGGTTCCACAGTGCGGATAGAGAGAACTTTCTAAGATGTAAATGACTTAAACCCTAGCTCTTCCTCATTCACTATGAAAAAACGTCAAGTGAAATACAACTTTAACAAAAACATACTGGGCTCTCCGTGGCTAGTTTCGTCTCTCACCCTTTTGCATTTTCTTTTCTTTTTTTTTTATTGGAGTATAATTGCTTTACAATGGTGTGTTAGTTTCTGCTTTATAACAAAGTAAATCAGTTATACATATACATATGTTCCCATAACTCTTCCCTCTTGCATCTCCCTCCCTCCCACCCTCCCTATCCCTCCCCTCCAGAAGGTCACAAAACACTGAGCTGATCTCCCTGTGCTATGCGGCTGCTTCCCACTAGCTACCTACCTTACGTTTGGTAGTGTACATATGTCCATGCCTCTCTCTCACTTTGTCACAGCTTACCCTTCCCCCTCCCCCATATCCTCAAGTCCATTCTCTAGTAGGTCTGTGTCTTTATTCCTGTCTTACCGCTAGGTTCTTCATGACATTTTTTTTTCTTAAATTCCATATATATGTGTTAGCATACGGTATTTGTCTTTCTCTTTCTGACTTACTTCACTCTGTATGACAGACTCTAGGTCCATCCACCTCATTACAAATAGCTCAATTTCGTTTCTTTTTATGGCTGAGTAATATTCCATTGTATATATGTGCCACATCTTCTTTATCCATTCATCCGATGATGGGCACTTAGATTGTTTCCATCTCTGGGCTATTGTAAATAGAGCTTCAATGAACATTTTGGTACATGACTCTTTGAATTATGGTTTTCTCAGGGTATATGCCCAGTAGTGGGATTGCTGGGTCATATCGTAGTTCTATTTGTAGTTTTTTAAGGAACCTCCATACTGTTCTCCATAGTGGCTGTACCAATTCACATTCCCACCAGCAGTGCAGGAGTGTTCCCTTTTCTCCACACCCTCTCCAGCATTTATTGTTTCTAGATTTTTTGATGATGGCCATTCTGACTGGTGTGAGATGGTATCTCATTGGAGTTTTGATTTGCATTTCTCTAATGATTAATGAAGTTGAGCATTCTTTCATGTGTTTGTTGGCAGTCTGTATATCTTCTTTGGAGAAATGTCTATTTAGGTCTTCTGCCCATTTTTGGATTGGGTTGTTTGTTTTTTTGTTATTGAGCTGCATGAGCTGCTTGTAAATTTTGGAAATTAATCCTTTGTCAGTTGCTTCATTTGCAAATATTTTGTCCCATTCTGAGGGTTGTCTTTTGGTCTTGTTTATGGTTTCCTTTGCTGTGCAAAAGCTTTGAAGTTTCATCAGGTCCCATTTGTTTATTTTTATTTCCACTTCTCTAGGAGGTGGGTCAAAAAGGATCTTGCTGTGATTTATGTCATAGAGTGTTCTGCCTATGGTTTCCTCTAAGTGTTTGATAGTTTCTGGCCTTACATGTAGGTCTTTAATCCATTTTGAGCTTATTTTTGTGTATGGTATTAGGGAGTGATCTAATCTCATACTTTTACATGTACTTGTCCAGTTTTCCCAGCACCACTTATTGAAGAGGCTGTCCTTTCTCCACTGTACATTCCTGCCTCCTTTATCAAAGATAAGGTGAGCATATGTGCGTGGGTTTATCTCTGGGCTTTCTATCCTGTTCCATTGATCTATCTTTCTGTTTTTGTGCCAGGACCATACTGTCTTGATTACTGTAGCTTTGTAGTATAGTCTGAAGTCAGGGAGCCTGATTCCTCCAGGTCCTTTTTTCGTTCTCAAGATTGCTTTGGCTATTCGGGGTATTTTGTGTTTCCATACAAATTGTGAAATTTTTTGTTCTAGTTCTGTGAAAAATGCCATTGGTAGTTTGATAGGGATTGCATTGAATCTGTAGATTGCTTTGGGTAGTAGAGTCATTTTCACAATGTTGATTCTTCCAATCCAAGAACATGGTATATCTCTCTATCTATTTGTATCATCTTTCATTTCTTTCATTAGTGTCTTATACTTTTCTGCATACAGGTCTTTTGTCTCCTTAGGTAGGTTTTTTCCTAGATATTTTATTCTTTTTGTTGCAATGGTAAATGGGAGTGTTTTCTTGATTTCACTTTCAGATTTTTCATCATTAGTGTATAGGAATGCCAGAGATTTCTGTGCATTAATTTTGTATCCTGCTACTTTACCAAATTCATTGATTAGCTCTAGTAGTTTTCTGGTAGCATCTTTAGGATTCTCTATGTATAGTATCATGTCATCTGCAAACAGTGACAGCTTTACTTCTTCTTTTCCAATTTGGATTCCTTGTATTTCCTTTTCTTCTCTGATTGCTGTGGCTAAAACTTCCAGAACTATGTTGATTAAGAGTGGAGAGAGTGGGCAACCTTTTCTTGTTCCTGATCTTAGTGGAAATGCTTTCAGTTTTTCACCATTGAGGACAATGTTGGCTGTGGGTTTGTCATATATGGCCTTTATTATGTTGAGGAAAGTTCCCTCTACGCCTACTTTCTGCAGAGTTTTTATCATAAATGGGTGTTGAATTTTGTCGAAAGCTTTCTCTGCATCTATTGAGATGATCATATGGTTTTTCTCCTTCAATTTGTTAATATGGTGTATAACGTTGATTGATTTGCGTATACTGAAGAATCCTTGCATTCCTGGAATAAACCCCACTTGATCATGGTGTATGATCCTTTTAATGTGCTGTTGGATTCTGTTTGCTAGTATTTTGTTGAGGATTTTTGCATCTATGTTCATCAGTGATATTGGCCTGTAGTTTTCTTTCTTTGTGACATCCTTGCCTGGTTTTGGTATCATGGTGATGGTGGCCTCGTAGAATGAGTTTGGGAGTGTTCCTTCCTCTGCTATATTTTCTAAGAGTTTGAGAAGGATAGGTGTTAGCTCTTCTCTAAATGTTTGATAGAATTCACCTGTGAAGCCATCTGGTCCTGGGCTTTTGTTGTTGGAAGATTTTTAATCACAGTTTCAATTTCAGTGCTTGTGATCAGTCTGTTCATATTTTCTATTTCTTCCTAATTCAGTCTTGGCAGGTTGTGCATTTCTAACAATTTGTCCATTTCTTCCAGGTTGTCCATTTTATTGGCATAGAGTTGCTTGTAGTAATCTCTCATGATCTTTTGTATTTCTGAAGTGTCAGTTGTTACTTCTCCTTTTTCATTTCTAATTCTATTGATTTGAGTCTTCTCACTTTTTTTCTTGATGAGTCTGGCTAATGGTTTATCAATTTTGTTTATCTCCTCAAAGAACCAGCTTTTAGTTTTATTGATCTTTGCTATCATTTCCTTCATTTCTTTTTCATTTATTTCTGATCTGATTTTTATGATTTCTTTCCTTCTGCTAACTTTGGGGTTTTTTTGTTCTTCTTTCTCTAATTGCTTTAGGTGCAAGTTTAGGTTGTTTATTCGAGATGTTTCCTGTTTCTTAAGGTAGGATTGTATTGCTATAAACTTCCCTCTTAGAACTGCTTTTGCTGCATCCCATAGCTTTTGGGTCGTCGTGTCTCCATTGTCATTTGTTTCTAGGTATTTTTTGATTTCCTCTTTGATTTCTTCAGTGATCACTTCGTTATTAAGTAGTGTATTGTTTAGCCTCCATGTGTTTGTATTTTTACAGATCTTTTCCTGTAATTGATATGTAGTCTCATAGCGTTGTGGTCGGAAAAGATACTTGATACAATTTCAGTTTTCTTAAATTTACCAAGGCTTGATTTGTGACCCAAGATATGATCTATCCTGGAGAATGTTCCATGAGCACTGAGAAAAATGTGTATTCTGTTGTTTTTGGATGGAATGTCCTCTAAATATCAATTAAGTCCATCTTGTTTAATGTATCATTTAAAGCTTGTGTTTCCTTATTTATTTTCATTTTGGATGATCTGTCCATTGGTGAAAGTGGGGTGTTAAAGTCCCCTACTATGATTGTGTTACTCTTGATTTCCCCTTTATGGCTGTTAGCATTTGCCTTATGTATTGTGGTGCTCCTATGTTGGGTGCATAAATATTTACAGTTGCTATATCTTCTTCTTGGATCGATCCCTTGATCATTATGTAGTGTCCTTCTTTGTCTCTTCCAATAGTCTTTATTTTAAAGTTTATTTTGTCTGATATGAGAATTGCTACTCCAGCTTTCTTTTGGTTTCCATTTGCATGAAGTACCTTTTTCCATCCCCTTACTTTCAGTCTATATGTGTCTCTAGGTCTGAAGTGGGTCTCTTGTAGACAGCATATATATGGGTCTTGTTTTTGTATCCATTCAGCCAATCTGTGTCTTTTGGTGGGAGCATTTAGTCCATTTACATTTAAGGTAATTATCGATATGTATGTTCCTATTCCCATTTTCTTAATTGTTTTGGGTTTGTCATTGTAGGTCTTTTCCTTCTCTTGTGTTTCTTGCCTAGAGAAGTTCCTTTAGCATTTGTTGTAAAGCTGGTTTGGTGGTGCTGATTTCTCTCAGCTTTTGCTTGTCTGTAAAGTTTTTAATTTCTCCATCAAATCTGAATGAGATCCTTGCTGGGTAGAGTAATCTTGGTTGCAGGTTTTTCTCTTTCATCACTTTAAATATGTCCTGCCAGTCCCTTCTGTCTTGCAGTGTTTCTGCTGAAAGATCAGCTGTTAAGCTTATGGGGATTCCCTTGTGTGTTATTTGTTGTTTTTCCCTTGCTGCTTTTAATATGTTTTCTTTGTATTTAATTTTTGACAGTTTGATTAATATGTGTCTTGGCGTGTTTCTCCTTGGGTTTATCCTGTATGGGACTCTCTGTGCTTCCTGGACTTGATTAACTATTTCCTTTCCCATATTAGGGAAGTTTTCAACTATAATCTCTTCAAATATTTTCTCAGTCCCTTTCTTTTTCTCTTCTTCTTCTGGCACCCCTATAATTCGAATGTTGGTGCGTTTAATGTTGTCCCAGAGGTCTCTGAGACTGTCCTCAGTTCTTTTCATTCTTTTTTCTTTATTGTGCTCTGCAGTATTTATTTCCACTATTTTATCTTCCAGGTTACCTATCCGTTCTTCTGCCTCAGTTATTCTGCTATCGATCCCATCTAGAGTATTTTTAATTTCATTTATTGTGTTGTTCATCGTTGTTTGTTTCATCTTTAGTTCTTCTAGGTCCTTGTTAAATGTTTCTTGCATTTTGTCTATTCTATTTCCAAGATTTCGGATCATCTTCACTATCATTATTCTGAATTCTTTTTCAGGTAGACTGCCTATTTCCTCTTCATTTGTTAGGTCTGGTGGGTTTTTATCTCGCTCCTTCATCTGCTGTGTGTTTTTCTGTCTTCTCATTTTGCTTATCTTACTGTGTTTGGGGTCTCCTGTTTGCAGGCTGCAGGTTTGTAGTTCCCGTTGTTTTTGGTGTCTGTCCCCAGTGGCTAAGATTAGTTCAGTGGGTTGTGTAGGCTTCCTGGTGGAGGGGACTAGTGCCTGTGTTCTGGTGGATGAGGCTGGATCTTGTCTTTCTGGTGGGCAGGTCCACGTCTGGTGGTGTGTTTTGGGGTGTCTGTGGACTTATTATGATTTTAGGCAGCCTCTCTGCTAATGGGTGGGTTTGTGTTCCTGTCTTGCTAGTTGTTCGGCATAGGGTGTCTAGAACTGTAGCTTCCTGGTCGTTGAGTGAAGCTGGGTGCTGGTGTTGAGATGGAGATCTCTGGGAGATTTTCACCGTTTGATATTATGTGGATCTGGGAGGTCTCTTGTGGACCAGTGTCCTGAAGTTGGCTCTCCCACCTCAGAGGCATAGCACTGACTCCTCGCTGTAGCACCAAGAGTCTTTCATCCACACGGCTCAGAGTAAAAGGGAGAAAAAGTAGAAAGAAAGAATTAGTAGAAGTAGAAAGAAAGAAAGAAAGGAGGGAGGGAGGGAGGAAGGAAGGAAGAAGGGAAGGAAGAAAAAAAGAAAGAAAGAAAGAAGATAAAGTAAAATAAAATAAGATAAAATATAATAAAGTTATTAAAATAAAAAATAATTAAGAAAAAAAGTTAAAAAAAAACCGGACTGATAGAACCCTAGGACAAATGATGGAAGCAAAGCTATACAGACAAGATCTCACACAGACGCATACACATACACACTCATAAAAAGAGGAAAAGGGGAAAAAATCATAAATCTTGCTCCCAAAGTCCACCTCCTCATTTTGGGATGATTCGTTGTCTATTCATGTATTCCACAGATGCAGGGTACATCAAGTTGATTGTGGAGCTTTAATCCGCTGCTCCTGAGGCTGCTGGGAGAGGTTTCCTTTTCTCTTCTTTGTTCTCGCAGCTCCCAGGGGCTCAGCTTTGGATTTGGCCCCGCCTGTGCGTTTAGGTCGCTGGAGGGCGTCTGTTCTTCGCTCAGACAGGACGGGGTTAAAGGAGCCGCTGATTCAGAGGCTCTGGCTCACTCAGGCCGGGGGGAGGGAGGGGCACGGAGTGCAGGGCGGGCCTGCGGCGGCAGAGGCCTGCGTGACGTTGCACCAGCCTCAGGCGCACCGTGCGTTCTCCCGGGTAAGTTGTCCCTGGGTCCCGGGACCCTGGCAGTGGCGGGCTGCACAGACTCCCCGGAAGGAGAGTGTGGATAGTGACCTGTGCTCGCACACAGGCTTCTTGGTGGCGGCAGCAGCCTTAGTGTCTCATGCCTGTCTCTGGGGTCCGCGCTTTTAGCCGCGGCTCGCGCCCGTCTCTGGAGCTCCTTTAAGCAGCGCTCTTAATCCCCTCTCCTCGCGCACCAGGAAACAAAGAGGGAAGAAAAAGACTCTTGCCTCTTCGGCAGGTGCAGACTTTTCCCGGACTCCCTCCCGGCTAGCCGTGGTGCACTAACCCCCTGCAGGCTGTGTTCACGCCGCCAACCCCAGTCCTCTCCCTGCGACCGAAGCCCGAGCCTCAGCTCCCAGCCCCCTCCTGTCCCGGCGGGTGAGCAGACAAGCCTCTTGGACTGGTGTGTGCCGGTCGGCCCTGATCCTCTGTGCTGGAATCTTCCCGCTTTTCCCTCCGCACCCCTGTTGCTGTGCACTCCTCCGCGGCTCCGAAGCTTTCCCCCTCCACCACCCGCAGTCTCCGTCTGCGAAGGGGCTTCCTAGTGTGTGGAAATCTTTCCTCCTTCACAGCTCCCTCCCGCTGGTGCAGGACCCGTCCCTATCCTTTTGTCTCTGTTTATTCTTTTTTCTTTTGCGTGGGGAGTTTCTTGCCTTTTGGGAGGTCTGAGGTCTTCTGCCAGCGTTCAGTAGGTGTTCTGTAGGAGTTGTTCCACGTGTAGATGTATTTCTGGTGTATCAAGGGGAGGAAGGTCATCTCCGCGTCTTACTCTTCTGCCATCTTCCCCTCGTCCTTGCAAATTAATGTCTTCAAATCTTCTTTATTGTGTTCTTTGAGTTAGTTTTCCAGTCTGTTGGATCAAGGAGTTTTCCTTCTTCATATTGTACAAAGAATTCTCCCTGTTTTTTCTCTTTGTGCTTCCTAGTTTTGCTCGCTCATTTGGTGCTGGGGTCTGAGGCCTCACACCCGGCTCTTCAGACCAGAGTCCATAGTGCAAAATGGCTGCCGACCCCTTTTGCATTTTACACACGAGCCATAATCAGCGTTGGCTTCTCGCCTTCCATCCCCACACCCTTTCTACACTCGGCTCATGCATGTTTTTGTTTCTTGAAAGTCTTTTCCAATTCGTAGTATACTGTTTTCCTGCGCACGCTGAACAAATGGCCGTAAACCTGGTAGCTCAAAACCGCGAAGGCTTATTCTCTCACAGTTCTGGAATCAAGGGTCCGAATCAGGGGGTCTTCAGGGCTGCATTTCCAGAGGTTCTGTGGGAGAATCTGTTCGTTGACCTTCCCCAGCTTCTGGTGGCTTCTGGTATTCCTCGGCTTGCGGCTGCACCACTCCAGTCTCTGCCTCTGTCTTCACATCACCTCCTCTTCTGTGTGTCTGTGTCACGTCCCTCTCTGTCTTTCTCTTTTAAGGATGCTTGTGATCAGATTAGCCAGGCCCACTAGTGTCATCCAGAATAATTTCCCGATGTCAAGATCCTTAATCATATCTGCAGAGATCCTTTTTCTTTATAAGGTAACAGGTTCCAGGGATTAGGACCTGATATCTTTGGGGGGCCATTAACCAGCCCCGGGAAATGAGTGTTCTAGCACAGTGATCAGTCTCACTCAGAGTACTTGCACGCTGGCTCATAACGACCTCACACAGGCCTTCCCTCTAAACTGAGCTTCTCAAAGCGAGGGATTCTATCTTATTAATAATCACTGCTCCTACCCCTGTCCCCCCAAACCCCGAGCCCCAGCACAGTTTCTAGCTCACAGCTGATGATCAGGGCACATGGATTTGGTAAATGAATGAAGAGTTGGTAACTGCTATGTACTATTGGGACTTAATAATCTTATGAAAATTAAATGGGATTGGATTCCTCAGACATCTGCATTCTGGCTTTTCTGTTTCTTTCCTGTTTTCTTTTCACGTCCAGTTGTTGCATAGAATATCTCCATTAAATAAACCTGCTCAGTTTAGACTCAGGCCCAGTTACAGGCCTTGGTAAACATAGCTATAGTTGGACAGAAGAAGAATATATGTTTTCCTTTAACTGGTATATAAAAGCTAGAGTTTAGTATCTTTGAGGTCAGCTGGGTGCTAAAGAGGTTGATCATGCTGTTTGGAACGTCAGATCTCTCAAGAGGAGTATAGTTGAGGGTAGCAGGACCTCTTAACAATGGTCTTTCCTTTGTTATGTGGGTAGTCATTGTATTGTTCAGGAGGCAGGTAGGCCAGCTAGCAGGGTAGTTGGAAGTTACTGTGAGTTTGGCCTGTAAAAAATTTGTGCAATCCCTGTCTATTTGGATTAGGGTTTAGCTGGGGTATTGGTTGGCTTACATGGTGTGGGATGCAACGAGGTCAAAATCATCTCCCAAGATTCTACTTGCAAAAGGTTTATGTTTTTATTTACGTTATCCTAGGACTTTGTTATGTACGGCTGTAAGGAAGAATGGGTCCCTGTGGTTGAAAAGCAAATCAGTGTTGTGCTTCTGCAGCGGGTTGTATCTGTCCAGAAAAGGTACAGTATTTGATTTTCCACCCTGAAAACGACTGTTTCCCATCATTTTCTCTCTATGTTCATTTGATTATTGTAAGTGATTTTTGCAGACAACAGTGCTGTATTTAGTAAGTCAAATTTGTTATTGACCTGTCTTCTTAGAGGCCAGACACACTCAAACATTACACTGGTTAAATTCATATGTATTTTAAAACCCCTATGGGGCAAACGGTGGCACATTTTAAAATTCTTGAACAATGTCTGGATAAGCAGCATCATAAATGTCCCTAGCTCTTATGGAAATGCCACAATTTGTATTAATAATCTGCCTAATCCATCTATCTGTCTGGTCTGTCTCTTCACACATCACATATATGTGTGTATAGTATATATTTATATGAAATATAATACTTGTATATAAAATGTATTTTTATATTTATGTTTTATATATTTTAGATAGATACACACAAGTTTTAAAAGTATAATTGGGATAACGTAGTATATGCTTGTGACAGATTGATTGAAAATGGGCCCCAATTCTCCACGTCTCCCTGTATTTAGAACCTTTACAATATGATGTTGCAAATCCTCCCATCAAGAGGCAGAGTCCATTACCCCTAATGTATGCTGGCCTTGTGACTTGTTTTGGCTAATAGAATGCAGCGGGCATGATGGTTCGCCAGGTCTGAGCCCAGGTCTCGAGAGGCCAGTGTTCCTCCTCTCTCTCCCCTCCCACCCCGACCATGATAACAAGCCCAGGCGGGTCTGATGAAGAAGGAGGTGGGCTGAGGAACCTCAGCTGGTAGCGACTTAATAAGGCAGCCCTTTCCTTAATAACGTAGTCTTTACTCCTTAAAGGAAAAAATAACCAAATTTGGTAGATGAACAGAGTATTCTCTTCTAACTTGTATTTCTTTGATTGCTAGTAAAATTGAGCCTTAAAAATGTATTTAATGGTCATTGCTTGTTCCTGTTCTTTGCATGCTTTCCTCTTGAGATAGTCCTCTATTTGCAGAGTGCTCCTGAGTGAGCTCTGTCCTTTTACTTATCCTTCCTGGCAGCTTGTCCCGAACATCCGTGAGGCAGCTCCGAGCCTCGGGAACACGAATCTCTTTTTTATCAATGAGAAAATCCTAAATGTGTTGACAGTGAGGGATTAGATGGAGAAAATTGAAGTTGAAGAGGAGAGGGAAATGGAAGTGAGCCGTGAGAAAGAGCTCTTTCAGCTGGGGACATCTGGGTCCCTTCAAACTCACTGTTGCTTCTCCACGCTCATTAAAGCAGGCATTCTGGATTTTGCTGTGCTGTGTGCTGAGGATTTAAAGGGTCAGGAAGAACACAGAATGGAGCAGGACACTGCGCTCAATGAGAGCGCGGGGCTGGGGGAGTGGGGCGGGCGGTGGGAGCAAGGCAGGAAGGAGCTGGGTAACAAAGAGCTGCCAGAGCCGCGGGCACCGAGGCTGGTTTTGCTATAAACCAGGGCCCGCTGTTTGCACACATATGCGCCAGGGTCCTCTGCAGTCACTGTCAAGTAGCGGGGCTTATTGTCATTTGCTGAGTGCCTTCAGCGTCCCCTCCCCCTCCACGCCCCCATGGAGGCTAGACCTCTCCCACCGGACAGTCCTGCAGGCTCTTACCTGTCCCTCAGCCTGCCCCAGCCAGTCCCTCTTCCGGGGAGCTCTGTGATGGGTTCTTGTGCCATGCCTGGACCATCCTGTCGTCAAAGGTAACTGCTATTCTGATTTCTACGATCACAAGTTAGTTTTACGCATGTGCAATGGCTAATAGCATGCAGTGGATGTATATACTTTTTTGGGCTCCGGTTTTGTTTGCTCAACATCGGGTCTGTTAGAGTTATCAAGGTTGTTGCTAGTAGCGGTACTTGTTCTTTTTCATTGCTGTGTAGTATTCCACTCTGAGAAAAATCTCACATTTTATCCATTCTATTGTTGGCAAACATTTTGGTTGATTTTGGCTGTCGTGAATATACATTTATGAATATTCTTAATCGTGTCTTTTTATTCACGTATGTGCGTTTCTTTTGGGTATATACCTAGGAATGGAATTGCTGGGTGATAGAGTGTACTTATGTTCAACTGAGTAGATACAGACAAGTTTCATAATGGTTCTACCAATTTGCATTCCCACCAGCAGTATCTGAGTTCCAGTAACTCCCTATCTCACCAATATGTGGTGTTGTCAGTTTTAAAAAATTTGTTTGTTTTAAATTTAACCATTCTGGTGGTAGGTAGTGGTGTCTCATTATAGCTTTAATTTGCATTTCCATAGTGACTAGTGCTATTGAACATCTTTGCATAGACTCATTGGCTATTTGGGTGTTCTCTTCTGTGTAGAGCCTGCTCAGTTGAGAGTAGATTTCTGTGGATGTTCTGTCTATCCACATATCACACATATTTATGCATATATATTTAAATAGATACACATGATTTTTTAAAGTATAATTGGAATAATGGAGTACGTTCTTGTGACAGATTGATTGAAAGTGGACCCAATTCTCCACCTCTTCCTTGATTCAGAAACTTTGCAATATGATTTTGCAAATCCCCCCATCGAGAGGCAGAGTCCATTTCCCCTCAGTCTATGCTGGTCTTGTGACATGTTTTGGCTAATAGAATGCAGTGGACGTGATGGTTTGCCAGTTTTGAGCCCAGGCCTCAAGAGGCCTGTGTGTTTCCACCCTCTCTCTCGTAACCCTGGCCTCTGTCGTGAAAGCAAGCCTGGGCTGATCTGATGAAGAATGAGGAGGGCTGAGGAACCTCAGCTGTAGCTGAGTTAATAAGGCAGTCCTTTCTTTAATAAGGTAGTCTTTATTCCTTTAAGGAAAAAATAACCAATCAAATTTGGTAGATGAGCATAGTATTTATATTTTAACTTGTATTTCTTTGATTAGTAGTAAAATTAAACATTAAAAAATATATTTAATGGCCATTGCTTGTTCGTATTCTTTGCATATTTTTCTCTTAAGGTATTCATATATTTTCAGAGCTTTTTATACAGAAGTGATTATTAACTCTTGGTATTGTATGCAGAAAAATTTTTCTCCAGTTTATTGTTTCCCTTTAAAGTTTATTAATGGTATTTCTACATTAAAAAGTTTTGACTTTTTATGTAGTTAAATGTGTTAATATTTTCCTTTATAAATCATTTCCTTTTGTGCAATACTAAGAAAAATTGTCCCCTCTCTAAGGTTATGTAATTATTTACCTATTACCTTTTAGAGAACACAAATATTAAAAGGACTAAATCTAATTGTAGAACATGGGGACTTGTTAGACTATTAAAGGAGATAATTTGGGCAGGGAACACATATAAATTAGGTTGCTTTTATATATCAGTGACAAACTCTGCCTCAAACTAGTTAAAAATATACATTTTATTTTCCAAAACAAGAAATTCAGAAGTATGACAGTTTCAAAAATTGGTTAAGTCAGCAGCTCAATGGGTTTTTTCTTACAGACCTGTTTTATTCCATCTTGCCACAATGCCATTGTTGGGGTGTTGGCTTTGTCTTCACATGGTTCTCCTCATGGTCACAATATGGCTGCCAGCTAGCCAAAGGGCAACATGCTTCTTTGTTCTATCCAGTGGAAAGACAAGAGTATCTTCCAAGTTTTGAATAAATGTTCCTCTCTTTAGTGTAACGGCCATCTAAGGTCATGTGCCCACCACTAGATCAATAACAGTGACTAGGAGAATGCCAGTCACGGATTCTCTTAGTTCAATCAGGACTCTCCTTTGGGAGTTGGAAATTGGATGATTATACAACATAACTGAGGTTTGGACAAGAAAGAAGAAAGGGGGAAAGGATGGTGGACAGGTCACCAATGGTGGTCACCCTAGGCCCTTCTAGGCACATCTCAAATTGGATGCCATTTTCTAATATGTAGTCTTAAAAAAATTCATAGCCATTTCCCATGTATTCTAAAAAACTTTTCGGCTTTGGATTCAGCTCAACCTTGATTTGGGTCCAGGCTCTGCTTTTTATCATTTGTGGCATCTACTTAACCCCTTTAAGTCCAGGCTCTGCTTTTTATCATTTGTAAGTAAGGCTTAAAGTAACCCCTTTAAGCCTTACTTTCGCCATCTGTAAAATGGGAATAATATCTATGTTGTTTGATACATAGAAGATCCTCAATAACTGGTATTTATCATTATGACCGCTATAAATCAGCTCATAATTCCAATTTCCTTAGCTCTATTTTGTCTCAACAAGACATTTGAGTCAATTTGTGATTTACTGTGCTATATATTATCTGCTGTGCAGCAAGTTTTAAACACCAGCCTGGCTTTTCTTTCCATAACTCCCATTTGCCTTTCCCTCACCTTCTATTTCTCTTTTATGCTTATGAGTTTAGGTGTTTGATGCACTTTATAGATGAATGGCATTGCCCTCCCCACCTTGAATTATGTCTGACTTATGAGGCTAACATTTACAAAAAGATGATTCCTATGAGGCTATGAGGAAGTAGCCAGCTCTCCAAAGCGTGTTAAATCATCCTTTGGTTTAATAATAAAAACCAACTGCCTGTTTCCATTTGCAACGAACGTAGGCAGAGTTCTTTAATTTCTGTTACCTCATGCTTATCTAGTGATGCTGAACTCCCTTCAGGCATCACGAGTTTGTGTGTGTGCTCGTGTGTGTGTTTTCCCCGGCGTGACACAAGGCAATCTGTCATCCTGGCAATGAGGAATGGGGCTCATAGATAGGAGGACTGAGGAGCAGGAAGTCTCCTTGCGCTGTCAATCTGGGCTGCTGACCTGGGGCCTCTGCGCGCATCAGGGCAGTCAGCCGTAATGCTTGGGTCACGACCAGATGAAGTGTTTCTGCAGGTGGCACAGTGATGAGCCGGCCTGGAGGTGAGGCATAATTTTGCTTTCCCTGCCAATGATGGGAGTGACTGCTCCCCATTTATCAAAACAATACATGAGCCATCTGGGCCTCCTAAACATACCCCCAAACGTGCCACACCATAGACACATGTAATAATGTTACTCAGGGGTTACCTTGACACAAAGCCAGGTTGGCCCCTCCAATATTTCCCGAAGTGTTTGGATGTTCCTTTTATTATTGTGTTTATTTTTTTCTTAAGGGAGGTTCCCCTTTAGACCGTAAGATTGGAAGGCAATATAGTCTAACGATTAAGCATAGAGGCTCTAATCAGCCTATCCAGGTTCCTAGCTCTGTGACCCTGTGCAAGTTAATTAGCCTCTTTAACTTTCAGTGTTCCCATCTGTAAAAAGAGAGAACAGTACCCACTTGGCTATCATAGGAAGCTGTTTGCTCTTTGACCATGTTTCCTGGCCCAGAGCTTTAAAAACCCTTGCAACTTCCTGAGGGATGAGGGCACTGGAGTGTCTTTTATTTTAAGGAGGTAATTCTTAATGGGTTCCCTGATAGCTTCAGGATGGGGACCAGTCTCCAGAAAGACCAAGGCTTGATTAGAGGCTTGGAAATTTCATCCCCACTCCTCAGCCTCTAGGAAGGGGAGAGGGGCTGCAGGTTGAGTTCAGTCATCAATGGCCAGTGATTTAATTATGCCTATGTAATCAAACGTCCATTCAACCTCTAAACAATGGGGTTCAGAGAGCTTTGGAGTTGGTGAACACATCTACGTGCTGGGATGGTGGTGAAACCCAGTGCTTCAGGGACAGAAGATCCTGTGCTTTGGGTCCTTCCGGACCTTTCCCTATGTACCTCTTCATCTAGCTCTTCACTTGTATCCTCTATAATAAACTGATGATACTAAGTGAAGTGTCTTCCTGAGTTCTGTGAACCACTTAGCAAATTATCAAAGCCGAAAGGGGGGTTGTGGGAACCCCTGACTTTGTAGCCAAGTCAGACAGAAGTGTGGGTCCCCTGGGAACCCAGTGCTTGCAACTGCCCTCTGCAGTGAGGGCAGCCTTGTGGGACTGAGCCCTTTAACCTGTGGGATCTGACGCTAACTCCAGGTCATTAGTGTCAGACTTGAATTGAATTGTAGGACACCCAGATGGTGTTGGAGGTTTAGGAGAACTGGTTGTTGGTGTGAAAAAAAGCCCACACATTTGGTGTCTGAGGTGCTGTGAGTAAAAACAGCTCCTTCCACCACAGAGAATTGTTGTGAAAATAAGTAAGGTAATCCTGAAAGGTCTAATAATATTGGTGCCAGCCTTCAGTAAACATCAAGTGGTAGTGTTGAGAAGGGTTAGGATTCTTTTTTTAAACCACAATTAGAACAATTTATGGAACAACTTATACCTGCTTATTCACGTGGGAATTATTGTTTTACTTAATTCCTCCAATTTTAAAGTCGATTTTTTGTTCAGATATTCAGCACCCCATCCAATCCTTGACCCTGTGGTTTGGAGACCAGTCATCACAACTCTGTTTCTCTGTGGGAGGCATTGGGACTTTGCAGTGAGTTATGGAGAAACACATCTTTGTGGATGAATAGAGACAAACAGCCTATGTAATCATCTGAAAGCCTTTTTGTTTGTTTGTTCACAATTTCTATTTTCCTCCTGGTTCGGCTTCTAGGGAGAGAGCTGACTTGACATGCTTGTCTCCTGTGGGGTTGCATGGGATCCTATATGTGGGTAATCCCTGAAGCAGGAAGGGGTCAGAGGCAAGTCTGGGCAGGAAGGGGGAGGGCAGCAGGTACTCTCCTCTGAGTCTCCCTGGGCTGTAGGAACAAAGTGTATATGTCAGGAGGCTGGTTGGCCTAATCAGATGGTATTAAAGATCTAGACGTAGCCAGCTTGACCACCATATGGCGGTGAAACTGGGTTTGGCATGTGGCCTGCATAATCCGTCTCATCATGGGGGCTCCAGGATGAACTAAGTGGTGGAAATCATGCTTGTTTTGTCTCTGAAATGTCCAGAGGGCCTTCCATTTGTCTGGGTTGTATTCTGTTTGAGTGGTTGCTTTGCAGACTGCACATTTCTGAGACAGCCTGACCGAGGTGGAGGACCTTGGATGGAGTCTCCAGCTGGTGCTGCTGGGAAGCTCTGTCCAGAATGGGGTCCAGCCTCTGCCTCTCTGTGAGCTCAGGAGGATGTAACCCAGCAGCAGTATTGAAAAGACAGCTCCATCTGGGCAGTAGAAATGTGCTCAAGGAGAGAAGGAGCGTCCCTGCTACATGGCACTTGGAGGCTGTGGCCAAGGTCTCTCCTATCGTGGACGGGATCTCCTTCCTCCTATCCCCTGTCCCCAAGGCCACTGAGGGGGCACTGTCCTGCCTCAGCACCACAGGGCCAGGACGTGGAGGGAGAGCTCATGGACGGCTATTTTGCTTAGTGGAAGCATCTCAAAGTGTGGGGCTAAGGGCTCTGGACGTCTAGGGCAGGTTCTCCAGCTGCCACGTGCCTGTGAACCCCCTGGGGGCCTTGTTAGGATGCAGCTTCTGCTTCAGGAGGCCTGGGCTCAGGCCCAGCATTCTGCATGTTTAATAAGCTCCCGGGTGATGCTCCAGCTGCTGGTCTGGGACTACAGTTAGGGCAGTGAGGGTCTAGATCAAAGAGTCTCCGAGTGTGGTCCACCCATCAGCAGCATCCGTACCCCTGGGAACAGGCTGGAAATGCAGATTCTTGGGCTCGACCCAGATGCACTGAAACAGAAACTCAAGTTCGAGAACCATGGGTCTAGGGTACAGACCCACTACCATTTTGATGTCATCAATTTACATTTTCTCAAAAATGACAGAGGGGAAACTTGTAGAATATGGATGTCTGTGTTAACAGCCAAGTCTGAATAGAAATTTCCTCGAGCAGATCATGTTTAACAGCTCCTGACATAGCTTCGCACACCTGGCTGTTTCCATTTTCCACGTTAACTTAAAACATTCACACAATATTGACCATTATAACGGAAAAAGTGAAGATTCTCCCCTCCCCCTGACTCTTTCTCACTTTCTGTGGGAAGTATCCACGGCTCACAATTTAACACAGAACATCAGATATTTTTGGCAAAATGTTTGTACACATATACACTATGGAGAGCCCATTTTTATTTTTTATTTTTATTTTTTTTTGCGGTACGTGGGCCTCTCACTGCTGTGGCCTCTCCCATTGCGGAGCACAGGCTCCGGACGTGCAGGCTCAGCGGCCATGGCTCATGGGCCCAGGCGCTCTGCAGCATGTGGGATCTTCCCGGACCGGGGCACGAACCCGTGTCCCCTGCATCGGCAGGCGGACTCTCAACCACTGCGCCACAGGGAAGCCCCAGAACATCAGATATTTTTGGCAAAATGTTTGTACACAAATACACTGTAGAGAGCCCATTTTTAAATACAAAAATTATAGTGTCTTGCACATTGTTTTCCAGTTTGTTCGTTGCAGCTCCCCCTCTTCCACAGGTATGTGGGCATTCCTGAAACCTCAAGGCCATAGGGGAGCCAGCTGTGTGATCACCCCGTGCTGCTGTGCGGGTACCCGGCCAGGGCTCTGCCCATGGTGTGCTCCCAGTGGGGAGCAGGGCGTGAAGCCCCTTCTGCTTTGGCTGGCTGCACTCCACTTGATACACCTTCTCCCTCCGGATGTTGCCCCAGAGAAGAGAGGTTAGATGCACGTGCCTCATGGCCTGCGTCTTCTCTCTCTGTCCTTCTCCCCACAGCCGACTTGGTCAGAAAGGGCAGGTCTGTCTCTCCTTCTTCCTGTTTAAGGAACCAGTCTGAGGTCACATCTTGAGTGAATTCTACACTACCAAAGAAACTTGACGATCTGAATCGACCAGCTGGGCTCTTAAAAAAGGAGCAGTGTCAGTCTGGGTTCAGCTCCAGCTGGCGGCAGTCACTTGTTGGTTTTAATACAAACAGATTGACAACGTTTTGTTGGACAGGCTAGAGGAGGCGGCTCTGGGCTGAGCTCCCAGGAGTGACCCTCAGGACAACGCTGCAGGATTAGCCCACCGAGGAGGCTGCTACCTCTGCTGGGAAATCAGCAAGGGAAACCTCTGTCTTCACGGCAGGACTACTAGCCTCAGCCAGGATCCAACCCAGCAAAATGTGTGCTGGGTGTTCTGCCAGCGGAAAAGCCACCTCACTGCGGATTGTCAGATCTCCTGGGGGGTGTCTGCTTGGTGGAAGCCAGGTGACAGAGGAGCCTGAGATCTAAGGGCATCACGGAAATGCAGTCTTGTTTTCCTGACTCTAGTGTGTGTGGCAAGGCTACGGGGAGGGGGTGGAATGGAAATGCCTGAGACAACCTGCAACGTCTACAACAGAATGGCTGAGGACTAGATAACGCAAGGGTGAAACTGCGTTGGTTTCATATTTCCCCTGATGCTGCTATCATCATAATTCACGGCTACCATGTCCTTAATCCTCACGGGCTTGAACTGTTCTAGAACTTTTTTTTTTTTTTTAAGTCTACGTTACATCTTGGGTTCAGTAGTTTAGCAGGCATTAGGTAAAGTGATGTGTCCTTTCACTTGTCTTTTACAAAATGTTTGGTACCCAAATCTCCAGGCCAGAACCTGCTAAGGGGACCTCAGAATGAAAAAAGAGAGAGACCTGGACCCAAGGAATTCATGGTCCAGTGGGGTCTCATCAGAGCCACCTAATAATACTAACATCAACATCATCATCATTGCCACCATCATCAGAACAGAGAAACTGTTATGTACAATTCAGCAGCTGCTGTGCACACACCATCTCATTTATGCCTCAGAACAGCCCTGCCAAACAAGGATCATTTATCCCTTTTGATGAATGAGCAAACTGAATTTCAAAGGGCTGCGTAATTTTCCTAAGTAATGTCACAGCTAGCACATGGTAGGGCTGGAATTTGAACCCAGAACTGTTTCCAGTCAAAGTTGATGCTCTTTTCATTTTATCTTACTGCTTCCTATAATTGCCTAAAATTTGAAACATAAGAACACAGTCCTCCTAACTGCAATGTTACAGATTTAAACCAGGGGTTAGAAAATTATGGCCTGTGGGTTGAATCTAGTCTGTCATCTGTTTTTCTTTTTTTTTTTTTTTTTTTTGCGGTACGCGGGCCTCTCACTGTTGCAGCCTCTCCTGTTGCGGAGCACAGGCTCCGGACGCGCAGGCTCAGCGGCCATGGCTCACGGGCCCAGCCGCTCCATGGCATGTGGGATCTTCCCAGACTGGGGCACGAACTCGTGTCCCCTGCATCGGCAGGCGGACTCTCAACCACTGTGCCACCAGGGAAGCCCCATCATCTGTTTTTTGTACATACAGTTTTATTGGAGCACAGCCATGCCTATTTGTTTCCATATTGTCTATGGCTGCTTTTGTGCTATAATAGCAGAGTTAAGTAGTTGATACAGAGACCAAACAGCCTGCAAAGCATAAAATATTGACCAACTGGCTTTTTACAGAATTGGCCCTGATTTAAACACTTCCATGCAGACTCCTTTTTATCCTTCATCTTTCAAATAAGGGTATAACAAACTCATCACTTGAGAAGTTAACATTTCTGATTGTATCTATTTGTGAGCTAGCCCAAGCATACATGGTCACGTGAAGCAGGGAAGTCTGTGAGTGGAAAGCACAGTATGGCCTCAGTTAAATGTGTGCTGGAGTCCTGTTTGTGCCACTTACTAGCTCTGTGGCCTTTGAGAAATTTCTTAATCTACTTAAATCTATGCGTTCTAATTTATTCATTCATGCATTCAAAAATATTTATTGAGTGCCTACTATGTGCCAGGCACCGCTCTATTTGTTGAGGATGTAGCTGTGAACAAAACACAAAAATCCCTGCCTTTGGTGGAGTTGGCATTCCACCAGGTGGAGGCAGACACTAAAAAAAGAAGTAAATGTTTACAGCGTGAAGATGATAATTAAGTGTCATAAAGAAAAATAAAGCAAGAAAGGGGGACAGGAAGTTTCAGCGCAGGAAGAAAGGGTATAGAGAGGCTGCAGTTTTAGGTTGGGTGGTCAGGGAAGCCCTCAATGGGAAGTTAATATCTGAGTAAAGACCAGAAGGAGAGAAGAGAGTAAGGTAGTAAAAGTCTGCAAGAAAGAATGTTCCAGGCTGAGGTAAGAGAAAGAGCAAGGCCTTAAGGCAGAAGCACATCTAGCATGTTGAAGGAATGGCAAGAAGGCCAGAGGGACCGGAGCATAAACAAAGTGATGCAGCAGGAGAGGAGGTCCAAGAGGTGCTGGGATTAGCACATCTAAGGTCTTATAAGTTATCATAAAGAGTTTGGCTTTTACTTTTGATGTGGTGGAAAGCCAATGGAGAGCTTGCAAACACTGAAGGACATGACTTGATTTATGTTTTAGATGGTCCGCTTTGGGTACTGGGTTGAGAAGAGCCTGGAGGTGGGAGAGTGACCGAGGGTAGAAGTAGTGGCACCATTTAAGAGGCTACTGCCATAATCCAAGTAAGAGATGATGGTGGTTCAGATGAGGGTGGTTGTAGTGAGTTGGTGAGACGTGGTTGGATTCTGGAAATATTTTGAAGGTAGATTCAATGGGGTTTTGACAGACTGGATATGGGCTGTGAGAAAAATTAAAGTTGTTGGTCCACCGGCTTGGAAGGATGGGGCTCAGTTAAGGATCTTAACTGAGATGGGCAAACAGCAGTTGGAGCAGGTTTGCGGGGGACGATCAGGAGTTTGGTTTTGGAGGCACTAAATTTGAGATGGCCACGAGACAATGGGGATATTAAATAGGCAGTTGGATGTAGCAGTGAAATCCTTGAAATGGCCATTATTGATAAATGACAAAGTCCAGGGTGTGACCATGGGAGTGGGTGGCTGAGGTAGGGTGGAAGCCAAGATCTTTAGGACCTGAAACAACAGAATATTGGCAAGATCATCCAGGTGGATATTAAGGGTACTGTTAGAGGGAGTAGCAGTGAGCCAAGGGCAAAAATCTTAGCGGAATGAGGGTAGTGATGTTAGGGCTGGGGCCTCAGTGGGGATGATTGTGATGAGGGGGGGTAGTGGGGGGACAGCATGATGACATAAGATACAGAGCTCTGGGGTGGGGGGTTGGGAAGAAGAAAGGTCTAGAAAAGGCACTGAGGAGGAGAGGACAGTTATCCCATCTCCAGTCTGGTTGTTTAAGGGGAAAGGGCTGCCGGAGAAGCGGTATCCTCAGACTTAGTTACAGCAAGAGGCGAAGGGCATGGTCCCAGGGGAGGCTGAGGGTAGCAGAGATTTTGCTGAGGATTGGTTGTGTGATCCTGCAGGTACAGTAGATCCTGCACGTTCAGGAGCTGGGGTTGGATGATGGCAGAGGACAAGGGTCAGAAAAGGAGACGTCCAGATGCTTTGGAGCCCTGGGCTTCTTGCGGTGGCTGATGTAGTGGGAATAAAAGAGCTGGTGGCCACAAGGCAGACAGTGGTGGCCAAGATGTGAGTAGTGGAGGGAGGAAGGGCAGGGGGTCTTGCCAGGCCATGAGAGTTCTGGGGCTCCCTCTTGACTCCTGCTAATGGAAGTGCCAAGACTGGGGAGAATAAGGTCTTCCTGGGGTGTGGAGCCCCCTCTCAGTTCCTCCAGTGGGCCGGGGGTGGGGGTCCCTCTTTCTCCTGCCATCAGAGGCATGGCGGCCACAGCAAGGAACAGAAAGAACTCAGTCTAGCTTAGGAAAAAGGGCGCTTGCTGGAGGGTCTTTCATGGGTCCCAAGGGCTGCCTGGACATGAGCAGCCTGAATTCACGGCTCCTCTTTTCAGTCTCTGCTGCTAAGACTCATCAACCAACTTCCAGTCTCTCTTGCTCTCCATTCAGATTTGGGATTTTGAATGGCTCAACCTACAGAATCAGGTGGTACAGACGTGTATCCTGGGGAGCCACCTCTCTGGATTGTGGGATGGAGATGGGGGACATCAAAGAGATGGGAAAAATGATCGTGAACTGGACAGACCCTTGCTGAGATGTCTGATTCACTAAACTGAAGATTCTCATGTATTAACCGAGGGATCGTAATAGTATTTGCCTCATTCAGTTGAGGTGAATATTTAATGAGATCATAGATAGACAGCATGTAGCATAGTGTCTGTTATCCAGTTGACTCTCCATACATGTTAGCTATTTTTATAATCATGGCGTGCAGTAATTTGTCACCATACAGAGGGACAGACTTGAATTGTTGCTGTCGTGTGTGAAGCACTCAGCTCACGAGGAAGCTGAGGAGGAGGCATGTGTTTGCTGGATAGGACGGGAGTACTGGGGTCCAGCTGGGTCACCACCAGGACTCCCAGCAATGGGCATTGACATTTCAGTGTGGCTTTGTTGTTCTTTACTTGGGTCTGAAGGGACATTGCATTTCTATTTGTATTTTATTGCTTTTTATTGTGGAATCCTATCCTATACAGACTTGCTTGAATATGGGGACACCCGACAGTCTGGGGACTCATTCTCAGCTAATGCCAAGGGTCTGGCTCCATCTCCTTTTGACGCCGCCTGGTATGGCAGCCCCTTCATCTCCTTGACCCTCCCAGCTGACCTCCACTGGCTTGCTTTTGTCTGGTTTCTAACACAGTTTCTATTAGGACAGATCTTGAACGTGAGCAGCCATGCTTTCGCCCCTTGGATAAGAATTTTAGTTAGTTCTTTTATTTAGAATTTATTGACTTACGTGTCTATCTGAGCACTTGTGGATAAATGTAGTCACGAGGCATAGGTGTGCCCTCTATTGTGTGCTTTAAAGAGATCATAAATGTATTGATGGAAGCTGTGTGATAAGAAAAATGTGGTGTGTGCTGTAATAATTTTGGTTCCTAGTGAGAAATCCCAAGGATGCCTGAGTATACTGAGTCTGTAATGTATTATTGAAGAGGAGCCTATTATAATTCAGATCACAGTGATTTGCAGCTGCTGCAAGGTCACCAAGACCCATTCTGTGATCTCCCCTGGATTGTCCCAGGTAGCAGAAAATGCTAAACTGTGGATATCAAATGCTGATTTTTCTGCTTTCTTGCTTTATTGCTGTGGACCTTGCTGTAAAACATGGGCACAGTTTTGGGGAAATAAACTGTTATGGAATTGAGGAGCAAAAGCCCTAAGGCATTTTTGACATGAGTCATAAATAACACACAGTTGTAACTTGGGAAATATATGACTATAGAAATTCTTTGGGTATGTTACCCATGATATTATTTGATCAGTTTCTTCCAATTTATCCTATCAGATGTCTGAAAAAAGTAGATAAGTGGCTGAAGACAGGTGTTTTAAAATAGATGATTTAAAAAATATTGGAATTTTTTATGCCTACCCTCTACTGACAGACCAAGTTTTTGAAGCCACGTGACTTTTCTTCATGATTATAAATGACAAACGATGAGCCTACCATAAAAGCTCTTATTAGGACCCGTGTTCAGTCACCACTGCTCTTGAAGGGGCATGGAATATACTGGAATATCATGGTGTTTTGTTACTTCACTCTCTTGTTGTTTTTTTGTTTTTTTTTTTTAGCGGTACGCAGGCCTCTCACTGTTGTGGCCTCTCCCGTTGCGGAGCACAGGCTCCGGACGCGCAGGCTCAGCGGCCATGGCTCACGGGCCCAGCCGCTCCGTGGCACGTGGGATCTTCCTGGACCGGGGCACGAACCCGTGTCCCCTGCATCGGCAGGCGGACTCTCAACCACTGCGCCACCAGGGAAGCCCCACTCTCTTGTTTTAAAGGATTTCATGGCAAAACACATACCTTACTACTTTAAGTGGCTTTTAAAGACACTTTGTGAAGTATTGCATGGTTACTGTAAAACGAAGTATGTTGGTTCAATTTGCCCAATTCTTGGAACAGGACAATTTAAAAAGGTACCTTAAGTTATCAGTTTGAATTGCAAAGAACCATCTTCTTACTATGTAGAGCAATTCCCTAAGGGAAGCGTGATATAAGCATTGGACTTTGTGTAGGGGAAAAGATTTTGATTGTTACAGACCATGAAATGTAGCACCCACAGTCTCCAGTTAAGTCTAGACTGAAAAATAAAAAGCCAGCCTACTTTATGCCCTGTTCTCTGGCCCTGTGTTGGATCTTGGTTCTCAGCCACGCTGGGTGATGGCGATTCAAACAGCTCCAGGGCCATAGCAGGGTGACTTACTAGGCCGCTTTCTCACAAGCTTTAAAAGAGAATGGACAGTGTCTATAAATGTATATTTGTTGCAGGATCCAACAAATATACATTTATGTGAACAAGTGGGCCAGGTCGGTTTTCACATATACTTGTCAAAGCTGGTGCTAGTGTGCAGACTAAAGCTGCAGTTACCCCAGGGATTCAGCAGCAATTTGGCCCTACACAGAGACCCCAGTTCACCCCCAAGAAGACAGCATGGACTCCATATCTAACTCTGAGCTCCTGCCGTCTGTGTGAGACTTGACATGCCTTCCCCAAAGCCAGGGTGTTTTAATCCCCATGGATTAGTTAGTATCTACATGGAGAGCTTCAAGACAATTGCTTTCATTTCCTCCACTTAACTCTCTCGCCTCCGTGCCTTTGCACAGGCTCTTCCCTCTGCTCAGAACACGCTCTCACTAACCCTTCTCCTGCCTAATTTCTACTTGTTTCTCAGAACTTAGCTGAGAGGTCGCGTCCCCAGGAGCCCCCAGGCCTGCCTTGGATGCTTCTCTAACACCCACACTTCCGCTAGTGGAGCCCTTTCCACTCTGCATTGGAAATATGGTTAGTATAACTCCCTCCACAGTAGGCTATAAAGTATTTTCTTAGTACTTTAAAAAATTATTTCTTTGTTGTATTTAAATCTTTAATTCATATTGACTTTATTTTTGTGTAGAGTGTGAGGTAGGGATCTCAGTTTATTGTCCTAATATTTACCGAAGAATTCTTCCCTTACCCTTTTCCTTACCTACCCTGAGAAGATCACCCTATACTCATTCACCATTTATTGAGGGACTGCTGAGGATTGCTAAGTACCAGCCTTAGTAGTTGATGCCGGGGATGAGAAAGGAATGATACAGCTCCTGACCTCAAGAAGCTTACAGTCTATCAACTATACTTCAATTTAAAAAATAAATAAATAAAAGGGGGAATAAAAGAAGCTTACATTCTGTTGGAAAGAGCTAAATGCAAACAAATAATCATTAGTCAGATCATATGAAATTGGCATTTTTGTAGGTCAGGGATGGTCAAATGTTGGCAATTTCACATAGTTTAATCCAATCCAATACAAAATAAACACAGTGTCTTACTTGACTTTCCCTGAAAATGGAGCTTGAGACGAACACATGCATGTATTTATTTGGAAATGATTCCAGGGATCAGAGGTCAGGGAGGGACTAGGGGAGTAAAACAGGGAAGGAGGAAAGGACAACACATGGGATGCTTTTGGAGTCGGCCACTGCCCAAATGACCAGTGGTCAATCCTCTGGAACTTTTGAGGAGCTTTAGGAAATGTGAGTCAGAACTGTCTGCACAGGGAACAAAAGGGGAAACTTTATCCATGAGTGGCCCCAGAGGGGTTACATTCCCTGCATGTCTTTGGGTTGGCCCATGCGTGTGTCCATTGGGTTTTTGTGGATGTTCCAATCTTGGCATCAGAGAAGGCTTGGGCCAGGAAGTGAGAGGCAGACAGCGTGGGCTGAGGAGAGGGGCTGTCGTGTCACATGTGTGCAAAGCTGGTTGCAGTGGGCCTGGGACTAGTTGCTGGGGCAGTGGCTGAGTAAGAGACAGGACTGAGACAAACAACAGTTGAGGTATATCTAAGGAGAAATGGTTGATTCTGTGGAAGTTTGGTTGGGAGGGAGAAGGGCGTAGGGAAACAGAAGAAGAGAGGGTTGAGCTGAATCTTCTAGGGCTCACTGGTACCTCCAGGTGGAAGTGGGCAGGGGAGTAGGTATTCCAGGTAGACAGAGCGACCTGGGCACAAGCCCAGAGGCATGAAGGAACATAGCACATTTGGGGAATTTGAAGTAGACGGATATGGCTGGATTGTAAAACCTGGGGAGGGGGAGGAGGGATATGGCTAAAGAGGTAGGCAGGGGTCAGATCAAGAAGCTGACTTGGGAGGTGTATTAGTTTGCTAGGGCTGCCACAATAAAAGTCACAAACTGGGTGGCTTGAACAACAGAATTTTATTGTTTCAGAGCTCTGGAGGCTAGAAGTCCAAGATTGAGGTATGGGCAGGATTGGTACCTTCCAAGGGATGAGAAAACATCTGATACATGACTCTTTCCTAGTACAGAGTAGTTGCCTGCAATCTCTTGGCATTCCTTGACTTGTAGAATCATCACCCCAGTCTCTGTCTCCATTTTTACATGGCATTCTCCTGTGTGTGTGCCCATCTCCAAATTTCTCCTTTTTGTAAAGTCAGTTGTCCTATTAGATTGGCACTCAACGTGATGACCTTATTTTAACCTGATGATTTCATAGGTAAAGACCCTATCTCAAAAATAAGGTTATATTCTGAGGTCCTGGGGTTAAGGCTTCAACATACGCATTTTGGGGGGCACAGTTCAACCCATAACAGGAGGGGAATCAGAGAATGTGTTGGGGGTCGGAAGCTGAACTGAGCAGTCTCTACTGGGTGCTGCTAGGCTATCATTTCTCCCTATCTCCTCACACTTTGCACTGGGCCACAGGGACTGAGAGCTGCTTCCTCCTCTTGGACTTGTTTCCCTCCCAAAGCTCTCAATCGCATTCAGCATTGCACAGCAGTTACTTGGGGGTGTATATTTCAACACTGTCTTTTTTTTTTTTACTTAAAAAAATTTTTTTTATTGAAGTATAGTTGATTTACAAAGTTGTGTTAGTTTCTGGTATACAAAAAAGTGATTCAGTTATACATACATATATATATATTCTTTTTCATATTCTTTTCCATTATGGTTTATTACAGGATATTGAATGTAGTTCCCTGTGCTACACAGTAGGACCTTGTTTACCTATTTTATTTTGTTATTGGAGTATAATTGCTTTATAATGTTGTGTTAGTTTCTGCTGTACAATGACGTGAATCAGCTATATGTATACATATCACCCCTCCTCTTAGAACTCCCTCCCTGCCCCATCCCACCCATCTAGGTCATCACAGAGCATTGTGTTGAGCTCCCTGTGCTATGCAGCAGGTTCCCACTAGCTATCTATTTTACACATGGTAGTGTATATATCCTAATCTCCCAATTCGTTCCACCCTCCCCTTACCCTCTGTGTCCCCATGTCCATTCTCTATGTTCTGCATTTCTATTCCTGCCCTGAAACTAGGTTCATCTGTACCATTTTTCTAGATTCCACATATATGTGTTAATGTACAATATTTGTTTTTCTCTTTCTGACTTACTTTACTCTGTATGACGGACTCTAGGTCCAACCACATCTCTACAAATGACCCAATTTCATTTTTTTTTATGGCTGAGTAATATTCTATTATATATATGTACCACAAAAAAAGTCTACAAACAATAACTGCTGGAGAGGGTGTGGAGAAAAGGGAACCCTCTTGCACGGTTGGTGGGAGTGTAAATTGATACAGCCACTGTGGAGAACAATATGGAGGTTCCTTAAAAAACTAAAAATAGAAGTACCATATGATCCAGCAATCCCACTACTGGGCATATACCCAGAGAAAACCATAATTAAAAAATCACATGCATCCCAGTGTTCATTGCAGCACTATTTACAATAGTCAGGGCGTGGAAGCAACCTCAGTGTCCATCAACAGATGAATTAACACTGTCTTTAAACGTCTGAATTTGCAGCATCTTTCCAAGGCTAGGTCACTCTTTGGTTCAATTTTTATCTCTTGGATTTGTCATAACCCTTTTATTAGAGTTGTGTGTGTGTGTGTTAAAGAAGGTTGGTGTCAATGAGCTTGGGTTTTATTAGACAGGTACTGAGGAGGTGCTGAAGAGTTGTAAGGCAAGAGTTGTGTGGTAAGATTAGTGTTTCTAAAAGATCGATCTGGAAGCAGGATGAAGAAGGGATTTGAAGAAATCAAAACTGGCCCAGGCAGATGACTCACGCAGTGATTCAGGTGAGCAGCAATGTGAGCATGATGTAAGGCTTGGATGAATAGTAGAACATCCTGGAGTTTGAAAAATACCCGTGCTCAAACCCCACCTCAGACCAATTCAGCTGCAATCTCTGGAGGTAGGACACAGACACTGGCACATTTTAATTAATTTATTTATTTTTATTTATTTATTTTTGTGGTACGCGGGCCTCTCACTGTTGTGGCCTCTCCCGTTGCGGTAGGCTCTGGACGTGCAGGCTCAGCGGCCATGGCTCAGGGGCCCATGTGGGATCTTCCCGGACCAGGGCACGAACCCGTGTCCCCTGCATCAGCAGGCGGACTCTCAACCACTGCGCCACCAGGGAAGCCCGACACTGGCACGTTTTTATTAAAATTCCCAAGTGATTCCAATGTGAAGTCAAGGTTGTTAACCAGTAACTAAGGCAAGGCACTGTGTGTGGTCAATGGCAGGTAGGGCAAGAGATATTAAGGAGGTAGAACCACAGGTCTTGGTGATCAATTCAGTGAGAGTGATGGGTAGGAAACATATTGAGGATGAGTCTGGAGTTCTTGCTTAATTGCACACTATTATAGCTACCAGGGATACATTCTACATTTCTAAAGATTTAGGATGTTCTGAGGTATACTTTACACCAAAATTATATTAAACATGACTTAATCTTTCTTTCATTTGGAAGGCAATTAAGGATCTGCCAGTGTCTCTAGGACATTAAGTTTATTGTTCAGCACTATACTAGATGTCCACATGTAGAAGAAGGGGTTGGACCACAGACCCATGCTGTCACCATCTCCCTAAGACACATTTCACTCACATTAGTGTCCTGTTCAGAAATCCTTAGGGACCCACCAATGCTTACATAATAAATTCCACATTTCTTCTTACCTGAAATTCAAAACCCAGTGCTTCCACCCACCCCTTAAATAAACCCACTGCTCAGTCAAACGATTTTATATAGATTTTAGAATATTGGACTATAATAATTAGTATCCATCTTGGGTGTGTGATATCATCAGGCACTGTTTGAGGCACTGAACACTATAGTCTTTCTAGTTCTTCTAAGAACACTGTATGATTGACCTTGTTGTCTATGTTACATATGAGGAAGCTTGGGATCAGTAACATTATGTGCCTCTCTAAAGTCTGCACAGCTAGTAAATAGCAGAACTGGGGTTTGAACCCATGACTACAGCCCACATTATTCCCACCACACGATCCCCTTCACTATGAGCAATTCGGCTTCTGCCATTTTGCACATGCTGTTATTTCTTTATGACGTGGTCTTCCTCCAGTGGTGCACGGGTAAATGTTTAATAACCAGCTTTCCCATTGTACTTCTTTCATGAATGGTGGGTGATATTTTTATTTACGTGAATGAGCATGTTGGAACTTCACTGTTCATCAATGATGTGACGGACTTCTTTTCTCAATCAGATAATAATTTTCCAGTGCTGGAAGATTTCTTCAGTTTTTATGGTGTCATTCACAATATAACAACTACCAACATGATATATTTTAAAGTTTAGGGACTTCCCTTGTGGCGCTGTGGTTAAGAATCTGCCTGCCAATGCAGGGGATGCAGGTTTGAGCCCTGGTCCGGGAAGATCCCACATGCTGCGGAGCAACTAAGCCCGTGTGCCACAACTACTGAGCCTGTGTGCCACAACTACTGAGCCTGCACTCTAGAGCCTGCGAGCCTAGAGCCTGTGCTCCGCAACGAGAGAAGTCACTGCAATGAGAAGCCCGTGCACTGCAATGAAGAGTAGCCCCTGCTTGCGCAACTAGAGGAAGCCCGCGCACAGGAACGAAGACCCAAGGCAGCCAAAAATAAAAATAAAAAAATAAATCAATTTATTAAAAAAAGTTTAATCTTCATTATTAATATTTTTCTATTATTTTCTTAAGTCTAAACAACCAACAAAACAATAGCTCCAGCTCTGGTTTGTAGCATTTGCAGACTTCTGCTTTGGAAGTGCTCCCAGCAAGGAGTTAGGAAGGCGTGCTCAGGAGCACATTATCATACAGCATTGCTACCTTACACATACAATAGTGGAAATGACCACAAGAGCATAGATAACAGTAAGATGCAGTAAAATAATTAGGAACTAATGAGTTCTGAGTATTTATTTAGATAATACTAAATTATATATTATACATAAAAATTAATTTATAAATAAAATATAATTGATTTAACTATGTTTTTGTAATTTAATTTTTAATAATGGCTGCTTTTAGCAACGGGCAAACATTATTCCTGAAAAATGTAACAAGCACTTCTCACCAGACAGTGGGAGCTGTCTCCTGCAGGCCACTGCTTATCCTTTTCCTCTCCACTGACCCAAATCCAACCCCATCTTCCAGGTCCAGCCAAAACTCCAACTTGCTACAAAACCTTCCAAGTACAAATCACATCTTCCTTTCCTTAAATCCTTCAATCTTTTTAGTTGAGACTAGTCCTTAAAATCTATCTTATACTACTGCTGAATTTTGTCTTTTGTTTTTAGCTGATCTGTTTCACCAACAATATGGTCAGTTCTGTGAGGGCAGGGAGCTTGCTTAGTAACCTTTGTTTGCAGTTTCTGACGTTATTAGCATCATCTTCACACATAAGGTGGTAGACATTATGCTGTTGGGTTAGTTGTTTCTTGGATAAATTACCCATATACGGTTTGTATAATACCCATCTGTCCCCATCTCATAAAAATGATCACAAAAATACAAGTCTGATTCCAGGCAAATGGGAGTTTATTGTGTTTGCATAGCTAAGACTCTGCTGACTTTGGGGGTTGCAAAACTCACTCAGCGTGACCTTGACAAACACTGTTCACATCTCCAGACTCACTTTCCTTGAAAAGATCATTCTTTAGCCCTCAGAGCTCTGGCAGCCCACATTTAAGCATCATTACTTGCCTTCCCTGAGTCACCTCATCCTTTTCTTATGCAGGGAGTTCTGTCTACCTGTTGAATTTTGAATGAAAACCCAACGGACAGAAGCTCTACCCTGAATTCTATACTTTGTTCCTTGTTGAGCTTCCATGAATATAAAACACCAGCCCAAAGGGGAGAGTCAGCAGGTAGAGATTAACACTATCCATATTTAATGGAAAGGGAGTCTGAGTTCATAGATGGGAAAACCACATTAGAAGAAGGCCAAGTTCAATAACTTGCCCAGGCTTACTGAGTAAGCTTCTAGCAAAAAATGAATAAATATCTTATGATGAACTTTCATGATTTGTGCTTTAAAGTATTACCATCATTTGAATCCCTAAGGAGAAAAGAAAAAAGCAAGCAAGTAAGGGATTAAGCAGTGATTGGTAATTAGGAAATTTCTCTCACCTACAATGGAGTGCAAAACGGGGGCAGGGACCCATACCCTTCACCAAGCATCTGAGCTCTCTGTGAGTAGGATGGCCCAGATCCACACCATTCTCTCTCCTAGGAGGAAGACACTGAAACACTCATAATCTTCACCCAGTACCAGAAAGTCAAGGGTTGCAAGGCAGAGAGGCCTGGAACCAGAAGCACAGTGATCTTCTGTCTCTGGTTGTGTGGTTCCCAATGTGGAACCCATAGTGTCTCTTGGCAAGGTTCTCCCGATGAAAGCATGTCCCAGCACAGTTTCTTCCCTGGTCCCCAATGGTTTTCGACATCTTTCTGAGGAAACGCCCTCATGGCAACATGATCAGTAGTAGCTTCCGTTACAGAATCTGCAGCTCTCAATAGCTATCGCTTCCAGAATCCTCTTCAGGTTCTTGGGATACCTCCTGTGTCTCCAGGTGCTAGGTCTCTCTGGCTGGGCAGCCATCATCACTCTTTCAGTATCAAATATACAAATGAGCACATTCTTTTAATAACTACATCAACAAGTAAAGCATGGAGTCCCAGCATCACCCCCAGTTCTATTCACACACTCCTTTTCCATTGGACATAGAAGCATCAATGGATATCTTGTCAGAAAGATCTAGCAAGTCCCAAACCCAAATTCAGTGGGACTGTGCATTGCCTTCTTGTTCTCACAGCTGCTTGCTCACTTAAATAGTTGTCCATTTATTCATTCATTCAATCACCTACCCAGTACTTATCGAGCACCTAGTATGTGCCAGGCACGATGGCATGGACAATTAGACCAAATGCTCCTGTTCAAGGTGCTCACAGTCTAATAATAATGATAATAATCATAGTAATAATAATAGCAGAAAATACTTACTGAATGCTTAGTGTGTGCCATTCCTCAATATCATGAGGTAAATACTTTTATTCCTTCCTACTTTACAGGTGAGAAAATAAAGACATGGAGAGGTTTAGTTGCTCATGTTCACACAGCTGGACAGGTAAATAGACAATTAGCGTTTCATGTAGTAACCCAGTGATGCAGGGAAGCCCCATGTGCAGGGAGTACACTAAGGACTCAGGTGTGATTGAAACCTAACCTGGTTACATACTTGCCCACCCACCTAATTCTAGGATTTTCCAGGCATCATAAAATTAAAAAATGGTTTTTAAGAGAAACTAAGAGGAACGCAGTAACAATAAAACAAAGAAGTGTTCATCCTAAACGGGAAAAAAAGTTCAGTTTTAGGGTTAGCGTGATTTTTAATTTACGTATGTCTTCAGTGCTTCTGGCAAAACTCAACCCTGTTTTTGGAGAACTGATCTCTACAGTGATGAATTAGAAAGGGCCAGAAAGATTTGTGATTGCAGAAGAACTCTCAGGAAGCCTATTTAAAATAGAAAAGACAAGACATACGGAGCCAGTTTCCTTACATCTGGAAGGACTTCTGCAGACACAGAAAGGAGAGACTGGAATCAGCAAAGCTGTTCTTCACACTGTGGTATCTGCTGAATTTCACCTTCCACCATTGTGGTAACTCTGGCAGCTCTTTGAATGTGAATCGATGCCAGGTCTCCTTGAGCTGAATTTTTAAGAACTGAAAGAAAGCATTTGAACCTGAATTATATGACCAACTGTTTAAGATGCTTAATAAATGCACACTCTGGCTATAACCACATGATACCAAATCCGTCATCAGCTCTATCAGTTCAGAGAAGAAAAAGAAATCAATATAGTGCAAATTCCCCTAGGTTTCACGAGATTGAGAGAAGTCCTTAGACTGATGTATTCAGCCATTCATTTTGTTGTCATGTAGAAACAGCCCGGGGTTTGGTCTCTGTCTTTCTGTGGATATCCTGCTTTGGCGATCAGCTAAGACCACTCACTCTGAGAGCTGAATTCGCCTGGTGATATTTTTCCACACCAGTTTGGGGCATGACAGGAGTTTTTCTGTCAGCAAGAACAGAAGATGATTCCTAAAAGAAGCAGCTTACTGAGCTATTGGCAGTGATTCTATACTTACCTCTAGAAGAAAAGGCTCAGGTTCCAATGTGGTTTTGCAAAGTAGTAATTCTTTGTTGACTTCTTCCTAACCATACCTTTCCTGATTGTGAAGAAATAGTTACAGTCAATCTCTTTAAGTAACAAAGGGCATTTAATGAAAATATTTTGCTTGATACTAAGAGATTTTGGAGGGCTTTGCCAATTATTTTTTGCCATTATTTCTTCGAATAGTCTGTCTTTTCCTTTCCATTTCTTTCTTCCTTTTGAGACTCCCATTACGTGTATGTTGGTGTGATTGGAGTCCAGCAGGTTTCTTAGATTCTTTCATTTTCCTTCATTCTTTCTTTTTCTTTCTGTTTCTCTGATTGGATAATCTCAACTGACCTATCTTTGGGGTTGCTGATTCTTTCTTTTGTCTGCAATAATTTGCTGTTGAGCTCCTGTAGTAAAATTTTAATTTCACTTATTGTACTTTTCAACTCCAGATTTTCTATCTGGTTCCTTTTTTTTTTTTTTTAATATTTTTTTGAATTTTATTTTATTTATTTATACAGCAGGTTCTCCGATATGCGGGCCTCTCACTGTTGTGGCCTCTCCCGTTGTGGAGCACAGGCTCCGGACGCGCAGGCTCAGCGGCCATGGCTCATGGGCCCAGCCACTCCACGGCATGTGGGATCCTCCCAGACCGGGGCACAAACCCGCGTCCCCTGCATCGGCAGGCGGACTCTCAACCACTGCGCCACCAGGGAAGCCCTATCTGGTTCCTTTTAATAATTTCTCTCTTTATTGATATTCTCTGGTAGGACATTATTCTCATGATTTCTTTTAGTTCTTTAGGCATGATTTCCTTTAGATCTTCGAACATATTTAAAAGAGCTGATTCAAAATCTTTTTCTAATAACTCCAATGTCTGGGTTACCTCAGGGACAGTTTCTATTGATTGTTTCTTTACCCCTGCATATGGACCATATTTTATTGTTTCTTTCCATGTCTCATAATTTTTAAATGGAAACTGAGCATTTTGAATACTATAATGTGGTGACTCTAGAAATAAGATTCCCCATCTTCCTTAGGGTTTGTTGTTTCTACTTGTTTTAGTTGTTGGTTTTTTAGTGACTTTTCTGAACCAGTTTTAAGAAGTATGTCTTTTTGTCATTTGTGACCACTGAAGTTTCTGTTCTGTTGGCCTAGTGGTCAGTTAATGGTTGGATACAGATTTCCTTGAATGTTTAGAAACAAAATAGCTCCCCGTTTTTGCACGTGGGCTCTCTTATGTTGGGGCACACTTTCAGTAATAAGCCAGGCAGTTTACAACACTGCCCTAGCCTTCATTTCCTGTTTGTGCAGAGAGTCAAGGTCAGTCAGAACTGAGAAGGTAAGACCTTCTAAGGTCTTTCCTGAACATGTGTACAGTCCTGTTTATGTGTAAGGCCTTCTAGGTTGTCAGGAATATGTTAGAGCCTTTCAAAGCTCTTATTTGCCAATGTATATCATTTCCCAGCCTTTCCTCCAAGATTTTTAGTTAATCTATTGTTTTTTTCCAACTGTTACCCATTGCTGCATACAGCATCAATTAAAACATTTGCCTGTAAATATTTTTGACAAATGGCCTTGAGTAGTGGTCATAGTGCTGGCTGAGTTCCAGGTAGGTGAGATAAAACATACCTTTTGAGCTAGTCTTCCATGGAGTCACTGGACAGATCAACTAAGGACAACACTTTCCAGATGAGGTCTGTTCTGCTCCCTCTGGTATCAGTACCAGTACTTGGAATGTGGGCTGTTTCTTTCAAGGCTACTGTTAAGCTGAGCAACAGGTGATGGGGCTAAAATGCCACAAAGCTCACTGTTCTTACTGAGATTCAGCCCTTTTTGCTGATTCAGTGCTCCCAAAGTTTCAACAAGTTTTGGTTTGTCTCCAGTGTTCTAAAAAAGTTTGATTCTGAGTTTTTGCCAGAGTTTTAGTTGCTTTTATGGAGGGGTAGACTTCTGCAGTTTCTTACTCTGACCTTTTTACTGACATCACCTTGCCTATTTTTCTTACAGGGGTCTTGGACCTTTATTCTTGCATTCTTTTTTTTTTTTTAAATTTTGTTTATTTATTTATTTTTGGCTGTGTTGGGTCTTCACTGCTGTGCACGGGCTTTCTCTAGTCACGGCGAATGGGGGCTACTTTTCATTGCAGTGCATGGGCTTCTCATTGTGGTGGCTTCTCTTTGTTGAGGAGCATGGGCTCTAGGCGTGTGGGCTTCAGTAGTTGTGGCACATGGGCTCAGCAGTTGTGGCTTGTGGGCTCTAGAGTGCAGGCTCAGTAGTTGTGGCACACAGACTTAGTTGCTCCGCGGCATGTGGGATCTTCCCGGACCAGGAGGGCTTGAACCCGTGTCCCCTGCATTGGCATGCAGATTCTTAACCACTGTGCCAGCAGGGAAGTCCCTATTCTTGCATTCTTAGTTCTTTACATATCAGAGATATTAACACTTTGTGATTAGCTGCAAATAGTTTTGCCCAGTTCATCATTTGGTATTTTACTTTGTTCATGGTGCTTTGACTTATTCAAATGTTTTTGATTGTTATCAAATTTATTAATCTTTTCTCTTTCTTCTGGGTTTTGAGTCATAGTGACAAAATTTTCCCTCTCTCTACTTCTAGAGCAATTTATCTATATTTTCATATGGTATTTGTAGAGCTTTATGTTTTACATTTAAGTCTCTAATCCATTTGGATTTTAATATAGTGTATGGTGTGAGAAATGGATCTAATTTTATTTTTTTCATATAGCTAGCCAGTTATACTCTCAGCACTTACTATCTTTTCTTACCAATTTGAGAAGCCTCCTTTACTGTATACTAAATTTCCATGTGCCATTAGATCTATTTCTGAATTTTCTATTCTGTTTCATTGGTTCTCTAGTCATGTGCCAATGCCACAGTGTTTTTAATTGTAGAGATTTTATTTTATATGTTCCCTATACTTCCCATATTGGTTTTCTTTTTTTAAGATTTTTTTTCCTGGCTATTATTGCTTATTTGTTCTTCAGATGAACTTTGTAGTAAACTTGCTTTGTGCCAGAAAAAAAATTCTGATGAAATTTTATATTGGGATTGTATTAAATTTGTATATTACCTTCATGATAACTGATATGCCAAAACATGGTATATCTCTTTTTTCTTTCAAGTCTAATTTTGGGACTTAAAAAAGTGCTTTGTAGTTTTTCTCATATAGATTTTTGGCACATCTTATTAAGTTTGCACCTAGAAATTTTATTTCATGTTTTGATATCACAAATGGGACATTCTCTTCCATTCAAACTGGTTTTTGTTTGTACATATAACAACCTATTAATTTTTGTACATTAATTGTATAACCTGCTATTTTATTATTATCTGTAGTAGTTTTTCCATGGGTTCTTGTGGGTTTTCTAGATATAAAATAATACCAGCTCCTGGGATATTGTATTTTGGTGGTTTTAGCAAAAACTGCAAAAGCCACATGATAACAAAGTCCTGGACATCAGTATTCAGTAATAAGACCCATAAACCAAGTTATTTTCTCATATACCTCAGTATTTCTTATGATGTTACTTTGATTTTAGGCCTAAATCAGCCTCTAAAAGAGAATTTTAAAAAGTGACATTATCAGGACCCTTTGTGTCTACACACATATGTACACACTCACATACATACATACTCCATCTGTTTTGCTCTTGAGAAATAAATGTACGTACAGGGCTGACTATATTCTACCTGATAAGGTTACCAGGTAAGTGAGTGCAGGACTGGTGAAAATAACATCACACCCCTCACCTATTTTTTGCTGAAGGTGAGATAACAATTCCTTAGATTTTGCTTACACTCTTCACTTTTTTTGTTTGTTTGTTTGTTTTGCGGTACGCGGGCCTCTCACTGTTGTGGCCTGTCCCGTTGCGGAGCACAGGCTCCAGACGCGCAGGCTCAGCAGCCATGGCTCACGGGCCCAGCCGCTCTGCGGCATGTGGGATCTTCCCGGACCGGGGCACGAACCCGCGTCCCCTGCATTGGCAGGAGGATTCTCAATCACTGCGCCACCAGGGAAGCCTACACTCTTCACTTTTAAAGTGCAATTTTGTGCATTTAAATGCTCATCATTTCTTTTTATTCTCACAATAATCCTCCAGCACTAGGTGGGGAGGTGGCTACCCCATTCTAATTTCCTAGAAAGCAGAGGTACCGAAGCTAGTTAACTGCCTAAGGGAGAAATGGTTTAGAACTCAGATTTTCTGTCTTCATATATATTCTTTCTAATATGCTTAAATACTTGCAAAGCCTTTTGCTGCTCTTAAAGCCCATTTCTTACCTGTCCTCAGGGGAATCAGGAACAGCTGTTCAGTATCCCCTATTATAATATCCCTTTATATGTATGAATCCTGCGATTTTGTTCCCTTCCAGCTTCCCCTATGGTGGGTTAACTAGCCCAGGTTCTGTTCCTCATAGAGTTTATCTCCCACCTCTTTTGTCAGTTTTAACAAAGAGGTTGTGACTCTTGGGTTCCTGCTCAACACAGCTCTTCCTCATTATTTGTAACCTTTATACCTCCTTCCAGGGAGAGTTAAATAAAGCCTCTGGATTTTTGATATGAATGTCTGGCAGGCTGCTGCTTACACAGAAAGGTTTCCAGCAGGGCTGGCTGATTAAAGCCCCAGTCCGATGACTGAGTGTCATTCATGGCAGATGAAAGGCGTCAGCACCTCTGCTCATTCCAAAACCCACAAATGGGAATGGTGCCCGCGTGAAGGTCCAAATTCCACAGCAAGTCCTATTTTGGCAGGAAGAAATTATAAAGGTTATAATGAGAATATTTAGAAACTAGGAACCACTGGCTAATTACCTCAGGTGAACAATTCATTTTTTGGAAAGCCACTGTTCTTTTAGCTTGTTAATCATGTGTAAAAATTATCCCTGACCTAGAATTTCATTATTGCACTGGAGTCAGCCTTAAAATTAGAGAAATGAAATACCATAAAATATAAGTAGTAAAAAGGAGAATAAACCTTGAGAGTTAACAGTTATGTGACCTTCTGGATGTTAAAGCATGAAGCATGATGTCCAGTGTGCTTCAGTGATTTTGAAAACAATGACCCCCAAATACCACTTCTCTTTCAACATCCTTGGATTCTCTTCCAGTCCCTTCTCTCTGTACACACAAAAAAATTGCCAGATTTGGATGGTGGGAGGGTACTCCATCCATCAACCAAGTTACTTGCTTTTTCTTTCTCTGGAAATGATATGTGGCTGATATCACTATCCTCCAGAGAACATTAATATGAGTCAGAAAAATGGGTTCATGCCCTATAGGGGCAACCTCTCCCTGTTTATGAACAACGTGTCTCTGCAGCTGAGCACCTACCCCTCTTGTGGATTCCCTGGTTATTCTGTCACTGAGCCCTTTAGGCAAATGTAAGAACTACTGGCTTCTGAAAGGAAGAGTCTCCTCAAAGTTAGCATCATCTCAGGTCAAGAAGAGAAAGTGGGAAGGATTTGAGGAAGCCCCTTTGTGTGTCCATCATCTTAGTGTGAAGAAGTGAGACTTATTGATTCATTATTTGTTAGCAAAGAATTTGGTTAATGAGTGGGGAGAACTTTCCATAAGGGGGAAATGTGGTGAATAAAGGGTCAAGGTATGAATGATGAGGCTACGTAAGCACCAAGAGTCTACCTACCCTGGTCTAAGTCACCTTGATTTGGGTTAAGCGGGGCCTGATTAGAGAGGTCCTCGGTGGCATGAAGAGACAGGTGGGGCCTTGTTGCTTCTTGAGCAGAGAAGGGACATTATAAAAGTGGTATTTTGGAGGAAGAGTCTGATGATGGTGAGTGTGGAGCATGGTCCGAGGGACAGCAGTGGAAGTGATGGAAGAGAATGATGCCAACATCTATTATGAAGGGAATTTGCTCTGACCTTGGACAAAAGGAAGTTTTGGTGTAAGTGGAGAAAACACTGGTCTGAAAATTAAAAGGCCTAATTTTGAATTCCTGTTCTGCCTTTAACTAGCTGGATGACCTCAAGAGGCACTTCTCTCCGCCTTAAGTCCAAATTTCAAGCTAGATCTGTCCAGTGCATCAGTTTCACCTGCAGATACATTGATTTTGGCTAACACAATATTTCAGTTTTCCACAGTTCCCACTGCTCCCTATTGCCTCAGAAACAACTTGCTTCGCACTTTTACATCACCAGCCTGGCCCCTCCAGGTGTGCAGCCTCTGCTATAAAGCTTGGTAAAATAAGTACATTCATGTTTCCTTAGTTTGTTGGCCACGTTAGGTTACAAATTCTTAGAGTTAGGAAACAAATTAACTTTTTTCTTCTAGCAGGATGTTCAGGGCAAATTAGTAATTAATAATTACTAGTTGATAATATTCAAGTATACAAACATAGACCCTCTTCCCTCTCCTTGCTTCTCTACTTTCTGGGAAAACCTATCGCAGTTAGAAAGCATGTTGGGGAATGGTCATAAGGTTCGATTTTACTTTACTTTCCCTGCTCAGTTTGGACTTTTATATATTTATAGCCACAAATGTACAACTACCCATATTTGGAAGGAAACTGGTTTTAGTCCCTTGCTTGATTTATGATAGTGCCTTGGGGGTTGTGATGAAGAGAGACTCGTAAAAGTAGCACAGGAGAGGGAACATGTTCCCTTTGCAGAACACTAGATAGAGCAAGGGACTTGCCTAGAGCCCCATCTCCAGGACTGGAGTGTAGCACTTCCTCTCTTGAGCCCATGGCTTCTCTGGCTTAGTGTTGATGTAATGTTTGTAAGAGACTGTATTCTGCTGGGGGATTGGCTCAAGACCTTCATCGAAAGTTAATTAAATCTCTTAGATTGAATACTTATGCTGAGTTGCTAAAATTGCATTTTAAAAAATGGGGTTAGTGATGTGTTCTTATAGAACTAAAAACCTGTAGTTTAGGTTTATTTTCCCAAAAGATTTAAGAGTCAAGTCACAGAAACTAGATAGTTAACAAAAATGTAAAGATTATTTCAGTTATCATAGAATTTGAAGTATTTAATCACATTTTGAGATAATCATTTAGTTACAGTAAATGCTTTTTGCTTCCATTTTTCTTTCTTTATTTTATTCACTAGGAGTTATTTTATTGTTCCCAAGAGGTTATAACTTTAAAATGAGTTAACATGTTACATTACATTTTCCTTTATAACATGAAATTTAATTATATTGCATTTAATTCATGTAAGTGTTTATCTAAGAACTAGATTTTAAAATATGTTTTGAGTTACTAGAAATAGAACTTCTCTTTTTCCTCTTTTTTCTATTTTCCTTTCCTTTTGCTCCTCTTCTTCCTTCTTCCTCTATTTTTCTCAAATAAGTTCCTGAGCAATGTCTCCTGCTCACAGATTCACAAAGTTGAGCCCATTAGAACTGGAAGAGGTTGTAGCTATTCTCCCATCCACGAGTTCCTGACCTGGGGTTCACTTACACAGGTGAAGTCCTAGGTGGGCTATTGTGGAGAGCCCAAAAACCTTGAAATTCTGTGCAAAGCTCTGTGTTCATGTGCACTTCCCTGAGAAGAGGGTCTATATCTTCATCAAATTCTCAGAGGAGTCCATGACCCCAAAGGTTAAATAAGTATCACTGATAAGAAAAACAATGGCCAAGATGTCAAAATAACTCATCCAGGATCATGTAACTATGTAGTGGCAGAACCAGGAGTAGAAACTAGGTCTCTGGATTCTAGTACAACGCTTTCTCTGCTACACTAAGAAAGCGGGCTTAGTTTCCATTTTCATGGAGTTGTTGATGTACAGTTGTTAGGTCTTCTTAAAGCTGTATTCCATGGATGGCTAAGGAGTTAGAAATAAATTACTAATAAAATCAGATTGATTAAAACAACTTAGCCAACCCAAACCAAAATACTGTCTACATTCCAAGTGTTCTAAGTCCTTTTATATAAAAAGTCACACACTCTGAGTATGTTTGATATCATATATACCTGACGACGGAGCAAAAGAGGGAGGGAGGCAGAGAGAGTGAGAGGAAGTTGGGGGAGGGTAGGTCACGTGTTTCCAGGGAGTGGGGTGGGGGAAGGGAGAGAAAGAATAGTGAGAACTTCCAAATCAGCAAGTCAGTTTTCTTCCTAACTTGTAATGGATGATGGGGGCATCCTCCTTTGGGAGAACCCAGGATATTTAAAACGTCTGGAGTATCACCTCTGCTGCTGCCTTCTCCCTGATTCAAGAAAGCATATTGGCAGGGAGAATTGCAACACCCCCAAGAACTGACGATGAAGCCATAGGGTGCTGGACTTCACTGCAAGAACCACCATGCCCTGGAGCACTCTTTCAAAAAGCCTGCAGACACTAAGCCCTATGTAAACTAAGATGAAAGAGGACAGTGTTTCCACAGCACTACTCATATCCCCTGCCCTGCAACACTCAGCACTGACACCAAACCCATGAGCCCTGCTGTGGGCTGCCTGTCCTCAGAAGGATCTTTTGTCCCAGCTCCACGTTTCATTTTAGCTGTTTTGACAGGTGGTAGAGATTTCTAGTTCCTTGTCCACATTAACATAAATGATCATCTTTTCAGACACAAATAACAACTCCTTTCCAAATGCTCTGAACATGGCCAGCTCACTGATTGTTCATAACCATGAATGGATTTTAAATTTCTCTCTACAAATAAGTTTATTTTTACCATGTTTTTAGATTCCACATATATGCATTAATATATGACATTTGTTTTTCTCTTTCTGACTTACTTCACTCTGTACGACAGTCTCTAGGTCCATCCATGTCTCTACAAATGACCCAATTTCATTCCTTTTTATGGCTGAGTAGTATTCCATAGTATATATGTACCACATCTTCTTTATCCATTCATCTGTCAGTGGACATTTAGGTTGCTTCCGCATCCTGGCTATTGTAAATAGTGTTGCAATGAACACTGGGGTGCATGTATCTTTTCGAATTATGGTTTTCTCCAGATATATGCCCAGGAATGGGATTTCTGGATCATATGGTAGTTCTATCTTTAGTTTTTTAAGGAAAAAACCTCTGTACTGTTCTCCACAGTGGCTGTATCAATTTACATTCCCACCAACAGGGCAGGAGGGTTCCCTTTTCTCCACACCCTCTCCAGCATTTATTGTTTGTAGATTTTTTGATGATGGCCATTCTGATCGGTGTGAGGTGATACCTCATTGTAGTTTTGATTTGCATTTCTCTAATAATTAGTGACATTAAGCATCTTTTCATATGCCTCTTGATCGTCTGTATGTCTTTTTTGGAGAAATGTCTATTTAGGTCTTCCACCCATTTTTTGATTGGATTGTTTGTTTTTTTGATATTGGGCTGCATGAGTTGTTTGTATATTTTGGTGATTAATCCCTTGTCAGTTGCTTCATTTGCAAATATTTTCTCCCAATCTGAGGGTTGTCTTTTTGCCGTACAACAGAAACTAACACAACATTGCAAGTCAGCATTGTCAACATTGTAAAGCAGCTATAACCCAATTAAAAAAAAAATTTATCTCTGAGCAGAGATACAGATGCAAGGAAAGGCTTTTCCCCCCCCAATGGTGATAAAGATCATGGTTTAATCTTTTTTTCTCATGCTCTAATATAATAGAGATGAATCATGCCCAGGCAGTTTAATCATACCTGTCATAACGGAGGCCATAATTCTTTGGATTCTGTTTTATTAGCAGTATTTAAAAATCTGCCACAACTCAGATTGCTCAGTTGGCCAAACAGCTTGACATCTCTTTCCCTTCCCCATCCCCCAAATTAAATAAAATAAAGGAAAAGAAGGAAGGGGAGAGTGGAAGGAAGGAGGGAAGAAAGGATGACAAAATTAGTCGAGTCTGTGACAGAGGCTGTCTGAAACACCGGGCCAGGCTGAGTTACTGCCTGCTGCTTGAGGGGAAGGCAGGGGAATGTGGGCCCAGAGAAGAACTGCAGAGGAGATGCTGTCCCTGAGCCTAGGCCACTGACCACACACCCCTGAGTGAAGGGCTCAGTAGACCTTAGGTAAGTTACTGGGAGGATGCTGAGGTTAGGTTGGCTCTGGGGCTTTCAACTGGATTTTTCCTGTTACTTTCCTCTTCCCCCCACTGAGCCTTCATGGACCTCAGGGTAATTTGAATTTCTACAGCCTATGGCTTAGGTGGGGTTTGACTTTGATGGTTCCTCAGATCACCCTTTCCCTCGGTGGCTATCGATAAGGCAGATGCTGTACTCCCCCGCTGGATTTGCCATCTTTCTCTGGGCTTCCCAGGGGAGGTAGTGATTTTTGGCAAGACGAAGCCCTCAGCAGCAAGCAGAGGCATCTCTTTCAACTGTCTGCGTTTTAGCAACATTTACTAAGCCGCCTCTGGCTATGGTGGCAATCATATGGTGTCGTGTTCTGGAGCACACAGCATCTGATGGCAGCCTACTATCCTCAAGGGGGGAGAAGGGATGAGTTTTTAATACACCAAGACCATGACTTGGCCTGTGGGAAAGACATCTGCCAACATCCATTTCCTGTGCAGAGGGAAGGAGCAGAGTGGTACATAGAAGACAAGCTTCAGCAGTTTTATTTCCTTGGCCTATAGACTGAGTTCAAAAGTTAGGCATCACCCTGTGAACTTCCCAACATATGGATGACGGCTGTGAAATAGGAGTAAATTTAAGCACTGGATGGCAGATACGTCTTTGAGTGACTTCCAGAGTCGTTTTTTTTTTTTTTTTTTGGCAGGAGCTTCTTTGATTGATTTCCAGAGATTTTTTGCATCATTGACATCAAAATTAGATGGAAGGGAATCTTAAATAGCCTGGTAGCCATGATGTGTGTGTGCGTGTGCATGCATGTGTGAGTGTGTGTGTGAAAAGCCTTGGATCTTGATATTGAAAGGAAGACAGCCCTACAACCTTTCAGGCACAGAGGTTGGGGCGAGGTGTATGAATAGTTAAAGAGAATTCTGGTTTATTTCTTACTAAAATATCCACAAAGATCCAGCACGAGATGACCATTCATATTGCCACCCCAAACTAGATGACCCAATGACAGAATCTGGGAGGGACTGACAATTATGAGGCAGATGGAGTTGGACTCGGAAAACTACTCAAGCTTTAGATTTGTTTCCAAAGCAGACGGCCTGAAAAAAAAGTCAAGCAATATTGCATATCTTACCACCACCTGTCCTCTCAATATAAGAACTTGAGTCCTATATAATTTGAAAATGATCAGTTACACTTTCTGGGTCCCCCTCTTTGAGGCCAGAGGAGTATGTACTTTTTCACAGGTGCCTCCCTTACCAATTTTCTTTTTTGAAGTTTTGAATTTTATTTATTTTTTTATACAGCAGGTTCTTATTATTTATCAATTTTATACTTATTAGTGTATATATATCAATCCCAATCTCTCAATTCATCACACACACCCCCACCCCCACCATGTTCCCTCCTTGGTGTCCATACGTTTGTTCTCTACATCTGTCTCTCTATTTCTGCCCTGCAAACGGGTTCATCTATACCATTTTTCTGGTTCCACATATATGCATTAATGTATGATATTTGTTTTTCTCTTTCTGATTAATTCACTCTGTATGACAGTCTCTAGATCCATCCACATCTCTACAAATGATCCAATTTGGTTCCTTTTTATGGCTGAGTAATATTCCATTGTATATATGTACCACTTCTTCTTTATCCATTCGTCTGTCAATGGGCATTTAGGTTGCTTCCATGACCTGGCTATTGTAAATAGTGCTGCAATGAACATTGGGGTGTATGTGTCTTTTTGAATTATGGTTTTCTCTGGGTATATGCCCAGTAGTGGGATTGCTGGGTCATATGGTAATTCTATTTTTAGTTTTTTAAGGAAACCCCATACTGTCCCCCATAGTGGCTGTATCAGTTACATTCCCCCCAACAGAGCAAGAGGGTTCCATTTTCTCCACACCCTCTACAGCATTTGTTGTTTGTAGATTTTCTGATGATGCCCATTCTAACTGGTGTGAGGTGATACCTCATTGTAGTTTTGATTTGCATTTCTCTAATAATTAGTGATGTTGAGAAGCTTTTCATGTGCTTCTTGGCCATCTGTATGTCTTCTTTGGAGAAATGTCTATTTAGATCATCTGCCCATTTTTTGATTGGGTTGTTTGTTTTTTTAATATTGAGCTGCATGAGCTGTTTATATATTTTGGAGATTAATCCTTTGTCCATTGATTTGTTTGCAAGTATTTTCTCCCATTCTGAGGGTCGTCTTTTCGTCTTGTTTGTAGTTTCCTTTGCTGTGCAAAAGCTTTTAAGTTTCATTAGGACCCATTTGTTTATTTTTCTTTTTATTTCCATTACTCTAGGAGGTGGATCAAAAATGATCTTGCTGTGATTTATGTCAAAGAGTGTTCTTCCTATGTTTTCCTCTAAGAGTTTTATAGTGTCTGGCCTTACATTTAGGTCTTTAATCCATTTTGAGTTTATTTTTGTGTATGATGTTAGGGAATGTTTTAATTTCATTCTTTTACATGTAGCTGTCCAGTTTTCCAAGCACCACTTATTGAACAGACTGTCTTTTCTCCACTGTATATTCTTGCCTCCTTTGTCATAGATTAGTTGACCATAGGTACATGGGTTTACCTCTGGGCTTTCTATCCTGTTCCATTGATCTATATTTCTGTTTTTGTGCCAGTACCATACTGTCTTGATTACTGTACCTTTGTAGTATAGTCTGAAGTCAGGGAGTCTGATTCCTTCAGGTCTGTTTTTTCCCTCAAGATTCCTTTGGCTATTCAGGTCTTTTTTTGTCTCCATACAAATTTTAAGATTTTTTGTTCTAGTTCTGTAAAAATTGCCATTGGTAATTAGATAGAGATTGCATTGAATCTGTAGATTGCTTTGGGTAGTATAGTCTTTTCACAATATTGATTCTTCCAATCCAAGAACATGGTATATGTCTCCATCTATTTGTATCATCTTTAATTTCTTTCATCAGTGTCTTATAGTTTTCTGCATACAGGTCTTTTGTCTCCTTAGGTAGGTTTATTCCTAGGTATTTTATTCTTTTTGTAGCAATGGTAAACGGGAGTGTTTCCTTAATTTCTCTTTCAGATTTTTCATCATTAGTGTATAGGAATGCAGGAGATTTCTGTGCATTAATTTTGTATCCTGCAACTTTAGCACATTCATTGATTAGCACTAGTAGTTTTCTGGTGGCTTCTTTAGGATTCTCTATGTATAGTATCATGTCATCTGCAGTGACAGTTTTACTTCTTCTTTTCCAATTTGTATTCCTTTTATTTCTTTTTCTTCTCTGATTGTCATGGCTAGGACTTCCAAAACTATGTTGAATAATAGTGGCGAGAGTGGACATCCTTGTCTTGTTCCTGATCTTAGAGGAAATGCTTTCAGTTTTTCACCATTGAGAATGATGTTGCTATAGGTTTGTCATATATGACCTTTATTATGTTTATTAGGTTCCCGGTATGCCCACTTTCTGGAGAGTTTTTGTCATAAATGGGTGTTGAATTTTGTCAAAAGCTTTTTCTGCATCTATTGAGATGATCATATGGTTTTTATTCTTCAATTTGTTAATATGGTGTATCACATTGATTTATTTGCCTATATTGTAGAATCCTTGCATCCCTGGGATAAATCCCAGTTGATCATTGTGTATGATCCTTTTAAAGTGTTGTTGGATTCTGTTTGCTAGTATTTTGTTGAGGATTTTGCATCTATATACACGAGTGATATTGGTCTGTAATTTTCTTTTTTTGTATTATCTTTGTCTGGTTTTGTTATCAGGGTGATGGTGACCTCATAGAATGAGTTTGGGAATGTTCCTTCCTCTGCAATTTTTTGGAAGAGTTTGAGAAGGATGGATGTTAGCTCTTCTCTAAATGTTTGATAGAATTCACCTGTGAAGCCATTTGGTCCTGGACTTTTGTTTGTTGGAAGAATTTTAACCACAGTTTCAATTTCATTACTTATGATTGGTCTGATCATATTTTCTATTTCTTCCTGGTTCAGTCTTGGAAGGTTACACCTTTCTAAGAATTTGTCCATTCCTTCAGGTTGTCTATTTTATGGGACAGAGTTGCTTGTAGTAGTCTCTTAGGATGCTTTGTATTTCTGCGGTGTCTGTTGTAACTTCTCCTTTTTCATTTTTAATTTTATTGATGAATCCTCTCCCTCATTTTCTTCATGAGTCTGGCTAATGGTTTATTAATTTTGTTTATCTTCTCAAAGAACCAGCTTTAAGTTTTATTGATCTTTGCTATTATTTTCTTTGTTTCTATTTCATTTACTTCTGATCTTTATGATTTCTTTCCTTCTACTAACTTTGGGTTTTGTTTGTTCTTCTTTCTCTAGTGCCTTTAGGTGTCAGGTTAGATTGTTTATTTGAGATTTTTCATGTTTCCTGAGGTAGGCTTGTATTGCTATAAACTTCCCTCTTAGAACTGCTTTTGCTGCATCCCATAGGTTTTGGGTCATTGTGTTTTCATTGTCATTTGTTTCTAGGTATTTTTTGTTTTCCTCTTTGATTTCTTCAGTGATTTCTTGGTTATTTAGTAATATATTGTTTAGCCTCCACCATGTGTTTGTGTTTTTTACGTTTTTTTCCCTGTAATTGATATCTAATCTCATAGCGTTGTGGTCAGAAAAGATGCTTGATATGATTTTAATTTTCTTAAATTTACTGGGGCTTGATTTATGACCCAAGTTGTGATGTATCCTGGAGAATGTTCCATGTGCACTTGAGAAGACAGTGTAATCTGCTGTTTTTGGATGGAATGTCCTATAAATATCAATTAAATCTATCTGGTCTATTGTGTCATTTAAAGCTTGTGTTTCCTGATTAATTTCCTTTTTGGATGATCTGTCCATTGGTGTAAGTGAGGTGTTTAAGTCCCCCACTATTATTGTGTTACTGTCGATTTCCTCCTTTATAGCTGTTAGCAGTTGCCTTATGTATTGAGGTGCTCCTATGTTGGGTGCATATATATTTATAATTGTTATATCTTCTTCTTGGATTGATCCCTTGATCATTATGTAGTGTCCTTCCTTGTCTCTTGTAACATTCTTTATTTGAAAGTCTATTTTATCTGATATGAGTATTGCTACTCCAGCTTTCTTTTGATTTTTATTTTCATGGAATATCTTTTTCCATCCCCTCACTATCAGTCTGTATGTGTCCCTAGGTCTGAAGTGGGTCTCTTGTAGAGAGCATATATGTGGATCTTGTTTTTGTATCCATTCAGCGAGCCTGTGTTTTTTATTTATTTATTTATTTTGCGGTACATGGGCCTCTCACCGTTGTGGCCTCTCCCGTTGTGGAGCACAGGCTCTGGACGCGCAGGCTCAGTGGCCATGGCTCACGGGCCCAGCTGCTCTGTGGCATGTGGGATCCTTCCAGACCAGGGCACGAACCCATGTCCCCTGCATTGGCAGGCGGACTCGCAACCACTGTGCCACCAGGGAAGCCACGAGCCTGTGTGTTTTGGTTGGAGTATTTAATCCATTTATGTTTAAGGTAATTATCAATATGTATTTTCCTATTACCATTTTCTTAATTGTTATAGGTTTGTTTTTTTAGGTTCTTTTCTTCTCTTGTGTTTCCCACTTAGAGTAGTTCCTTTAGCATTTGTTGTATAGCTGGTTTGGTGGTGCTGAATTCTCTTAGCGTTTGCTTGTCTGTAAAGCTTTTGATTTCCCCGTCAAATCTGAATGAGATCCTTGCCGGGTAGGGTAATCTTGCTTGTAGGTTCTTCCCTCTCATAACTTTAACTATGTCATGCCACTCCCTTCTGGCTTGTAGAGTTTCTGCCGAGAAATCAGCTGTTAACCTTATGGGAGTTCCCTTGTGTGTTATTTTTTGTTTTTCCCTTGTTGCTTTCAATAATTTTTCTTTAATTTTTGCCAGTTTGATTACTGTGTGTTTCGGCATGTTTCTCCTTGGGTTTATCCTGCCTGGGACTCTCTGTGCTTCCTGGACTTGGGTGGCTATTTCCCATGTTAGGGAAGTTTTCGACTATAATCTCTTCAAAATTTTTCTCGGGTCCTTTCTCTCTCTCTTCTCCTTCTGGGACCCCTATAATGTGAATGGTGTCCCATTTAATGTTGTCTCAGAGGTCTGTTAGGCTGTCTCCATTTCTTTTCATTCTTTTTTCTTTAATCTGTTCCACAGTAGTGAATTCCACCATTCTGTCTTCCAGGTCACTTATCCGTTCTGCCTCAGTTATTCTGCTATTGATTCCTTCTAGTTTATTTTTCAGTTCAGTTATTGTATTGTTCATCTCTGTTTGTTCTTTAATTCTTCTCGGTCTTTGTTAAACATTTCTTGCATCTTCTCAATCTTTGCCTCCATTGTTTTTCCCAGATCCTCGATCATCTTCACTATCATTATTCTGAATTTTTTTCTGGAAGGTTGCCTATCTCCATTTCATTTAGTTGTTTCTCTGGGGTTTTATCTTGTTCCTTCATCTGGTACATAGCCCTCTGCCTTTTCATCTTGTCTATATTTCTTTGAATGTGGTTTCTGTTCCACAGGCTGCAGGATTATAGTTCTTCTTGCTTCTTCTCTCTGCCCTCTGGTGGATGAGGCTATATAAGAGACTTCTGCAAGGTTCCTCCCAATTTTCTACATCTAGGCAGAGACTTAAAATCTCAGAAGTCAACTGAGCATGAGAGGGGTGTGTTTGTGCGTGTGTGTGTGAGTGTGTGTGCACGTGCACACACATGCATACAGTAGCACTATATATTTTGGGAGATATATTCTCATGAATAAAGCACTAGTACAGGAGCAGTGCATGCTGAGAATTCCAGTCTCTCATGTACTCCGTTGGCTCAACGGTGAGAGAACAAGAAAGAAGAGGTATGAAGTAGATACCTTTGCAACAAATCAAAGATCATTTTATGACAACCCAGACAAAACTGAGAATTAATTACCCTGGGAGATTGCATATCACATTCTCTGTTGACAAACTCTGAGGCCAGATGGATGCTTCATTCAAGGAGGAGAAAACAATAACATGAGGCCTGTGAAAAAATGGTGCAGAGCAAAGGGAAGGAAAGGATCTGGGTAACTCAGAGGAAAAACATACATAAATATCATCTCCCACAGAACTGAGAAGAAAATTTCACAAGACTTGTATGCGGGCCTCTCACTGTTGTGGCCTCTCCCGTTGCGGAGCACAGGCTCTGGACGCGCAGGCTTAGCGGCCACGGCTCACGGACCCAGCCGCTCCATGGCATGTGGGATCTTCCTGGACTGGGGCACAAACCCGTGTCCCCTGCATCAGCAGGCGGACTCTCAACCACTGCGCCACCAGGGAAGCCCCTCACAAGACTTTTTGATATTCAAGAAGACTTGACCTCTATCAGGAGAGAAAGTCAGAAGTAAAAAAGAGCTGAACTGAAAAGGCAGTTAAATAAGATAAAAAGGGAGTTAGCTCAATAGAGAGAGGATTGCTCACAGAATGAATGAAAATGTGGAATTAACAATTACACTGAAGGCAGCAAAAGCAGAATTGATGTGAAAAAAAGCTGAGTGCAAATGTCCCATGATCCTCTTTAAAGAGAATATGTAATATGAAATTAACCATAATCTGGATTTTAAAGTCCAGATTATATGAAAAAAAACCTGAGAGTGGACAGAAGAGAAGAAGGAATGTGCTTAATATCTTATTTCAAATAGGGGCAACTTAAAAGCTACAATATTCTCTTGGTTCCGACGGGGAAATATAGGCTGAAGTATTATATACAGAGGTATTATTTAGTGCAATAAAAGGCAAACGAATTCCAGAACCCTGGAGAAAATAAATCAAAATCACCTGAGCAAACATAAAGAATACACATAGTAAAAGACATAAAACTAAATTAGCCTCAAGAAAGCATAGAATACTGTGATAAAAATAAGAACAACCAGATCGGCTGAACTAAAAAATATAAAAATGGATAAAATATTCTTATTAAAAGAAGTAGAAGCTCCTATTGAGTCAAAAAACGGCATCCAATTTTATGCTGTTGAAAAGCAGTAGACCTAAAACAAAGTGAAGCAATGTTTATATGTAAAAGGATAAGTGTAGGTATGTTAGATAATGAAAAACAAAACAAGGGATAATGTAGGTATGATAAGGTAGAATTTAAGAAACAAATTAAATAAGATTATGGGATCTTTTATTTTGATTAAATAAATTATTTTGAAAACTATATAGCCATAATGAATCCTTATGAACCAAATAACATTGCTTCAAAGTATACAAAGCATATAATGTTAGAAGTAGAAAGAGAATCTGAACCATGTCAGTAGTGAGGGTTACTTTGATATCTATATCTAAATCTAATCTATATCTAAGTATCTTTTTTCTAGCATCTATGGAAATATTATTAAAATCACCTAAAACAGATCTTAAAGAAAAGTAAATAAATTTTCCAAAAAGAAACTTCAACACACCATCACCACCACCACAGTATCCTTGTCATCTGGCATGGTGCAGAACTTTTTTGAATGCACATCCTTTCCAGTTCTCCAGTTTACATGGTCCCAAAAGTCCCTGATAGTTTTACTTATTTGTCTTACTTGCCTGGCCCTATACATTTGAATTTGCAAGCTTTGATAAAGGCTAGACATTTAATAAGAGGTTCTTACTATCTTTGTTTGGGTTAAAAGCCGTTACACAGGAGTTTATACTCACAGAATCTGCTGGGGGCTGGGCTGGGGCAATCTTCCAAAGTGTAAGATAAGTTTAGTTGGAGCCTGCATTGGAAAGGCTGCAGTGGGCTCTGCCGAAAGTCTAATAAAGGGTGGCTGTTGGACCTTGATTGAGAGGTGAGTTAACTACATCTTCTTAAAGCAAAACAGGGAAATGGAAGGATTATTAAGCCATGACTGATAACAGTTGTAGATTTCTTCGAATGGTTTTAACAAGATTTCCTGTAGGCAATGGTATTCTGAAATTTCTAAATATATTTTCTAGGTATATTTAGTTCCTAGGTATATTAGTATTCACTCATTTGTACTTGCTTTAACCTAAAAAGGACTTGAGTCAGTTACAAAGACTGTGACATACCAAGGGTGGGAAGCGGTCTGCCCCAGAGACAAGCAAAAGAGGAGTTTAAGACCAATAATAAAACTGGCTAAAAGCCAGTTTGCTTTTTATTAGCACGTATACCAGTATTCTAAACAGTATCGGTGATAAAATGCTTCTTCTTGCCATGATGGACCACTCCATCATTTATTTATTTATTTATTTATTTATTTATTTATTTATTTATTTATGTGTTTGGCTGTGTTGTGTCTTCTTTGCTGCATGCGGGCTTTCTCTGGATGCGGCAAGTGGGGGCTGCTCTACGTTGTGGTATGTGGGCTTTTCGTTGCGGTGGCTTCTCTTGTTGCGGAGCACAGGCTCTAGGTGCACGGGCTTCAAAAGTTGTGGTGTATGGGCTCAGTAGTTGTGGCTCACGGGCTGTAGAGCACAGGCTCAGTAGTTGTGGTGCATGGACTTAGTTGCTCTGTGGCATGTGGGATCTTCCCGGACCAGGGTTCGAACCTGTGTCCCCTGCATTGGCAGGCGGATTCTTAACCACTGCGCCATCAGGGAAGTCCCTCCATCATTTATTTTTAATACAAACCGTGTTTGCATCTATTTAAAGTAGTTTGTATTTATTTTAATTAATTAATGATTAATTAATTAATTTTTCATTTTTTAAAAAATTGGAGTTAGTTGCTTTACAATATTGTGTTAGTTTATACTGTAAAGTGAATCAGCTATACATATACATATATCTTCTTTTTTGAAGATTTCCTTCTCATGAACTAGTTTGTATTTATTTTAAATGGTCCTTCAGAATTGTGTAACATAGCCTATAAATTGGAATAGTGTCAATGCTTCATTTGTAATAAAGTTTTATTTCAGTGAAAAATACATGTGCTGTGCCTATAACATAATGGGTTGGATTTCTATAGGACTCAGCCTGTGACTTGCTTAGATAAATTGCCTGGGCAAGCTGCCTTTCTCTTCAGACCATTGATCAGTTATTACCATCAGCCTAGTACTAGTTGCTCAGTTTAAGGCAGAGGAACCAAGAAAAAATAAAATTGTTTGTGTGTGCTAGTGTTTCAGGCCTGCATTTAAGAAATGATAGCAAACATCATCCCAGATTATGTTTTTCTTAAAAAAATTACCATGTATATTTAGCAACAAGTAGAATGGACATTATGATACACTTAGACTCATAGTACCAGACTGACTCCAGCACTGAAGGAAAAAAGGGAGGGTGGTGGCTGTGAGATGTTTTGACCTCTGAGCCCTGTACAGATTGTTCAAAAGGGCTTTGGAAATCTTCAGGCAAAAATGCTGTGAGAAGGATGATGCATCTGAGAAAAGAGATAGGCGGGGCCACAGTCTCTTATTCTACAGGCTTTCCTATTTCCTTCCTTATCTTTTGAGAAAGAAAACTGCATAAAAAGCAGCCATGCTATACCTTGCAGAGGATTGAGAGTTTGAAAAGGACCACAAAGGACTGGCTTTGGGGTATAGAAATGGCTAATTCTCGAAGGAGAAACAGGTCTAACGGTTTTAAACACCTCTTTAGGGGATAATTATGAATATGACTTGATCTATTCTTGCAGATATATTCAAATCTACAGCAAAGTTTCTTTGGTCATCTCCTTTCTTAATGCTCACGTCAGAGCCCTTGAAAAATTGTTTCCCCAATGTTGTCATACGGCCAATACTTAGGTAAATGGAACAACAAGGGTTATATTAATACTATTTAACCACTGGCAGTACAGGCACCAAGCAGTCAAAGTGGAACCCCAATGAGTCATTACATATGTGCACAACTGGCACAGCTGTGTCAGTGTGTGCTGGCTGAGTGTCAGTGCTGGGGCATGGGCCAACCTTGGAAACTTCAGAAAGTCTTCACTGGTTATCCCACCCCAAGAGAAAACACACATGTGCATACACACACAGACACACACACACTAGCAGGAAAGAAGTGAGATTTATTAAAAACCAGATTAAGGCATGCCAAGACAAAAATCTATAATTGGCACCAAAACATCACTGGAATTAAAGGGAAATATCACCCCAGTTAACTCAGGGATCCTTACATAACTAAAGTATAAATCCATTCCTGTCATTGAAATAAACAGTGCCCTTAAGTGGAAGTGTAAGGCACTGATCTATTGAGTCCTTCTGTACAGGGCAAGATTCATTGTGTAAATGCAGATGGTGTGTTGCTCTGTACCAAACTTGGTAACAATGGCCACAGAACTCAGAGCTTCCCAATAGTTGGTCATCGGTGTGCTGAGATATCACACATGGGTACTTGTGTTGCTACAAGACATAGTTACTCTCAGCCTTCAGGGGACAGGGCAGGGGCCGTGGTGGGAGGAGCTCCTGAGCGGCCTCAGGAGCAGGGTCTCAGGGCTGCTTTGTGGTCCCATTGGGTGGCAGCCCTGCTGAGCAACACCCAGCACTCATGGCTCTAGATGGCTGTGCCGAGTGAGGTCAGGGAGCTCTACTCCCCAGAGACCTCCTTCCACAGCCAGCTGCAGAGTACACTCTGCTACCCACCGTGGATAAGTACCTGCCCACGGAGCTGTTGGAGAATCCGTATGTTTGGTGCCCTAAAAGTAGGTGGTTGGAAGTGGGGGAGGTGCAGAGGCTGGATAGGGCTCCTTGTGGGCCTAGCTCCAGGTCCTGGCTCTGCCTCAGTCTAAGTATGTGTGTTAGTTTTCCATTAATATTGTAACACATGACCACAAACTCAGTGGCTTAAAACAATACAGGTTTATTATGTTACAGTTCTAGAGGCCAGAAGTCTGAGATGGGATTCACTGGAACAAAAGTCAAGATGTCGGCAGGGTTGCATTCCTTCTGGAGGCTCTAGGGGAAAATCTGTTCCCTAACCTTTTCTAGCTTCTAGAAGCCACTTGCATTCCTCAGCTTGTGACCCCTCCCTTCGTCTTCGAAGCCAACAGCATGGCGTCTTCCAATCTCTCCCTGACTCTGTCTTTCGTTTCTGTTGTTCCATCTTCTCTGACTCCGACTCTTCTGCTTCCTCCTTTTTCTTATAAGGACCCTTCGAATTACATTGATTCCACGCGGGTAATCAGGAGCATCCTCCCATCTCGAGACTCTTAATTCAACCGCTTGCAAAGTCCCCTTTGCCATGTGAAGTAACACATTCAGAGGTCCCAGGGATCACAATATAGGTATCTTTGGGGGACTGTTATTCAGCCTTCCATACAGATGATGGCTCCCTTGTCTGTTTTGCAGGTGACTGGGCCTGAAGGATGACATTCGTGACTTCCAAGTTAGAGTGTTATTGTTATTTTGAAATGCTTGATGTAAAAAAGTTCATTGGATCAAAAATCTGTTCCCATCATTAAATACATTTCAATATTACATTGCCAGTGAAAAGGAAGAAGAGTGGTTGGATTTTTTTTTATAAATTTATTTGTTTATTTTTGGCTGTGTTGGGTGTTCGTTGCTGCACATGGGATTTCTCTAGTTGTGGCGAGCAGGGGCTACTCTTCATTGTGGTGCATGGGCTTCTCATTGCAGTGGCTTCTCTTGTTGCAGAGCACAGGCTCTAGGCGTGCGAGCTTCAGTGGTTGTGGTGCACGGGCTCAGTAGTTGTGGCTCACGTGCTCTAGAGCGCAGGCTCAGTAGTTGCGGTGCACGGGCTAAGTTGCTCTGCAGCATGTGGGATCTTCCTGGACCAGGGATAAAAACCTATGTCCCCTGCATTGGCAGGCAGATTCTTAACCACTGCACCACCAGGGAAGTCCCTGGTTGGATTTTTAAAGTACAATTTTCACTGTCGTGAAATTTTTAATGTTATAAAAATGGTTTTAAAATTTGTATTATATGTATGTGAACAAAATTTCTCATTGATGTAACTCTCACAAATTTCAAGGGTCACCATTGAAAACTCTTGATCAGGAATTGTGTGTAGCCATTTCAGCCTTAAAATGTGATATAAGAAAGTTATTCTTGTTATCTTCATGGAAGCAAGCTCAAGGTTCTCATTAAAAAATGTGAAAAGATTTTTGGGGAAGGTTTATTCTAGTTCAATATTCAATATCTTCCCTAATATCTTTTATTTTTATCATGATTAAATATAAAACAAAGAAAATGTAATGTTTTTACCCAAGTTCCAAAGAGATATGCCCAAATCTTCCCCAGATTACCTCAGCATGCCATATAAATATTATCATTTTCTATGTGTGGATAATGTGAAAAATGATTGAGGAGAGTGGATGTGGGTGACCCCATCCTTTGTACTTGTACAGGACCAACTCAAAACAATTTCAAAGGAAATATTACAAAATGATAGACAATTCCATTATAAGATCAATTGCAATGTTTAGAACACATAATAAATACCTTAATTTGACCATAGATAAAGAAGTGTATAGTACTTCCTTGCTGTCCACAGGGGATAGGTTCAAGGACCCCCACAGATACCAAAAGCCAAGGATGCTCAAGTCCCTTACATAAAATGGTGTAGTATTTGCATATGAGCTACGCACATTCTCCTGTACACTTTATTATTTATTTATTTATAAATGTATTTATTTATTTATTTATTTTTGGCTGCGTTGGGTCTTCACTGCTGTGCGCAGGCTTTCTCTAGTTGTGGCGAGCAGGGGCTACTCTTCCGTTGTGGTGCACGAGCTTCTCATTGCGGTGGCTTCTCTTGTTGCAGAGCACGGGCTCTAGGCGTGTGGGTTTCAGTAGTTGTGGCATGCGGGCTCAGTAGTTGTGGCTCGCGAGCTCTAGAGTGCAGGCTCAGTAGTTATGGTGCATGGGCTTAGTTGCTCCGCGGCATGTGGGATCTTCCCAGACCAGGGCTCAAACCCGTGTCCCCTGCACTGGCAGGCGGATTCTTAACCCCTGCACCACCAGGGAAGCCCCCTCCTATATACTTTAAGTCATCCCTGGATTACTTATAATATCTAATATAATGTAAATGCTATGTAAATAGTTGTAAATACAATGAAAAACTGTGTAAATAGTTTCCCTCAAGTTCTATTTTTGGAATTTTCTGGAATTCCTCCTCCTCCCCTGAATATTTTCCATCGAGGTTGGTGGATGTGGAGCCTACAGGATATGGAGGGATGACTGTCCATATGTCTCTATATATGTAGATATGTATCTACGTGTGTTTATATATGTAGGTATGTGTATATGTATATCTGTTTATGTGTACACATCCTATATATGTGCGTACATATTTGTATGTATACACACACACACACACACACACACACACACACACACACACACATCTTTAGAAGGTTCCTATTTCAAGGTCCCAAAGTCTGGTTCCTTGAGGGACTCGACAGGGGCGTACCCAGGCCTCCCTCCCTGTGGGCCCTTGAACGAGCTAGTTACCTAACTTGAGTGCCATCTTCCGCCTCACACTTGTCGTCCACCTCGTAGGGTTATTGTGAAGGTCAAAGGAGGTAAAAAGTCACAAAGGTGTCCGTCACAACCCCAGACGCTCATCGTGATCACTCAGTAAAGGTTAATGCCCATCTCCTTTGAACTCTTTGGAAAGAAAATGATTCATGCCTCTAAGTCAGGCCAGGTTTGTTTCTTTTAAGTGGAAGAGGTCCATTTCATAAACAGATGAGCTGAAATGGCTGAGATTTTGTTAGGGTCGGAAGAAGCGCAGGAGGCCTCGCCACGTCGGCAGTCGCCCCGCCCAGGGCAGCCGTCAGAGTTCTGCGCAGCAGGGAGAGGGTGAAGGCTACACTTTCCTCTCTTTATTCTCTTCCACACATGCCCAGGCAGTCAGTTCAAACATGTCATTGTCCAGCGTGAAGCGCAGCAGACCGTAATGGCTAAAGAGCCCACGCTGCGGAGTGAGCCCCGCCTTCAGCTTTTCTCACCCCGGGAGAGGCCAGGAGTCATGTGGGGTGGGGAAACCCAGGAGGAAGGCCAAGGGCACCACCTCCTACGGACCCAGCGGGACCTCGTCATCCCCGCAACCTCGCAGGTATTCGGACGGAAACCGGCACCGGTCGTGACAAATATTTAGTAAGCCCCACTCTGCGTCTGGTTTCTGCGTATAATGAATGAGGTGGCAGAGGTTTTTGAGTTAAAAGGCCTAAAATCTATTTAACGCCTTGGGTGGGCATCAGAATTAGGTGACAGGTGAATCATGCAGAAGTTGAGGCAAGAAACGGCCTCGTGCCGGAGTGAATACAAGCGCTGAGATGCGTCCCTGGGTCATTTCTTATGCTTTACAGTCAGCACGTTTCTGGGGACTCTGTGTGTGCCTACCGGGTCAATGCTTGTTAGTTTATTGTGTGGAGGATTTTTGAGTTATATAACCTGTTCTCTGCTCTAGAAACGTGCAGAACGAGTCATAATGTGGATAGTGTATGAAGAGGTCTGCGTTTGCAGGCTGAGGAGAGGTTTACAGGATGGGAGACAAACGTGTGTGAGCAGCCTCTGTAGGTGAGGGGCAAGGGCAGCCGCTCTTCCCCGGAGGACAGAGCCGTCTGTTTCAGGTCCCGGTGACTTGGGGTCCCCTGAGTGCATCCATGCCTGGCAAGCCCAGGATATTGCCTACCTTCAGCGTGGGCGCAAGTCAGCAAAAGCAAAGAGGCCTGGGTTTGGCATAATTTGCCAGAGGATGGTGCCTGTCGTCAGAATTTCTAGATTCTTTTATCCTGGGAGGCAGTTGGAATGGGCGGGGGAGGGATGAGGGTGACAGTGCTGCCTCTGTAAGCATTCTCACCTGCAGAATGTAGGGGGTGGACTGTCCAGCTTGAGCTCAATGCCCCTTTTCTTCCCTTCCCAGGGCTACGTCCTCCCTTGGCTATTTCTCATTTATTCATTCAACAAACATTAACTGGTGCTGGGTGCTATGCAGAGCACTGCAGGGCAAGACAGGCCCTGTCCCCCTGTTGGCTCTGACCAACGTGGCCAGCAGAGAGTAGGAGAGACATAAATAAGCAGGTGGTTACAGTCTAGGGGGGTCAGTGACATGCAGGCCAAGACCTGAAGGATCTAAAGATGCTGGGCAAGGGTCTGAACAGGAGGACTGGAGGAGGGTGGAGAGTATTCCACAGAGGCCCGCAAGTGAGGGCGCAAGTGGGGCACGTTCTATCAGGGCTCAAGTTCCTTCTGTTCTCTAATCCATAAACCAGGAAAGGGTATGGTGGAGAGCCATGAAAATAGGCCGAAACAGGCAGGAGAATGGAGGAGATTCTTTTCCTCTATTATTCTTCCCTGCTTCCTTCCTCCCTCCCTCCGTCCCTCCCCTCCCCTCTCCTCCTCTCCCTTCCACTCCCTTCCTTCCTCTCTTTCTTTTTTATTTTGAAACCACTCAATCTATAAACACTTCGTCTAGCATGGAAATATAGGGACCCAAAAGAACCAAACACTCCCCCAGTGGAGCCCTCTCAGACATGGTGGGTAGGGGTACCAGGTGGTCCTCCAATGCTTGCAGGCATCAGAATAACCTGGCGGGCTTGTTAAAAAACAGTCTGCTAGGCCCACCTCTGGAGTTTCTGTTTCAGTGCATCTGGGTCGAGCCCAAGAATCTGCATTTCCAGCCTGTTCCCAGGGGTACTGATGCTGCTGATGGGTGGACCACACTCGGAGACTCTCTGACCTACACCCTCACTGCCCTAACTGTAGTCCCAGACCAGCAGCTGGAGCATCACCCGGGAGCTTATTAAATATGCAGAATGTTGGGCCTGAGCCCAGGCCTCCTGAAGCAGAAGCTGCATCCTAACAAGACCCCCAGGGGGTTCACAGGCACGTGGCAGCTGGAGAACCTGCTCTAGACGTCCAGAGCCCTTAGCCCCACACTTTGAGATGCTTCCACTAAGCAAAATAGCCGTCCATGAGCTCTCCCTCCACGTCCTGGCCCTGTGGTGCTGAGGCAGGACAGTGCCCCCTCAGTGGCCTTGGGAACAGGGGATAGGAGGAAGGAGATCCCGTCCACGATAGGAGAGACCTCGGCCTCTGAGTGACGTGTAGTATGGGCACATTTCCACAGCCCCCATGGAGCTGTCTTTTCAATGGTGCTGCTGAGTTACATCCTCCTGAGCTCACAGAGAAGCAGAGGCTGGACCCCATTCTGGACAGAGCTGCAGCACCAGCTGGAGACTCCACCTGAGGTCCTCCACTTCGGTTAGGCCCTTTCAGAAATGTTCAGTCTTGGATCCAAAATATATAAAGAACTTTTATAGATCAATAATAAGAAGAGAAACAACCCAATAAGATGATGGGCAAACGATCTGAACAGACATGTTATGGATCATATGTGAAATGCCAATAAGCACATGAAAATGTGTTCAACATCACGAGTCAGTCAATGAGTAAATGCAAATAAAGCCGTATGGGATATACCACTACACTACACCCATTAGAATGGCAGACAAACAAGTAAAGCAAAATAAAACTACACCAACAAAGCACTGAGCACACCAAGTATTGGTGAAGATGAGAGGCAATTAGAATCCTCATTCACTGCTGCCGGAAATGTAAAATGCCACCCTCACTTTGGAAGATAGTTTGACAGTTTCTTAAAAAGTTGAACGTATACCTACCATATGACACAGCCCTTCCACTCCTAAGTATTTACCCAAGGAAATGAAAACTTCTGTCTACACAAAGACCTGTACACAACTGTTCATGTCAGCTTTATTTGTAGTAGCTCTGAACTAACAGCTCTGAATTGAAAGCTCTAAAGAATAAAGTCAATTATTAAAAAATTTAAAAACCTATGAGTTGGGTATTACCTCATTTTACAGGTAAGGAAACTGAGGTACAGACAGGTAAATAACCATGTCCATCTATATGAGCATGGATAGACATACTGTAGTACAGCCATATCACAGAATACCAGTCAGCTATAGAGTGAAATGCTCTACTATACACACAGCAACATGGAAGAGTCGTAAACTAATTATGCTGAGTGAAAGATCGCAGACTGAGAAGAGCACACACTGCAAGACTCCATTTACATAAAGACTAGGATATGGAAAGTCATCCATGACGACAGAGCAGGTGAGTGGCTGCCTGCCAAAAGGGGTGGAAGGAGGGATGGCAAAACGACGCAAGGAACCTTTGGAGGATATGGAAATGTTTGTTTTGGTTGTGTTGCTGGTTTCATGGTTGTATAGGTGTGTCAGGCTGATGGATCGTACACGTTTTTTTTTTAAACATCTTTATTGGAATATAATTGTTTTACAATGGTGTGTTAGTTTCTGCTGTATAACAAAGTGAATCAGCTATACATATACATATATCCCCATATCCCCTCCCTCTTGCATCTCCCTCCCTCCCACCCTCCCTATCCCACCCCTCTAGGTGGTCACAAAGCACCGAGCTGATCTCCCTGTGCTATGTGGCTGCTTCCCACTAGCTATCTATTTTACGTTTGGTAGTGTATATATGTCCATGCCACTCTCTCACTTCATCCCAGCTTACCCTTCCCCCTCCCCGTGTCCTCCAGTCCATTCTCTATGTCTGTGTCTTTATTCCTGTCCTGCCCCTAGGTTCTTCAGAACCATTTTTTTTTTAGATTCCATATATATGTGTTATATGTCATTTGTGAAATCTGACCCCCTGCCTCCTTACAGTTTTGAGCTCCTCTCCTTGCATTATGTGATTCCCTTGTACGACAAGCACATCAAATGCTCTTGAACATTCCCAGGCTATTTTGTCATTCCCAATGTGACTCTTAATGGCATGGGTGGGAAGGTGCCACACTCACCCTTCCACATTCTCCTGCTTCTACAGGGGCTTGAAGTCTGCAAACCACACTCTCTCCCTTCTGGGTCTGCCAGTGCCCCACAGAAGGGGACTGGAAGTCAGGAGGAGGAGGGGACCCATCAACATCAGTGGCGCCTTTGCCAGCGGCAGGTGGCGAAGTGCGACTGCAGGCAGCTGTGGCTCCAGCTGTGTGGCGGTAGCTTCAGTGGCACCAGCAGGCATGGGGGCTCCTGATTGCCACCAGCAGCAGCGGTGACAGCTCCTCCAGCAGCAAAGCCGAGCCTGCAGGCTCCCCTGGTGGGGAGGCGGCAGCACCTTTTTGATCTTTGGGTACCACCGCCTTCTCCTTCGGGCTCCTTCACCCACACCAAACCTTTTCTCATCTTTTCTTCCAGCCCATGTACCGCCTCTACAGTCAGTTCTGCATTAGATCTTTTTCTCCTCAAAATATCCCTGGGGGGCTCGTTTTCCTGAGTGAACACTGATCCAGGCAGTTATTTTGACCAGTCTTAGACCATTCTGAACCAGGGGCTGAGATCTATGTGATTCTATTCTCTTAGCTTCCAAGTTTTGTTCGGCATCTCTGTGTACTCTTCTTTTAATGACTAAGGACCATTCATATTATTATTTCAGGGTAAAATTTTTTAAGGCAAACAATCAAGAGGTGATGGACATATCAATAAACTGCAGTAATTAAGCCCGGGAAGACAGCATAGGACAGTGAACAGTGATGGAGATCTGAACCTGATCTCAGTTATGACATAGCTCTGTCCTTATAATCAGGAGGTTAGCCACTAGGCAAGTTTTTTCAAAATGTGACACTGGATCTGTCCACTGATTTTATTGTGTAGTGAACTTGATGAGCTGACATCAGTTGCTCTACTGATTTTCCTTAATCTATACTCTATTTCAAAGTCAGACAGGACGGGTGATATGAATACCATTTACTTTTGGAGAATCAAGCAGGGAATGAGTGATTAAGTGGTATGTTTTGAGTGTACATGTATATATATTATTGTGAGTATATGTTCTAGGTGAGATGATTTTTATTATGAATAAGAATAACAGCATAAAGAACTAAAAAAGACTTAAACAAGAAAGATGTTTATTGGGCTATATGACTGGAAGTCCAGAGATAGGGCAGGCTTCAGTGCTGGCTTAATACAGGGGCTCTTGCCCCATTTTCCTGAGATGCTCTTGGCTTTGCTGGCCTCTGTGGGTGGGCTTCTTCTTGGGTGTGTAGCACTGGGCTATGTCTAGAGAAAGAGAGCAATGATTGCTTCTGGAAGCTTGAGAAGCCCCCAGAAAAGTCTTTTCTCATGTTTCATAGGTCTGAATTCAGTCATATGCCCATGTGGAACAAATCACTGGAAAGGGATGGAAATGACATTACCTTTGCAACATTCTGACGCTGGAAATGAGATCAGATTTCCTATATGGGCTGCATGGAGGAGAGGGTGTTTCCTTGAAGGAAATCAGGATCCTCTTAGGGAAGAAGAAGGTTAGGGAAGAGACACTTGAATAATGAAGACTATGGGACGGCAAAGTGGTATTTACAGTTATTAGACCGTTCTGATGCTGAAAAAAAATCTTTCCATGTTGTTGATTTAACTGATGCCTTACAGTTTTTTATTCATTCAACCAACACTTATTGACCATTAAATCCGTGCTTGGTACTATGCTAAATGCTGGGGATACAAAGAATAATAAAAGGAATGTCTTATCCCTTGAGGATTTTACAGTCTAGTGGAGGAGACATATAGGTGAACGAAACTATTATGAACAATATATGAGACAGTTGTTGAAGAGAGGTAAAGCAAAGTTTTAGGACAACTCAGAGGAAGGAGCAGCTACATCTCTGGTGCAGGAGGCTGAGGAGGAGAGTAGACGTCTGGGAAGATGGGGCATCCTAGTCAGAAGGAGCAGCATGTGAAATGGTACAAAGGCATGGAAGATGGTGAAATGTTCTAGAAAGTCCGATTACCTGTGTGTGCATGAAACAGTGAGCATGTGGGAGATGGTGAGGGATGAGAGGGCCTAGAATTCAGGTCTTGGAGAGACTTGGACTTCATCCTGTACATATCAGGACTCAGGAAATTTGGTAGGTAGGAGGGCCATGGGGGATAGGAGTAGAAAGTCTGTTCTGACTTGGTGTGGAGAATAAACTGGACGGGGCGAGCCTGAAGGCTGAGACGTTCTTTCAATAGCCAGGTGAGAAGTAAAAGGCAATGAGAGCCTGAACCAAGGAAGGGATGGAGCGACTGCAGCAGAGGGGACAAATCAGAGGGAGACGTAGAAGGAAGAATCATGAGATCCTGGTGATGGCTTGGATGGGGAGGGGATGGGAGGGAGAGGGCATGGCAATTCCAGTGGCAGCCAGGAATATGAGTGGGAGAGGGCTCCAGCAGTAAGCAGGACAGGGTGGTGTATTTGAGACAGATGGTCAGGAAAGGCCATTCTGAAGAGGAAACATTCAAGCTGATACCTGAATGGAATCACTGAACAAGGAATGCAGATATTTCATGCAAGTAGCTGGCCATTTCTCAGGCTGCTTTGCCTAATAGCTATAAGAGCTATGGAGGCAGGGCTGGGAGGAAGATGCTAACTGGCAGGTAAAGGCATGACCTCCCCTCTCTTCCTGCGGTCTGTGGGTAGCAAATCTATCCATCTGTGAACTCTGGTGAGGCTTCTGGCCCTGATGGTGAGTGTGCTGGAGACTGGCCCTGATGGTGAGTGTGCCTCCAGCCATGCCTCCTCCTCCCTCCCACCCCTGATTCTGACACAGAACCCTCCAGGTCTTCCTTAGGGCTTGGCTGTACTTGGGATCTAGCCACAGGGAGTTCCACTTGGTGCAGATGCTGCTTCTGAACACTAGGGGGCTCTTGTGAGAACCTGAATCGGCCTGGATGACATCTAGGACAAGGCATAGTCTGAGGCGTCCACATCGTACAGGATGTGATGAAAGGGACTGAAGCATTAACAGCTTATTCAAGCTCAAATTATACTTTTAATCTGAGATCAAAAGACACCTCATCCAATAAATTCAATGACCAAGACAAAATCTCATAAAGGTCTCATTTCTCTACTTTTCTTTACTGATCTTGGTCTTGAATTATTTGTTGAGTGAATGAATGGATGAATGAATACTTAGGCAAAATTCCAGGAGAACTTTCAAAAGGGGGTGAGGATGGGAAGTAAAGCAATTGTTGTTTTCCTATACTTGAGGCAAGTCCCATCTGAGCATTATTCTCTGTCTACTTAATGACCCCTTGCTCTTTTCAATGATGATTTACTCACAGACCTTTACTGGCTTCTTAATAATAAAAGCCTCCTCAGAAAGAGTGTCTCAGAAACTGAAGCATGTGGCCACTTGAACACTCTGAGTTTTTGAAGACATTGGAAAGGTATTGTCTTGCTACTTCACTGTCCAGGAAGACTTGTAAGACAGAGTTTATGCTAGCAAGGTTTGGATGATAAAATATAAAAGAACAGTAAGTCCAATGGGAAAAAGGGAGAAAGGCTACTATTTTGGGATAAAAGCATCTTTTAAAAGTCTTATTATTTTAAAAGGGAATATGCTGTTCATTTTTTGAACGAGGTTATTCTTTGGTGCCGCTGTCTCTTTAACATCTTGGTGTGCTAAACCGGACCTGTACCAGGCAACATGTCTTAGATTGTTGGCCTGAAATTGCTGTCTTCTTGCTGCTGCAATCATCTACTGTATCTTAAGGTAGCAGGTTTATGTTAGCACCAATTTAAATAAAAAAGAAGAATACAACAGGCCTGAAGACAGTCTGTTCTCCATGACTGTTGTTACCATATTCTGCCATCGGATGTAATTCTTCACATCCTGGTCCATGGGGAATGGGCAAGTGAAGACGAAAGTTGCAACCCTCCCCCGCAAAATTATGTTCCGGCCAGTAGGCAAATTTGGTAAATTCATTGTTTTGCCATCCTAAAAATAACACCCGTGAAGGCTTTCATCTGTCATGCCACTAGATGTCACTAAATACCTAGCTGCTTAGAACAGTTGAGTTGGAGGATTTACCAACCGTTGCTCCCTTCATTCTATTAGTATTTTAAAACTCTATTTTGTACTGTATACATTTTCCACATCATTATTTTTTTTCTAAATCTTTTACGTTTATGTGAAATTCATTCTTAGGAACACAGCTTCATCCTATTTGACAGTAAGCCAGCTTATTCTTTGGGTAGGAATAACTCCTCTGGCCCATCCTCTGTGTGGCAAGTGGATTCACATTTCATTTGCTATGAAAATATTGTGGTAAAAATGTGCATGGTTCTGTTTTTGACATTGGTGGAATACTTGTTCTCCAATGCATTTTAGCTGATCAAGCGCAATGTGAAAAAACCGGAAGCTTGATTGCTTGCTTATAATTTAGTCTCCTCAGAAAGCATGAGGCTCTCCTAGAGATCATCGTGGCCATCTGGGGCCTTCCAACAGGGCCACCATGGAAACCATCTGGGGAGAGTGAAGAGCCTGTTCTGGCTTAAAGACTCTATAGAAAACGTCTTTGCTAAAACAAAACCCGTTTCTTTGATGCCCCTTAATCCCTTTATCTTTCTCTAGGATTCCTTGTCATATTTTCTGTGACAGCTCTCAGGGTACCAAGGCCAGCAGCATTTTCTATGCCTTGGGAATATCTATCCCCATCAGTAATTCAGACAGTAGGAAGGAGAACTTGTCGTGTGTCCTGGGGGATGCTTCAGTTGTGCATTTGATGTTGACTGTTTTCTTTGTCATGAAGAATGGAATCAGGGGTGCATGGATCATACAGTCTAATGATAAAACTTGGGAGTTATGTCAGGCTTTACAATTTCCAGAGCACTTTCACATCTATCACCTCACTTTATTCTTGCAACCATCTGTTAAGGAAGGCAGGATGGGTGTTTTTATTTCTGTTTCACAGAAGAGGAAACAGAAGCTCAGAGAGGTTAAATGGCTTGCCCAAGGTCATCCAGATATAAGGCAGAGTTGTAACACTCACTTGCATTTCCAGGCTCCTGACACACCCCTCCCCCACCCCATCCCACCAAGCTGCTCTCTACAGTGGAATTGTTAGGGGCAACAAGAAAATGCAATTCTAGCCAGGCTGCTTCCACAAAGCTGGCGAAGAATCAAAGATCGGGTGCTGGAGATTTCAGGGCAAGAGTGGAGGAGTCCTCGTCCCTCTGCTGCCAACTGCCCCCTTCCCAAGGCACCTACCCAAGGCACACCATCATCTGAGTGCTTGACCGGCGCTCCTTGCTGAAACTGCTATTTAAGAGATGGGAAAAAGCTGCAGAGTACAGAGGAAGCTTATAAAAATACTTTCACGATGGTAGGGTACTTTGGAAGAAAAGAGTTCACGATCTAGAGCTTATTTCATGTAGAAAAGCAAAACTGAAAAGAGAATTTGTATATTGTTGTCAAGTCAAAACCCAGAACTTATCCTCTCCTTGGAGTGTAAGAGGGGGTGGAAAGGATGAAGAAGACGGAGGTAATGGAAATGATACCAGGGGCCTGTGGGATGAATTTCCTGCTTTCCCAGACCAAGAGGGTCAGGAATGGGTGTGGGAGAGGCTCTGGGAGACTTCTTTTGTCCATATCAGGGGGTTACTGCCTGACCAAAGTATATCTATAAAGCATTTTGCTAAGCCTGATGGAAAACACTAGCTAATCACTAAAATAATCTGTTAATCTGTTGAGTGGTGGAGTCCCTTTCCTGATGAATAGAGACTTCAAAATATATTGCTTAATCAATGATGACAACTGGGCTAATTTTCAGTTGCAGCTGATAATTTACTGAGAGTGGAGCTGTAATGTCCCACTTATAAGCCATAGTTGGAACAAAAGACACCTGCCTGCTATTATTTCAGAAAGAGTTCCTACCCTCAAAATCCATTTGTGAATTCCAAAGCAGCTTGCTTTCAGGGTACATTCTGAAACACTGGTCTTTCCACCAGATACCTAATTATTTCTAAGGTCCAGCCTGAGTGCCATTTGAAGGCAGCAATGTTTGCCTTTGCTTTCCCAGGTTGGTTTTGCAAGACTAGCCCCTCAGTTCTCATTAGAGCCAGTGCTCCTTGATCTTGGCTGCACGTGAAAATTGCTTGGTGAGCTTTTAAAAATTGCCGATGCCCAGGCTCCACCCCCAGATGTTCAGATTTAATTGGTTGAGGTGGAGCCCAGGCACTGGTATTTTTAATAAGTGCCCCAGATGACTGTCATGTGCAGCTAGGGATGAGAACCACTGTGTTAAAGCATCTCAACTGGAGGGGCTCCTATATAGGAAGCCCGTCTCAGGTACGGGTAACTGAGAATCCTGGTGAGCATAGCTTTCCATTCTCCTTTTTTTTTTTGCTTTGTTTCAGTGACAGAAACTTTATCCACTAATCAGTAATTATTTTATTTATTTAAAAGTTCAATCACATTTAAGGGCTAAATTGAAATATATACCATCTCCTAGAAAAAATTTGTTCCACAATTTAATCTGGTGTTTCTCAAAGTGTATTATTTTTGATCATTCATATCAGAATATGGGGTGGTTGTTAACATGCAGGTTCCTGGGCCCAGTTCCGGACCTACTGAGTGGAGCACTCTGGGTGGAAGCCCAGGAATCTGCATTGTGCTGCATTGTGGCAGTTGTTCCAGGGACTCTTTGTGAGAGTCAACAGCAATAATTAACTGTTTTTTTTTTTTTTTAATTTATTTACTTTTGGCTGCGTTGGGTCTTCGTTGCGGTGCGCGGGCTTCTCGTTGCGGTGGCTTCTCTTGTTGCAGAGCACGGGCTCTAGGCGCGCGGGCTCGCGGGCTCTAGAGCGCAGGCTCAGTAGTTGTGGTGCACGGGCTTAGTTGCTCCGTGGCATGTGGGATCTTCCCGGACCAGGGCTCGAACCCGTGTCTCCTGCATTGGCAGGCGGATTCTTAACCACTGTGCCACCAGGGAAGTCCCTACTTAACTGGTTTTAATTAATATTAACACTGTTTGTCCTGAGAGCATTAGTGAATCTTAGTACTTATAGTGTTTTGTTTTTGTTTTTTTCCAATTGCAAGGCTTCTAGCCCTATAGGCCTCCATCACTTCTCTGTCAGAACCGTAAACTATTTTTCTGTATAGGCTGTTTGCTAATGAGAGGGATTGCCTGATTTAATCTTTCTGGCATTCCTGACCAGCTAAAAGGTCCCTTGTACCTTTCACCAATTCTGTCACAAAGCAGAAAAAGAAAAATGAAGTAGCAGCATGACGTCACTGGTCTGCTTAAAAACCCCATGATTGTCTATTTCCAATTAGCAGTTTCCCTGCCGGCAGGCCTCTCAGTCTTTCCAAGCTTGCCCTGGTATCAGGTATCCAGCGGCTTAGTGTTTGTTGATTTATTTGCATCGGATAGTCCCGTAATAACTATCTCTCACAGGATCAAACACTTCTGCTTTTGGGCACAGTTTTCTCTCAAGAGTTCGGAGTTACAAAGCCAAGCTCTACCCATGATGTTGAAAACCGATTTTAGAGAATACAGTGTAATTGTAAAGTTGCTGTAAAAGGGTTTCTCCACGCAGATGAAATCTTGCAGATTCCTGCTTTGCTGTCGTCCTTCTCCTGGTTCTGGTCTTCCTAATAGCAAACAGATTCTGGGTGGGTGCCTTACTCACACTTCTACCCTCATACTTTTCCAAAACCAAACTGCCTTGTATCCAATTCCCAGTTACACTGAAGAATTAATGTGATAATATCTGAATCAAAGAGTCAAATTGAACACATGCTAAGAGACCCTATTCCCATATCAAACATACAGAAATGCCAGAAAAATAAATTATTCAAAGTCAAATTAAGAGGAGCCAAGCAGAAATCTTGAAAACGAGAAGCAGTCATTGACCTAAAAAGCTCAGTAGATGGGTTATGGGATAGTTTAGACACAGATAAAGAGAGAGAATTAGTATTTGGAGGATAGAACTGACATAGTTTTCCCTGCGTACAGAGAGATCAAGAGATAGAAATATGACAGAAATTAGGAGACATGGAGGATATGATGAGACACTTCAACTTATATCGGATAGGAACTCTGTAAACAAAGAATATGACAATGATGGAAAACCAAGATTCAAAGAAGCAATGGCCAAGTCTTTTCTGAATATGAAGATATAACATTTTAGAAAGAAAAAGTCAGAATGCCAAGGATTAAAAAGGAAAAAAAATCCTTCAGTAGATTTCAACTGTGGTAGAATGGCGGAGTATAAAATTGTAATATCCACCACAATTACCTACAAGGCAGCGGCCATCAGACTAACAGAAGACTTCTCATCAGTAGATGTCTTCTTCCGGAAGACAATGGCTATTGCTCTGGAACACTCTACCTCAGAATTTCATATCCAGCTGTTAAGAACTAACAGCTGTTAGTTAGTTCTATCACTGCTTTATTCATTCACTGCTTTATTCATTTGATAGAGTTTGGTGGCTTCAATCACTGCTTTATTCATTTGATAGAGTTTGGTGGCTTCCAGAGATTAGTGGTGAGTGAGGTCCACTTCTGTACAATCTTGCCACCAAGTAGGATGTTATAATGAAAGCAAGTCTCAGATGGAATTCTGTCCCGCTCCCAAACATTTTTGGTGAGCAGGTACAAATAACAGTCATACCTGTTCTTATAAGGTCAAGGAAATTCTAGTTTGGCATCCTCTAGGCATTTCTGCCAATGCCTTGCATAAAATATGTCATGGAGGCAGATGTGACATTATTCTAGAAGAAGGATATTCTTGTTGGATCAAATGACAGAGTCCCCATTAAATGGTGGAACACAGGTCAAAACGGAGAAGGTGCTGGGCTGGCCCAGTTCTATACCCTGTTTACACAGGAACAGAGTAGGTGTCTATGCAATATTTCTAACCATTCCACGTAGCTTGACCACCAATTATTTCATCGATGAGAAATATTTCTATAAAATTATCATAATTAACATGCTCTCTCTGTGGTTTTGGATAGCGGTCTTTACAAGGCTTGCAGAAGCTGCCTCTGGGGGGTCTTGAATGCAACCTTTTAAATTCAAATTCTCGCTAACCACTCTTGGAGTGTTTATTATTGATTAGGGTGTTTCCAGTCTTAACCAACTGTGACCATAGATTAAAACTAGCATACATTCATAGATACATGTCATGCTATTTCTGCTGAAACATTTAAAAGTAAATTATAGACTGTATAGCATCAGCCAAATAATATTTTTAAGAATGAGGGCAAAATAAGGACATTTTTGTTTTTGTTTTCCGGTACGCGGGCCCTCACTGTTGTGGCCTCTCCCGTTGCAGAGCACAGGCTCCAGACGCGCAGGTTCAGCGGCCATGGCTCACGGGCCCAGCCGCTCCGTGGCACGTGGGATCTTCCCGGACCGGTGCACGAACCCCGTGTCCCCTGCATCGGCACGCAGACTCTCAACCACTGCGCCACCAGGGAAGCCCAATAAGGACATTTTTAAGCATAAAAGAACTTGGAGAGTTTACCACTTACTGATAGAAAGAACTAATAAAGAATGTCCTAAAGCAGGAATGCAAATAAACCCAGAAGGAAGGTATGGAATGCAAAAGCAAAGCAATTTATGTACTTGTTTAAAAGCAGGTGCAGGGCTTCCCTGGTGGCGCAGTGGTTGAGAGTCCGCCTGCCGATGCAGGGGACACGGGTTCGTGCCCCGGTCCGGGAAGATCCCACATGCCGCGGAGCGGCTGGGCCCGTGAGCCATGGCCGCTGAGCCTGCGTGTCCAGAGCCTGTGCTCCGCAACGGGAGAGGCCACAACAGTGAGAGGCCCGCGTACCGCAAAAAAAAAAAGAAAAAAAAAAAGCAAGTACAATTTTGTAACTAAAATTCTGGTCATAAAAACAACAAAGGGTTGAGACTGGGTAAGTTTGGGAGGGAAGTTAAAGCAAGCAAACATTTGGGAGGTGGAACACAGGTAGCAAATAACTCTAGATTTAGTTGCAAAAATATGTATTTTAAAATCTCAAGGATGACCACTGAAAAATAGAAGCATAAAGTGAAATCAGGAGTGAAAAATAAAGGATTCTGAGTGTAAAATTGTAGGAAAAATGGACTGAGTATCTGCTAAACTCATGGTAGTAATTTTCTGGGGGTGAAGGTTGGGGAGTGAGACTAAAGATGAGGGGGATAAGGCTTGTGAAAAAAGAGACAGCAAACAAAATGATTAATTCTGCATGGGGGAGGGGAATACAGACTTTAAAATATGACTTGCTATTTTTTGTATTGTTTACAAAACTAAGTCTTAAAACAAGAAAAACACACGTTGCAGCTTTGAATCAACTTAGGTGTAACCGATGGGAGGCAATCAAAGGCTTGGGGGCAAGGCACGTAGACTGAGCCCCTCAAGGGCAAGGACCCAAGGTTTTAATCATTGTATTAAGCTCATAGTAGGTGCTCAGTTAATGCTTATAGGTACAGATTTGACTCTAAATGCTCACCCATTTGATTCCTGGGAATTTCAACCCCCCTGAACAACTTTCTTTCTCAGAAGGTCCAACGTTGCTCTTGTCACTCTCTGCTGTTGCCTTTCTTGATCTGACCTTCCTGGGGTCCCTGCCCCAGCACACCCCAAATTGATTAGAGCTCTTTTTAGCTCATCTCAGAATATCAGGCCTTCAAGTGTTTTCAAATGGTTCATGCCCTCAGAAACTTATAAACCCCTGTACTGAGGACTGTAGAACAAATTCCTGGGAAGATTTGAGGAATGCATCCTCAAAACCATTCCTCTCCAGTGCTGACCTATGCCTGAAGCGAGGGGTGAGCTCCCTGCCTTTCTAGGTGTTTATGGCAGCCCTCATCTCCCTCTGTAAAAGTGTTGTCATCCTGGTGTTCTAGGGCACTGACCAGGGCTCCCAAAATGCCTTTCTCTGTGACTCCAATAGAACCTTCACTACTGGAGGAAGAACTTTCTACCGCTTAGGGTATCCCACAAAGAAATGAGATACTGCAGGGAGTGAGCTTCAGGTAGCTGTAGGTGGTCAAGCTGGATGGCCACCTGTGGGAGACAGGGTTAGGCTGGAAGTTCTGGAAGTTTCCTTCTAGCTCTGAATTCAAAGATTCTGGGATCATTGGTGCTAATCTCTAGAATCAGGTTTACCCCTAGAAAACATGTTTGTATGTTAATAGATCTCTAATCCACACATGCATGCCTCATGCAAAGAAGAAACTCTGTTGGTAGTGATTCGGATCCTCGTACCGCAAAACTGCCCAGGGACTCCTCTGATGGAAAGCTATTTGCTTTGCAGTTAGCAAAGGGGATGAAATCTCCCTGAACTTTTTGTTGAGCTATCCAGAAATTACACTTATTCCACTGTTCCTTGAAATTTAAAGTCACGTGGCATCCATCTAGTATTTATTACATGCCACCTTGCTTTATGAACTGTTTTTAGGTGTCCAGATTTTGTCTCAATTCACTTAGAAACTTCTAGAGGGAGGCACTGTGTCTTATGCTTGGTATCATCCACAGTGTCTAGCAGATTTTCTACACACGTATGTGCTCAGCGATCCCTCATTGACTTATTGGCAAGAGCCAATATAGAACTTGGTAGAAATGGTCAAGGTTAGGCTCATTTTAAAGATGATATAGTCAGTGTGACTCTTCGACAAGAGCTCTGCTTTGATCTGTCAGTGTTTCTCTGCTCCTGTATCTCCACAGTCCACTTCTGTCATCTCCTGTATCACAGAATTGTATACATGCGCCCGTGCAAAGTACAAAATGGGATGATATTCAAGAATGAATTGTGGTAAAACAGCCCTAAATCAACCAGGAAGGCAGACACAACACAGAAGGAAAAATCAGAATAAAATTAAATATTCAAAGTAATGCCCCCCCAAAGCAGATGCTAAGACACGGATTTGAGTGCACATAGTTTATCTGGGAGGTCACCCCAGGTGAAGTGGAACACTGGGGAGGTGACAAGGGAGGAAAGGAGGGGGTGGGTGAAAGCCAGTCACCGCTGAAGGTACCTGGAGCTCAGTCTTGAAGGAGAACGTGGGAGACAGCATAGGACTTCCCTGGAGTTATCCCCAAGGGGGGCGAGGGAGTTGGTCTTGAGTCACCAATGCCCATCCACACTGGTTCAGCCTACTTCAGGGGCATTAACTTCCTGGTTCTCCCAGCTTCCCTGGGCGCCAGCTTAGCATGCTCCCAAGCTCAAAGGAAGACCCTCTTCAGTCAGACAGACACGGGTTCCCAGGGAGCAGTGTTTGTCACGTTGCAAGGAGTGCAGCTGAGGGGGCAGGGCAGGCTCCAGCAGGGTCCCCTGCAGGTGTGCGCATCAGGCTGCCCCAGGAAGTGCTAGTGTGAAGGCGGGGGAGACCCCTGTGGTCTTAGCCCACCATCCACCGCTCCTGGAACACTTGTTTGTCCCTGTCTAACAATTCCCAACCATAGCAAGTCAGCCTTGGCTCAGAGGCCAGCTCCCTGTGCCGCTCCTTTCCTGAGTCAGGGCCTCCGGCTGTGCACCTGAGCTCAGCACACCGAGATGGCTGAGAGGAGATACCGAAAGGAAGGCTGTGTGCTCTGACTGGTTGTCACCTCTGCTGAAGTGGTCTTTGAGAAGGTACAGTGCCCACAGGCATTTGCATTTTAACAGTTGACCCTCAGTCCCAGAAAAGTCTACAGGATTCAGGGGAGTGTATCTTTAAGACGAGATCTGGGTACCTTGAGTCCAGGGGGTGGGAAAGCGTTTGTGGCAGGGGCCTCAGGGACATCACACACAAGCAGGTGGACCTGGCTTGAGCCCCTCCCTGGTCCTCCTGACCATAGCCGCCATCTTCTCAGAGCAGGACACTTTAGGAAACTGTTCTCAGACAACGGAGGTGCAAGAGTCCCTGTCCCAGTGGCCCCTCCCCTGTCCCATCAACACTGCCACCCCTCTTCTGCGGGGAGGAGGCTTCTGGGAGGAGCTAGGCTGGGTAGGAGCCATACAGCCTAAAGGGTCTCAGACTACTTGGGTTTGCATCCCTGTTCTGCTGCTCACCAGCTGTTGGACTCTGGGTAAGTTAACTTAAGCTCATGCTATCTCAGTCTCCACATCTGTGAAATGGGGATAATAATGGTGCTTACTTCATAGGATTTCTGTGAGAATAAAATGAGTTATTTTATGAGGAGGGCTAAGAACTGCTAAGATTTCCTGGCACAGAATGTGCTTGTCAAATATATAGAATAGTAGTGTTGAGCGAATGCCAGGGGCATGGGGGCTCTAAGCAGCAGAGGAATCCGATAGAAGGGGCTCAAGCTGTACTCTGCTACCTAGAGGCTCTGTGTCCTTGGATGAGTTGTTTAGCTTCTTAAATCTCAGTTTCTCATATGTAGCATGGAGAGTATAATACCTGTACCAGGTAGTTGTGAGAATTAAAGGAGATAAGGGACCTAAAATATTTAGCACAGTGTTTGTCATACATAATAATCTTTCAATAAATGTTATATTTGTAGTGAAATGTCTCACTGAAGATATGTTGGGTTTTCATGAGAGATGAAATCCCTGGGGTGAAACTCAGGAGGTAGCTTTGTCCTTTTTGGGGACAGGGGGATGGGCAGGAGAGGAGAGAAGATGGAGTTGGCACTGGGAAGGGGAAGGGAAGGGGGAGGTGGGGGAGGGAACAGGGAAGGACATGGAAGGGGAGCTGGCGGAGTAGGTGAGGGCTCAGCTCCCTGAAGACAGTCAGGACAGCCCTCCTTGATTGTTAGGAGATCCACTGGATTTCAAAGCTGAAACAACAACAACAACAACAACAGCAACTCACCTTGACCTTGGAGGGCATAGATAACAGGGAACTGAAAGGGTCAGAGGGTTCTAGCCACATGAACTAATTCTGATAAAGAGCTCCTGAAACTTTGATGTCTGGGGAATGGGTGGAAAGGGAAGGCAGAATATTAGCTAAGAAGTGCTGTCCTGGGAACCCACGTTGGGGTGGGCATCCTTTGCTGAACTTGGCATTGAAGTCCACTGACCAAGGGTATTGGATCAGCACATGGTGGATGGGCATCTCAGGCTGTGGACAATCAGATTTTAACAGCTGCTCTGGTGGCAGCAAGAAGCCAGGGCAGGAGGGGACCACCTGGAGATCAGGGCTCTCCTTGCCCAGCGTGGAAGGCAGACTGGCCATTACTTGGAGGGTATAGTTAGAAAAAATACTGGACTTATTGCTATACGGTAGGTGGGTGATTGAGCCAGTTTTGTATTTATTTCAGAAAAGAGATTGAGGGAGGGAGGGAGAGAGCGAGAGTGAGAGAGATAGAGAGAGGGAGAGAGAGAGAGAGCAAGAGAGAGCTGTTTCCTGTTAGTGGAGCAGGTCTTTCTTCTTATGTCCTTTGGAGTAAAAATGGGGGAGTTCTTTCCTGCTGCCAGAGTTGCCCCTTCCCATGGGCCTTAAGTCAGGAAACGTGACTGTTCTGTGACAAGAGTCTAGGAGCTGCACCCCTCCTCACACAGGATACCCACAACAGGAACTTGTAACCACTTTGAGTTTCTATTACTTCTCCCATGTAATTATCACAACAACCCTGAGAATCGATATTTCTGTCCATTTTACAGATGAGAAAACTGAAGCCTAGAGAGATCTTGGAACTTGCTCCAGGTCTTAGGGGAGGTGGTGCTGTCTGATCTAAAATTCCACATTGCTTCCACTACCCCATTCTCCACCCTGCAAGATCTCTGTCTTTGTGTGACACGCTTCTAACGTTGGAATTGAATACAGTGGTAGTTCTATCACATGAATTAATTTTTCTTTATTGCTGCGAGTCTAGGCTTATTTAAGTCCATAAATAATACATAAATTGGTATGTTGAGCTGATTCCCACCTTTTTCAACAGCCTTCAGTTCTTCCTGAGATCAATAAAGCTTAAAAGAAAAGAAAAAGCCAGCTCAGCTTGTGTGTGGATCCTGGACGCTGCTCTAATACAGACCCCTTCCCTAGAGTTTCAGAAGCCATGCTTGACAGCTCAGCTTTCTTGTCACTAATGAGTTGGGATGTGATTGTGCATTCAAAATCTAATAAGGACTAAGCCAGTGCACTTGGATCCATACCACTGATTAAACATAGTTGAAAAGAAATTTCTTTTTGAGAGGACGTGTAAGAAGAGAGGCAGAGAGAGGTGGGTGAGGTTTCTTGTGTGTGCAGTGCTCCCTCTGAACCATGGCTGTGCCAGGGGCTGTCCAGCTTTCCACAGGGGACAGCAAGATTCAAATCACATAGATGAAATACAAGAAAAAAATAACCAAATACCAGGGGGGAAGGGTGAGGGAGAGGGATAGATTGGGAGTTTGGGATTGACATGTACACACAGCTGTATTTAAAATAGATAACCAACAAGGACCTACTGTATAGCGCAGGCAACTCTGCTCAATACTGTATAATAACCTGAGTGGGAAAAGAATTTGAAAAAGAATAGATACATGTATATGTATAACTGAATCACTTTGCTGTACTCCAGGAAACTAATGCAACATCGTTAATCAAATATGCTCCAATATAAAATAAAAATTTTTTTAAATTAAAAAAAAGGACTGGAAAAAAAATAACCAAAGAAGAAAAGAGCAACAACTCCACACAATGAGAAAAAACAACAATCTAACCTAACCCACTGGCTCAATTCATCATGTGGAAGAAACTACCCACTAAGAACCCAGATACTGGCAATCCAGATGGCGCTTGGTCCAAAGTGGGAAAAGCCACCCTCTCTAGGCACACGCAGCTCTACGTGGGCTGAATTTTAGGTCCACTTACCTCTCAACCAGGGCCCCTCGTGCAGGGAACTCCCCTCATAGCTGTGCATGGGGCCCTGAGGGTCCACAGGTAACCATGTCATATTTCCAGCCTTTCCTTTTGTCAGGTTTTCATTTTTTTAGAGGTTCAGTAGATACTTTTTTTTTAGGACTATGAGGCTGCGGCCTCTGACATGATATATAGATAAAAGATATCACAGGGGTAAGAGCTAGGGAAAGCTTTAACGAGAAGAGCTTAGACCATTTTCAAAGCACCTCCGTGGTGCATGGAGGGGCCCCAGAGCTGGCTGACCTCTGGGTGACACGCCGTGGGTGACACGCCGCAGGTGACTTGCCATGGCAGTGGACTGTTGCTCATTCTAAGGCCTCACTCTGATGAGCTGGGCAACCGGAGGACTGTTTGAACAGACCAAAGAAAAATATCAAAAGGCAAATTGGAGTTAGGGAGGAAATGAATAGCCCATGATCTCCAAGGGAGATTACAGAGGTAATGACAAAGCAGTCAGGTTTTAAAAGGAGCTGTTATTCCAAGAAAGGTAATTTTGTTCAACTTTTTTTTTTTAAATGAAAAAGAGGATGAAGAGATCAGCACCAGCTAAATCATCAATGTCAGATAAAAGATAAACCCTTCATTAGGAAACATTGCTCTGCATGTCCTTTTGACATTGAAGAATATATTTGATGTAAGGATCTGGGGCTTTATCAAAACTGTAATATGCTAAAATAAACAAAACCACCGTGTGTTGTTTTATTGGAGAGGAGCAGCTGTAAAGAAATGGAAGAGAACTTTCGAGATTAATAGTGTGTTTTCCCTATAGGAGCTTTGTTCTTTTTAATCATTTTTTAAGATCCGTACTTCTGAATGTTTGCACATTCGGCAAACACAGGCTTGGATAACGAGAGGGGCTGCCTTGATCCCCTAGAGATTCAGGTACAAACTCCCAACCAGAGTCTTCCACTGCCTGCAAAGCTTGGTTTCCTAAATAGGTTTCTTGCCCCAGACCACTGCTGAGACCTTGCTTCTGCCTTTGGAGGGTCCATTGACCTCCCACCATTCCTCCCGCCACCTTCCCAATCCCCCCATTCCACCCTGCTGCCTGCAGGCTCAGGGTGTCCTTCATTCTGGGACCAATGAGGAGGGATCAAAGAAACCCTCCCAAGAAGATGCAATTGGCCACTAGTCCTGCTGGCACCTGTTGCTTGGGCTAGGTCCCTGCCTTCCGTCTGCCGTCACACATGCCCTCGATCCCCCTTCCACCAGCCCAGGGCTGTGCATCTGCCAAGTCTCCCTGGGGCTTGTGCTGTGTCATGACCCCTACCTATGACTTCCCTAAGGCTGTTCCCAAACGCCCCCCGCCCCCCCCCCCCACACACACACAAGTGCAGCCTGTTCCCATCCCCCTGACAACAGCTCTGTCACTGGATTCATGACCCGGGCCGTAATTCTGTGGTCATTACTGTGTCAGCCCCCAGCTTCTCTGCACGCTGCTGACTGCTGGGTGTCCTCCTATAGTCTGTAGCTGTGCTCATGCCTCCGTCTCTGTCCTGGTCTCATGGACAAATGTGTTCCCTAGGTTACCAACTCCCTGGTCTCACTTATAAAACTCTGCTTCAGTCGTGGAGGTCATGGCTCATCGTTTTAGAGCTCTGCCATGAACACAGCACAGACACACGCCCTCTGTGCATCTGCTCCGCGCTCTGGTGGCCTAGACTTCTCATCCTTCGCTCAATGTGTTTTCTCGATCAGCATCTCCATTGCTCACAGTATATGCTCCCGTAGAGCTTCAGCTTCTGCCGGGCCCATCGAGCCTGTGTGTCTTCCCTGTCCCTCTCTGTGTGTCTCTTTCTGTCTTTGTGTCTATCTGTCTCTCTCTGTGTCTCTGTCTCTGCCTCTGTATGTCTGTCTCTCTGCCTCTATATATCTCTGGAGAGAGACATGTATAGACATTTGTTTATATATTTATGTTAATAAAAATATGTATTTATACAGACGTTCTATAGAGACATTTCTCTGGTGCTCTGGTACTACCCCTGGGACTTGCGCAGATCCCCAGTACTGGAACCATCCCCCAGCTGCCGTGGCATTGCCTGCTAACTAACAGCTCCCAGCTGCTCCTTTCTCTAGAGCATTATCCAAGGCCGTTAGGACAGCAGATCCTCCCATCCCAGGGGAGGCCCGTAGCCAGAGCCCTCCAGGCCAAGGCTAGACTTTTCTTGCGGTCGTAGCCTTTCTCAGCACCTTCCTCTTTTCTGTACTGCTCCACCTGCTCCCTCATAAGTTTTTCTTGAAGCGCACTCCCTCAGTAAACCATGTGTGCCTGAATCTGTGTTTCCGGCTCTGCTTCTAGGGAACATGACTTAGTCAGAAACTCAGTTTACTTCTTTGTGAAGTAGGAAGCTGGGTTAATGAGCTCTGAGGTCCCTTCCCACGCCGATAACCCTTGGTTCTTTTCCTGTGCATTGTCTCACTTCTATTTCGCCAGCAGACAAGGCTTAGAAGAAAACTAGCGATAAAACTGGAATGGCTGTGTTTCTGTGTAGCTTACAAGATAATTGACATAAGCTAAGGGATGTCTTAGCCAATTAGATTACAGCACTTACTTTGGTTGCCTCTGGCAATAGGATTTGGAGAAGTTCCAGGGGTGGCCACCATGGAGTGTTTTCATCAGCATGGGTACTGTGTGCACATGAAGTTCTTGGCTTGCTGAGCCATGCAGACATTTCAGGGTACAAGTTCCTGGAATGTGGACTTAGGCAGTCACTGATATCCGCCTGACCTGGTGCCTGGCGACAGCTAGGCAGACGTTTGAAAGTCTCACGTAGTCTTCACACGAGCAATCTGTGAATCGTTCAGAGCAATAGGCAGGCTGTGTTCCAAATTATTTGTATCTAGAAAATGTGAGTTGCACATGATTGTATTATCAACTATTTTCAGTCTTGGCCTGGGTCATGGAAGAACTGAAGATGAATTAGATCATCCAAGTCATGAACACAAACAACCCTGCAAAAGAAAGGATCTTCCCCCAAACTAAAATTCTTACAACATTGTTCCTCTAGCGTGACTGTTCTAGCCATACAGGGTCTCCCTTTTTTGTCCTTAAAAGTTAACAACATCTGGAGACTTCCCTGGTGGTCCAGTGGGTAAGACTCCACGCTCCCAATGCAGGGGGCCTGGGTTCGATCCCTGGTCGGGGAACTAGATCCTGCATGTGTGCCGCAGCTAAGAAGCCCTCATGCTGCAACTAAAAGATCCCGCGTGCCACAACCAAAATAAATAAATAAATATTAAAAAAAAAAGAAGTTAACATCTGCCAGAACTTTGTCACATGACCATTGTCAAGTAGCCATGAGCTACTTTCATTTAGGGAACCTCATTAAACTTATCTATTGGACATATGTTTTTTGGCCTGGAACTAAAGACCTGACTGCTCTCTTGTCTACTGACTTGACCTTATTAGCATAACAGGGCACTCAACACTCATGTGGCTGAACAGTCTGAGTCATCAATGGGAGATAATAATTATTCCCCAAAGGTTCAATGAGAGTTGCTTAGGGAACACTTAGAAGGTGCTTGCCACACCTCCGGTAGGGCTCCAAGCCAGTTCACAGTGTCCCCTGAAACACACACACCTAGCTGGGATTATGGCAACATTGAATTCAGAAGTAAGTGGTTCTCTGGAGCTTCTTGCTCCAGATCTGAATACAGTCTGAGGCAGAGACCTCCTCGGGAGATTGTTTTGCTTTGCTCTGTACTTTGAGCTCTTATGGATGGCTATGGTGGAAGAGGAAGGATTGTGAAGAATAAATATTTCCTTAAGGGCTTTATGCTAATAGCACTGCCTTTTGCCAGAGAGAGCCAAGGAGTAGACTGCAGGCTCCTTTTACCCTTTGCCACGTGCCCGCTGTGTTCCTTTTCCTAATATCCAGAACCATCTGTCTCCTAGGGTCCAGGACAGTTGGTCTGGAAGGGCTCACTGGAGCTAGGCCCTGGAGGCAGACGACCAGGCTCTAAAGACGAGTGTAAGCTTGCCCAAGTCAGCGTGCTTCCCAGGACATAGATTTCCTCATCTGAAACAGAAGAGGTTGAGGGAAAATGTCCCTTTGAATCAGAAAATTGTGTCATTTTAGACAAGGTCAAGCTCTGGAACCCAAGAACAACTTCCGTATTGATGAATGAAGAAACAGAGCCCAGTCACTTCTCCCAAGTCCCAAATCTGTGCTGAGAGTCACTCGGCATCACTACTTACTGAGCACCTACCAGGCTTGGTGTCCCTGGCCAGGCTACCCACCCCCGGCTTTGACGATGTTGGCAACCCAGAGTCAGTTTCAGGATTTAGTCTGAAGGTCAACTTTGGGGCTCTCTGGACAGTTCCTGGCACCCGATTTGCATGCATTCCTTGTGTCCAGTGTGGGTGGAGTCGGGGTGTAAAGGGAAACTAAACATTTTTAGAGTTCCAAATTCCTCATATACCTGAGTTAAGGGTAAGGGGTTCAATACTGCAGTACTCAGTTGGATTGGGGTGGCGATGTGAACAGGTACCCCGGGACGCTTGGCACTGGGCCTGTGCCCTGCTCAGACCACAGTGTGATGGAGATGGAGAAGGCTGAGGAGTGTGACACCAGGTTGCTGAAAGAAGGGTGTTCGGTGTTCCTCAGCATACTTCCTAGCGACGCTCTCTTTAAAGGGCTGTAGACCACTTCCTTAAAAGAGTTTGGTGACCTCTAGGCAGAGACTCTAGTGTGAGTTGCCTTTCAGAGATGAGCTGAAAGAATACTTAATTGGCTTACCAGGATGGAGTTAGAACACAGGGACCCAAGGGAGGACCTTTCCAAAGCACTTGCTGAGCAACCCTTTGGAGTATGGGGGTGTGGAGAGAGGAGAGAAAAATAGAGAAGTGGAAACCCAGAGACAGAGTTTGAGGAGACCTTCCTAAGTGAAGCTTTCCATCATCCCTTGGTTAAGTGTGTCCCTTTAAGAGAGAAAGAGGCCAGCTCCCCGTTGAGGTCTGCACACCTCTGGGGGAAAATAGAATTTTCTACCAATAAACCTAGGAGTTTGAAGATTCCTAAATTCTAAGTGGGGAAGTGATTCACAGTCAGACCCTTGAACTGAAACTTGAGTCTGAGTCCGGGTGGATGGGGTGAGGAGTGAGAATGGCCTGGATGTCTCACCTGAAAAAATGAGTTGTGGAAGAGAGCTTGAATCATCCAGCCCCGCCTCCCTTCCACCAGAGAAACCTCTCACACGACAGCTCAGACAGACGAGCAGACAGCTGCTGTTTCAATTCTTCCGCTGAAAGGAAACTTACTCATCATACCTCTTAACAATGATAGACTTGAATATTCCATTGTGGGACAGCCTTAATTGTTAAAAACTGCTTCCTTGTGTGAAATTAAGTAAGTGTCCCCTTGGTCATAGTTTTGTTTTCTAGATCTAAATGTTCAAATGTACTTTCAACATACTGTCATTCAACTTCCTGAAGAGGGCTGTTAACTCTCAGCGGCCACCTTTACTCTTCCCCCACCAAGCGGCTGACTATCTTCAGTTCATTCAATGGTCGATCACATATTACACAACTCTAGACCCCTTCCTGTTTCGCTTGATGTCCTCTGGTTTGTCAGTGTGAGCCGTGGGCTGTCTCCTTTCTTTTCTCTGCAGTCCAGGCGGGTCATAACACTGAGCTTTCCTGTGTGTGGAGTCTGGGAGTCTTCTGAGCCTCTCTGAAAGATTTTCTGGTGTGATCTGGCTTGCTCTGCGCCCAGCGACAATCTGTGGCTGCTCAAAGGCAAGGGGCTTTGCCCGCGTGAGAATGCTGAGGTCTGGGAAGTTGGGTGTTCCCAACAAACATGGGAAAAAGGAGGTTGGTAAAGACTTGCCGGTTCTCTTTGAGGATCTGCCCACTCCCCAGATCTCATTTTCTCCCAGATGATGGTCCCCTAAAGCCCAAGGTTATAGCACAAAATTAACTTTGGTCCTAAAGAAGTGTGGATAATGATCTGACATCCCTTACCTCTACCCATCCATCCATCCATCCATCCACCCACCCACACATGTAATCTTTTATCAACATGTATTGAGCAGTGACTATATCAGGCCATTTACTAGGCATGGTGATAGCACTCATGGGATGTTGGTTTGTGCCAGCTAACCTCTCTTCTCTTCCTGAGCCCCACTTCTCTGAGTAGCCAGAGACCCAAAGAAGACTTAAGAATATCCAAGAAGATTAAGACAGTGCCTCAAGAAGGTCACAATCTAAAATAAGTTTAAACTGAATATTTCTAGTTGGGGGACAAAAAGAGTTTCCCAATTAAGGGCACATTAGAATCTCAGGCGGTGGGGTGGGAATGGGGGTAGGAAAATTGGAGACAGGGAGAAGTAGCAAGCTGAGTTCAAAAAGGATATGCTTAGATCACCATTACGCCTTCTACGTAATTGAAGTTGATATACTTAATTTACTTGACATTTATACAACTCTTTAAAAGAGGATGAGAGGTTTTCATGTTTATTACAATGCGGCATGGATTTTAAAAAATGCCAAGAGCCCCTGGCTTAGAGCAGATTTGGAAGGGCGGCCTCTTCCCTTACTATGTTTTTCTCTCTTCCTCATGAGATGGATGTAGCTGTTTTTACTCTCACTGCTTGTGGCTTAGTTCACTGATTCCGATGAATCGGGAAACTTTTCTTGGCACATCCTATAGATCAACTTCTGGGACCTTCTCTCCTTCGGGTCTCTGTGCTGCTCAGAGGTGGGACTCTTACAGTGGAAGAGAAGAAGGTTAGTCAGCAGGAGCCTGCATCTCCCTCCCCCGGCCCATGCCCTCTGTCCACTATCTGACCACTCTGCAGACCACTTTCTTCAGGATATCCTCACATTCTTGCTGCTTCTGTGCCTGGGAATGCCCAGGGCTCTTTGGCCATCCCATCCCTTTCCCACAGGGGAAGTGAGTCCAAGCAGATTACACCCCGCACCCCAAACCACCGAGCTGAGATATCCGAGAACCACACCTAGGGATGCAGAACACCTGGCAGTAATGCAACTCATAGAGGGCAGGACACTTTTTTTTTTAAATTGAAGAATAGTTGATTTACAATGTTGTGTTAGTTTCAGGTGTATAGCAAAGTGACTCAGTTTATATCTTTTTCAGATTCTTTTCCGTTATAGGTTATTATAAAATATTGAATTCGCAGGACATTTCTTTTTCTTTTTTCTAAACATCTTTATTGGAGTATAATTGCTTTACAATGGTGTGTTAGTTTCTGCTTTATAACAAAGTGAATCAGTTATACGTATACATATGTTCCCATATCTCTTCCCTCTTGCATCTCCCTCCCTCCCACCCTCCCTCTCCCACCCCTCTAGGTGGTCACAAAGCACTGAGCTGATCTCCCTGTGCTATGGGGCTGCTTCCTATTAACTATCTATTTTACATTTCGTAGTGTACATATGTCCGTGCCACTCTCTCACTTTGTCCCAGCTTACCCGTCCCCCTCCCCGTGTCCTCCAGTCTATTCTCTATGTCTGTGTCTTTATTCTTGTCCTGCCCCTAGGTTCTTCAGAACCATTTTTTTGTTTTGTTTTTTTTAGATTCCATATATATGTGTTAGCATACAGTATTTGTTTTTCTCTTTCTGACTTACTTCACTCCACATGACAGACTCTAGGTCCATCCACCTCACTACAAATAACTCAATTTCATTTCTTTTTATGGCTGAGTAATATTCCGTTGTATATATGTGCCACATCTTCTTTATCCGTTCATCTGTCGATGGACACTTAGGTTGCTTCCATGTCCTGGCTATTGTAAATAGAGCTGCAGTGAACATTGTGGTACATGATTCCTTTTGAATTATGGTTTTCTCAGGATATATGCCCAGTAGTGGGATTGCTGTGTCGTATGGTAGTTCTATTTTTGGTTTTGTAAGGAACCTCCGTACTGTTCTCCATTGTGGCTGTATCAATTTACATTCCCACCAACAGTGCAAGAGGGTTCCCTTTTCTCCACACCCTCTCTAGCATTTATTGTTTGTAGACTTTTTGATGATGGCCATTCTGACCGGTGTGAAGTGATACCTCATTGTAGTTTTGATTTGCATTTCTCTAACGATTAGTGATGTTGAGCATCCTTTCATGTGTTTGTTGGCCGTCTGTCTATCTTCTTTGGAGAAATATCTGTTTAGGTCTTCGGACAGGACATTTCTTAACAGCAGGTGGGGAAACATGACAGGGTTTGCATCGTCTCATCCAACTGCCTTGCCTGGCTGCTGGAGTTGGAGAGAGCACAGCCCTATGCCTGTGTTCTCATGCCTATTCCAGAATGTGCTCTTTCTTCTCGGCAATAGTTTCTAGGTCAAATGGCCCAAAGATTTATCTTACTCTAGGTCCTTGGGAACATTGTTCCTTTAGCCAAGCACCTGTCAGTTCCAGGTGGGGTTTGCATGTGGCCAGGAAGACAGGATTCAGTTGGGCTCAGCTGAGAAATGGGTACATGGTAGGTACTCAATAAAGTTTGGTTGAATGGAAGGCTGATGGGGCTAGACACAGGGATGGTGGTCTTTGCCAGGTAGAATTCTTGAATTCTGGACATGGTTTTTATGGAGGGGAACATTTCCTTGTGTTTTGAAAGTGATGACCTGGTACAGATCTTTTACCCACTCAGTTACCCACAGAGAAGCTGGGGTGGGTCATGTGGATTAGGAAGTCTGGAGCTGAGAAGGAAAACCTATCCTGCAAACTGGGATAGCAGAGGGGCAGCGGTGTCTGCCCAGTTTGGGAGGCCCTGAGAAGGGGGTGGGCTGCCTCAGAGACGCAGGCAATTAAAATCCCATCAGTCTCAGTCGGTAGGAGCAGGGCTGGCCACACAGTTTGCAGGGCCTAGTTAAGAATGAAAATGCAAGTCCTCTTGTTCAAAACTTACTAAGAATTTCAAGGTGATGACAGCAGGGTACTAAAGGAAACACAAACTCTTCTAAGTGCAGGGCCCTGTGTGGCCACTCCGTCACATACCTGTGAAGCCTCCAGAGTAGGAGTCATTGCCCGTCCCTATTTCAGAAGCAGCTGCGTCTGCTCCCCTGTGATGCATCCCTTTTCTCCCTCTCCTTGGCCCATCCACATGAAGACTGCTTTACTCTGGTTCTGGATCCACTGTGTTTGTTCCATCTCATTCCCTTGCTCAGTTGTTAGCTGCCTATGAGTCTGAGGGGCTCCACAGCTATTAATGCTGTTGCCATTTATCAAGGTCACCATGCCCCTGGCAGAAGTGCTTTGTATACGTTATCTCTACCCGTTCAGAAACACTTGGCGGTAAGTATTGTCATCCCCTTTAACAGGGACACAAAATGACTTGGCCAAGGCCACAGAATTTATAAATGACAGAACCAAGATCAGGACAGCTTCAAAAACCCACACTCTTTCCTCTTAGCACCTGGTCTTTGAGGGCACGATTGTGTCTTGTTGATTTTTGTGTCATCCGCGGGGCCTTGTACGTTGCAGGCCCTCAATATTATGCTTTTTCTTGAGTGCCAGGCTGTGTGGTAGGAGAAGCAGTCACATGTGGACCTAGGGAGAATTAGGGGTCTCAACTCCAGGTATTGCTCTGCTTCCCACACCACGGTGCCATCCTCTTCAGGTCTGAGGGCAGTGGAAGAGAGGTGGCTGCCTTATGCTGGGGATTTCTGGCTTCCGGGCTCCGTTGATGTTAGGGCTTCCCTGACTCAGGCCTGATTTGCACATCTTCCTGCCCCTCATAGGCCCTGAGCTCATTCCAGCCGAGTGCATCATTTTCCTGTGTCATCTGCCGAAACCTTATCTCTTCTCTGGCCAGGGATGTGGGCTGATAACGTAGAAGTTAAGCAACTTCCTCTCGTTTCCCAAAGACTCGGCCAGTGTGGGTCTGGAACAGCCACTCTTTGCTCCCTTCACCCGGGCTTCACCCTGACCGCTCTCAACCTTCCAGAGAGCCATCCAAGCAGAAGCTTTCCCAAGCAGAAAGCAAGCCCAGTCACTATCGTTTTTCCAGGAAAGAGAGGAAAGAGTGAGTGAACACATGAGCAAGGAGGTTTTCGGTGATACTGTGATTCCACTCCCCACCCTTGCGAGTATTCTAGGTGAGGCCATTTTGCACATGGTTGAGGCCTCATGTTTAATCGGAGCATTTCCCTTTGGGGAGCCTGCAGGAAATTGGAATGATGGGTTTGGCCAACACTGTAGAATTCATGTAAAATAAAGCCTCGTTGCCCTCCTGCTTTCTAAAGCGAGACTCACACGGCACCCTTCACTGTGCTTGACACTCATACCCCACCATGGACAGGTAGTGTGGCCTGAGAGCCTTTGCTTAGGGACATTGTTGTCAACCTCCATCGCCCACCCGCCCCAGGCCCTGCAGCCCGGATACCTCATTAGATCTGGCTCTTCATGACTTTCATCTGATTGTTGCCCTGCCTAACTGAGTTCCCCCTAGTCTCTGAGTTTGCCCACTAATTTAAAAGTCCCCGGTTCACCCTCTCATCTTGTTTTCCTCTGGATGGGATTAGGTTAGTGACTTTGTGCAGCTCGAGATCTCACTTAGCTGAGTTCTTTCCCCCCTGGCTTATAACGAAGAATGAATTGAGAGGACTCATAAGGATATTCTGCTGATTCTTACTGTTTGGGGAAAAGGGGGTTGTGTTGGCAAACCTCATTTGGAAACAGTCACTTCTCTGTCTGGAATATTCAGCAGGACAGGTTTTTACATAAGTAATGTGGACAATTGATTGTATGTGCCTGCTGGGCCATAGGGGATTTCCTCTTTGGAATCACAGTTTAAGCGATGAGATTCCGAGAACACTGTGCTAACTGGAGTTTCCGTTTGGAAGATCCTGTTCTCTCGAGTCCTTCTGCGTGAGCTGGTTCAGGTTTCATGCTGTTTTGCTCATCTCTGTTCCCAGATTTAGTGGCAGCAGAGGAAGACAAAAACCTTGTCCTCTGATGTTTATTTGACTATTGAGGCTAATTGTTCATTTGCTGAAAGGGTCTCTAAGACAGTGCTTGGTGTGCACGGGGTGAATATGAGTGTTGTTTTTTTTGTGGGGGGGGTAGGAGTTTAGTAATTTATTTATTTATTTTTGGCTGTGTTGGGTCTTCGTTTCTGTGTGAGGGCTTTCTCTAGTTGTGGCAAGCGGGGGCCACTCTTCATCGCGGTGCACGGGCCTCTCACTATCGCGGCCTCTTTTGTTGCGGAGCACAGGCTCCAGACGTGCAGGCTCAGTAGTTGTGGCTCGCGGGCCTAGTTGCTCCGCGGCATGTGGGATCCTCCCAGACCAGGGCTCGAACCCGTGTCCCCTGCATTAGCAGGCAGATTCTCAACGACTGCGCCACCAGGGAAGCCCAATATGAGTGTTTTTGTGTGGACATGGATATACACTTGCTTCTGTGTGTTAGAGAATTAGATGTGAGCACAAAACTGAAAATAAAGACAGGAACATTTTGTAAAGAACATTTCCCTTTTTTTTTCCCTTTTCCCCCCAAAGGTGCCACTTTTCAGCTGTAATCACACCTTCTATTTACCTCTTGCCGCGAATCAGTTACACACGTCCATGCAAACTGTTGCATCGTCATGTTTACCTTTTGATATATAATTGTGGTTGATAGGCACAAGGCATGATGAGATTTTAGGAGGGAGAAGGAAGCTGGAATCTGAGATCACAGCTCTCTGTAAATGTCTGACCAGGGAAAGAGGATTCTAACTCCCGCGGACGATGCCTCAAAACACAGGCTGGCATTTGCGGGCCATTAGAAAAGCCATTTCCCCAGAACAGGGAGGATGAGGAGAAGGTGGTAAAAGACTGCCTGAGGCTGTGCCACCAGAGACTGCTGATGAAAACTGTGCACACCTGAAAGAGCGAACCACCCTCATTGCTCAGTGATTGCACTGGATTTTGCAATTAAACCCAACAGGGAGAACATACCTGCCTGAAGTCGGGAGCAGTGCTGGGCTTGTGGGCTTGTGAGCTGAGAGCATCTATTTTTCAAGCTCTGGAGCTCTGTGCCTGCCCTGACGTAGCTTCCCTGTGACAGATCTCCGTATTGGTGATCCCTTTTTAGCTCTACTTTAGGCAGAGAGGAAGCAGATTTTACCTTGGGAGCGAGTGGAGGAGAGAAAGGGGTGGTGGCTCAGTAGTAAATCCCAGCCCCTTCTTTTTTTTAAAAAATAAACTTATTTAATTTATTTATTTTTGGCTGTGTTGGGTCTTCATTGCTGTGCATGGGCTTTCTCTAGTTGCAGAGAGTGGGGGTTACTCTTCGTTGTGGTGCGAGGGCTTCTCATTGCGGTGGCTTCTCTTGTTGCAGAGCATGGGCTCTAGGCACGAGGGCTCAGTAGTTGTGGCTTGCGGGCTCTAGGGCTCAGGCTCAGTAGTTGTGGCTCGTGGGCTCTAGAGTGCAGGCTCAGTAGTTGTGGTGCACGGGCTTAGTTGCTCCATGGCATGTGGGATCTTCCCGGACCAGGGCTTGAACCCGTGCCCCCTGCATTGGCGGGCGGATTCTTAACCACTGCGCCATCAAGGAAGCCCCCAGCCCCTTATTTTTTGTTTCCACATCTGGGAGGTAGTTGTCCTACTCCTCAGGCTACCCTTAGGGGGGATTTAAACCGTCCAAGCTGGTCCAAAGACCAGCTCTCAGAAAGCCTTAGAAATTTCTAATTCAATTAGAATTTACTCAGTGCTAAACAGACAGGGGTGCTGGGGTGTCTCCTTTTTAGTGAGGCTTGGCTTCCAAAGACAGTGTGGAGGGTGAAAATTGTGCGTAGTCAAATTTATGCCTGAGGTTCCCTTAACTGACCTGCAAATATGCTTCAAGATGTTCAGACCAGGCAAGGCTGGGAAAGTGGCCCCGTTGGAGGGACAGGCATGTGTCACCCTCTCCTCTAGAGCTTACTTTGGGGCCTGTGCTCCCTGATAGAAGGAAGGAAGGACTTGTAGTATTGAAATTGTTCTCCCCAGCCTCATCCAGCCGGGTGGGCATTCTTGAATCTTAAATTGAATCCATGTGAGCATTGCTAGGCACTGGTATGAGCACTTTTCATATATTAACTCTTTCAATGCTCACAGGTTCATTGCACCAATGAGTGGTCCAAAAATATGCATTTGCCTGTGTGTAAGAAAAGAGAAGTGAAAAGAAAGAGAGAGAGAGAGAGAGAGAGAGAACACGGGTCTTAGTAGCCCCAGGTTGAGCTCAGGTACCCTCTTGTTGCACTGTGACACGTTTACAGGGCCTCTAGTTAATAATAATAGCTAATATATTGTGCTGAAAAATAATAGCTAATATATTGCTAGGCACCGGTATGAGCACTTTTCATATATTAACTCTTTCAATGCTCACAGTAACTCTATAAGGAGGAACTTAATTATCCCATTTTATAGATGAGGAAACAAAGTCTTAGGGCCCATTCACAGTTTTGTCCCTGCAGTAGCTTAAGATGAAGATGGGTGCAGGAGCATGTGGGCAGAGCTGCTGAGAGGAGCTGGAACTTTTGTTCTTTCATGGGGAGCAATGGGGGTGCTGCAGTGGGAGGACCTGCCCTCTTGTGCTCAGTGATGCATCCAGATTCAGCTGCCTTGTGCTCTGTCTCCAGGCTTTTGCGCGGGCTATTTATTCTCTCTCCTCCTTTTGCAATGGGGACTTTTACTCATGCCTCCCCGGCTCAGGGAGCTGGATTAGGGTCCTACGACCTGCCCCTCCCCCCAGTCCCCACTCACTCTGCTGGCCCTCTGACCCTATTCCAAGGCTCTTCAGGACAGGAATGCTGGCTTCCTCACTGTTGTGTCCATAGCCTTCAGCGCGATGCTGGGCTCACGGTACTCAGTGTTTGCCAAGTGGGTGTCCAGTAAGTACAGAGCTACAGGGCATCACTTCCTATCCAGTTTCTAAAATACAGGCTTCTCCCACTTAGCACCAGTAATCTGCTTCAAAAAGTCAGATGCTCTGCACAGAAATGCTAACCAGAGCCTATTTCCTATTATTTGAAGTGGGAAAAATTACACTGCATTACATATCAATTCTAAATCCCCATGCAATTTCCTAAAACATAACTGAAACATAGTAAAACACCTACATGGAACTAAAAGACTCTCCTATTAAGCTGTAAAATGCTTAAAACATTCCTTGCTAATCCCAGACTATTAACGTGGTTGTTGACAGGCAACTTCTCTGTGTGCAGTAAGATTTCCTTTTCCAATGTCATGGCTGTCCTCTCCTCTCCAAGTTTTTCTTCAACACTTTCTCAAATTTGGGAGGACTTGTATAACACTAAGCAAAAATCAGGGCAGGTCACCCAGGTCTTGTGGAAATACATTCAGGGCAAGGACACAGCAGGCAGAGAATGGCTCACACTGGGTATGAAGACTTACCAATTGAATTTGGGACATTACTTAAGCCTTTCACTACACATTGTTTTGTGGAAAATGATGCATTGAGTTTTGGGGATGTAAATATAATTTTTTTTCTAAAATTCATACATTGTATGAAAAGTATTTGATCAGAGCCAGTGCCTACCTGCTTTGCTTCTTTCCTTTTCTCCTCCCTCCTTCTTTCTTTTTAAGTAATTTATTTTATAAAATTTGTTTATGACTTATGAAGGGGTCCACAATATACCACTGTGGCATAAGGATCATTTTGAGCTGAAGGCATTTGGAAATCAACAGATGTGGGAAGAGGCTTTCTCTGTACTCTCCGTATATGCCAAAAAGCAGAGACTTCCAAAAAAAGTCAAATGTTATCAATCCCCCTTTAAGGGAGGCTTCCCATACCAGGTGTAAGAGCAACTCCTGTTATTAGAGATGAGAAGTCAGTGCTGGATGCATAAACAGACCTTAGTAAAACAAACCTTATGTTCCATTAGTTGCCACATGTATTTCTCAGTATTTATTGTCTCTTGGAATCCTGAGCCCCTGCTTTTAGTAAGATGCATGTAAACTCCAAATTCTGACCACTTCTTTGAGCCACTTTCTTTGTAAGCACCCATATAGGAAAGTGAATAAACTTGTCTTTTCTCTTGGTGATCAGTCTTGTGTTAGTTTAATTTGAAATCTCCCTAATACTGAACCTAAGAGGTAGAGGAAAAGTTTTTCCTTCTTGATACTAAGAAATGTTCTATTTGGAAGTTGTAAATCAGGGGTAATCCTGCAGTGTGTGCCTTTATTTTCAAACTTTAAAAAGGTCCACATATGCCTGAGAAGGACAGAGCACTGTCTTTTCTGAAGTTTGCCTGAATAGTGATGCCTACATGGTTTACCTATTAGTCCTCTAGGGCCCCTAGACCTGCACTAACTCCGAGGCCATGGCCTTGAAGTGGGGTCGAATCCCACTTGAGAAATCTTCCTACATGGATCTTGGCTCCTGGCCATCCCTCCATCTCTCTGGTCTATGGAGATGCCCCAAATTCTTACCTCATCAGTTTGATTAGGACACCAAAGCCTTTGTTATAGAAGCAAATATCTTATGATAGCAGAGACACTAACATTGGTTTTCCCCTTCTTTCAATTGGTAATAGAAACACTGAATTTGTACTGGGAATAGAATGAAGACTACATTTCCCAAGCTCCCTTGCAGATGTGGCTATATGACTAGTTCTCACCAATGGAAGGTGAATGGAAGTGATGTGCATCACTGCTGGGGTGATGATATTGTTTGGAAGCCGGGAGGTCAACAAAGATTCCCAGCTTTCTCATATAAACACTTTTGCTCGAGATGGGCCCTGTGCAAACTACCAAGAGCTCAAAGTTGCACAGCTCACTTTTAGTGAAATAAGGACATGTTCAGCTCCGTGTATGGGAAGAAGTAGGTACTCAACAAATACATACATATTGAGTGAATGAACAAATAAAGAAATGACTGGACTACATAGAGATCTAAGTGTTCATGCTGAAAGGTGGTCATTCTTCATTATTCAGGGTAGACAACTTATGAGCCAAAGATGGTCTTAGTTCAGCTTTCAGTGCCCCGCCCCGTCCCCCGACTACTGCTGTCACCTGCACCCCTCCATCACCTGTCTGAGATCTCTCTAATCAGTCTTGGTAGCACCCGCCTTACTTTGCATGCCCATCCTACCTCCTCGTAATGTTAGAGCCGCCCATCAAGGAACAGGGTTGAAACCAAGGCATGCTATTTTGTGGAATTTGCCAACCTGCTGTATATTATAGCCAGTTTCTTTCTTTTAAAACTTTATCCCTGGACCCAGGCATGGATTATCAAACAAAGGAACAGAAACTCATTTCTTGTGTAGCAAGAGGTGAGCACAATGTCTTGGGGGGGTGGGTAACAGCCTTTTCCCACACAAGATAAAGTCGGCAGGGCCCATTTCGAGGGCCAGGTACCAAGAAGTGAGGGAGTTTTCAGGTGTTAATTTCCTTATGTCGGCTGTCTGAACTTTGCTCTTGATAGAATCAGGCCTTAGGGTGAAGCAAACCTCCAGCACAGTGGCTGCAGCCATCCAGGGAGGGAGATAGGCCTGATGCTCATTAAAGGAGGCCCTCTGAGCTGCTTGCCTACATCCTTAGCGCTTTGCCCTTGGATTTTTATCTTTTTGTTTGGAAAAAATATCACAAGGACATGGGGCCTAACAGCATTGATTGTCTTGATAGTTTGTTAAGTCCAGGAGATGCTGGCATCTGCAAATACATCTTATTAGGTGTGATCAGGCAAGTAAATTGTCCCTGCCCTCCAGCATGCTGCAATAATTAACTCTAACAACCAAAAGTTAATCACAGCAGGTGCGAAGCTGGGCTCTCTTTGTCTGCAAAACCTCTTTCCCACCATGGCTTCAAGGTGCTAGCTCTGAGACTTGGAACGTGTTCTTTGAAAAAGAGCCTTTCCTTCCAGGAAAACTGTCCCACATATTATTATTTTAATTTAATTAGGTTTTAAAAAGGTTAACCATGACATTTTAATAGCTTAAGCTCACATTAATATTCCGAGAACACTGTTTAGCCCAACCACTTGATTCAAAAGGATGTTTTTCCAGAAAAGGAATTGGCTTTTAGGACAATTACTGAAAAATAGCTTTCATTTGATTAAGATGGGTATCTTGCTATTAAACGACAGTTATTGAAATAAAATACATAAAGACATTGAAAACTGTTAAAGCCTTAGCTTGGCACTATTTATCTAGGAGAAAGGGAGTCTGGGCAGTGTGTTTATGGAGATCATCCCAAAGGTGGCTGATGTCCTTCGGCTATGAGCAAATTAGCCAACTGTGCTTGTGATGTGCTGTGTGTTGTCAACCTAATGTTTTATTTATTTGCCTGAGAGCTGCTATCTTCATTAGGGAGTTTAGGGAGCAAAGCGAGATGATATTTATTAGCTTGGCAAACTAATAAACTCTGCTCATGTTTCTTCTTTTGCTATCATGGCTAATCGCTGGTTTTGAAAAAATAGCCATTCGATATGCGAATGGATCCTGTGAGAACAAGAGTCGACCATCCCTTCCTGTAGAGAGAGACAGCAAGCAAGAGCGCAGTCTTACATGTGTGCATGGCCACCGTGTGCCAAGCACTGCGCTCGCTCTGGGGTTACAGGGATGCCGAGGCCATGGGCCAGCCCTCCAGACGTTCACAGTTAGCAGGGAGCTGGCATTGATTATACAGCTCACTCTCATTATACTGTGGAATAGGCGCTATTCTCTCTCCAAAGAAGCACAGGGGACAAGTAATTAGTTCAGCTTGGTGGGATTGGAGATGGCTGCAAAAAGTAGGGAGGAGCTGGGGCTTGAAGGACTAGAAAGATTTTGCCAGAAGGGAAGTCATGAGGGGCAGACTACTGTTTACCGTAGTGGTTCCTGAAATGCAATCTCCCACCAGCAGCATCGCCATCACCCGGAACTTGTTAGAAATGCACATTCCCAGGCCTCTCACAGGACCTGCTGAGTCAGAGAATGGACAGGAGAGTGTGTATCAGGAGTCTGTGTGTGTGTTTTTTTAAATTTATTTATTTTTGGCTCTGCTGGATCTTCGTTGCTGCACGCGGGCTTTCTCTAGTTGTGGCGAGCGGGGGCTACTCTTCATTGTGGCGCGCGGGCTTCTCATCATGGTGGCTTCTCTTGTTGTGGACCACGGGCTCTAGGTGCGCAGGCTTCAGTAGTTGTGGCACGAGGGCTCAGTAGTTGTGGCTTGCGGGCTCTAGGGCACAGGTTCAGTAGTTGTGGCACACGGGCTTAGTTGCTCCGTGGCATGTGAGATCTTCCAGGACTGGGGCTGGAACCCATGTCCCCTGCATTGTCAGGTGGGGTCTTAACCACTGCGTCACCAGGGAAGCCCAGGAGCCTGTGTTTTAACCAGCTTTCCAGGTGATCCTGATGCTCCTGAAAGTTAAGAACGTGTATGTTCATAGTCCCTCTGGTCCACCATGAGGAGTTGGACTTACCAGAGCTTTGAGTTTGATGGGGGGTGGGGTGGAGAGATGGGGTAATAGGCAATGCAGTTGGAAAAGTTAATTGGGATCAATTATGAAGGAAAGAAGGGGGAGGATATTAATATTTGTATTAGCCATCTTTGTGTGTGTATGTTTTTATAATAATGATGTTTCCGGAGCCAGGTAACAGAACCTAACTTGAACTAGTTTAAACAAAGGAAATTTATTGAAAAGATATCATGCTATCTCATTGCTATACAAGGGAGAATTCAACAACCAGGGGTCAGGAAAGATATATATATATTTTTTTTCTTTCTCTGTTTCATATTATTTCCTTAGGATAGATTCCCAGATGTAAGATTACTGATTCAGAGAGTATGAACAATTTCACGGCTCCAGATAGGTATGGCTAAACAGCTTCTAAATGGTTGTAGCAGTAGAGGAGGCCGCCAGGGTGGAGCATAAACACTAGTTTTACTGCATCTTTATCACTTCAATTCTATAGTTTCTAACTTGATGGAGGAAATGACACACCATTGTTGTTGTCTGCAATTAACTGACTATTAATGAAGTCAACTATTTAAAATTGTGTTTATTTACCAATTGTATTTGTTACTTGAAAGGAGTTTTTGTTCTTATTTTAGCAGGAGAGGATCTCCTCTCCTGTCCAGAGATTCAGGATAAAGATAATCCTAGCAAAATAAAGGGGAAATCATAGTAATTTTGTTTGCTACAGAGGTTGTCAGCTTACCACAGGGCACACCCTCATTACTGTCCTCACCAGTGGCTGAAAGGTCCAAGGGGTCGAGAAACCGTGTCCAAATCCCAGCTCTGCCACTTGCTGGCCTTGTGATTTGCTGTGAGTTTCTGCATTTCTGTGAGACCCAGTTTCCTCATCTGGAAAATAGGACAAGTCTGTCCTACCCACCTACATGGTATTCTGAAGCTCAGAATGAGGTCAGGTCCTAGGAAATGCTTGATAAGCTACCAAGTACTGTAAACATGTAAGATATCACTGTTGTAACACTGGCTTCCCTAAATGAATACTTTCCATGAGGTCATGCTGGATTGGAACTTTGGCTGTTGACTTTTTTTTTTTTTGAGCCAATAAGACTTTATTTATGGATACTGAAATTTAAATTTCATATAATTTTCATGTTGTCATAAACTATTATTCTTTTCACTTGTTCCTCCATTAAAATAATTTTAAAAATCAGATCATGGGTCATACAAAAAGAGTCAGTGAGGCTCTGGCCATGAGTCATAGTCAGGATTAGTCTGCCTCAAGGTCAGTGGTTCTTTGAAAGTTTAATGGAATTCATGCGTGAGCCCGGGTGACTTTAAATGATCAAATCTTGCCAAATTTTCTAATTCTTGAGTAACATGTTCAGTAATGTTAGCTCTTTTAAAAAGGAGGACATTGATTATTTTCGGACATTGAAATGTTACCATAGGCAACTCTGACTGAAAATAATGCATAGAATGAAGCTAAGAGAAGCCGGATATTAGATCAGGAACAGGCGTTTCAAGACAGTCAGTGAGGCTTTGCCTGTTTTAGTTTAACACTTGATTCCGTAATGTTGAGTCAGTATTGTGGCTTCTCATTTATCTGCATAAAGTGTAAGGTGCTGTGACCTTGTTGGTGAGAAGATTACATCTGACAACAGTCTTAGAAAGTGTGTGGAGAACATGGGTGGGGAGGCCACCTGGCTGTTGACTTTTAAATAGAAACATCTCTGGTTCAGTTCTAGACTTTTTCACTTTTCACACCAATGGGACTTAATTCACAGATGCAGATTCAGGAGAGACATGGGTGGTGTTTCAGGTGTTCTTCCTCCTACCAGCAGGTAACAGGCATCATAGCCATGGGGAGGACCTGAAGTTTCATACCTCCTGGACGCATAGGCTCCTTCCTCCCTCCCTCCCTCCCTCCCTCCTTCCTTCCCTGTGCTGAGCGAGGGGAGTAGACAGTGAGTTAGAGCTACCCAGCCCTCACTCTGGGGGCACTTGGGTGTTCATGCAGAAAGGCACACTGCCCTTGACCGCGGTCTTCAGTGGGCTGAACAGTGCTTTACAGTTTATCAGGTTTGTTTGTAGCAATGCACGCATTTGCCACTTCCATCATGAGGAAGGCTGAGAGGCACGATCCTTCGAAGTCGGGGAGGTTAGGTGACTTGATCACGTGGCGGAATAAGCAGCGGGACCCGGCCCTGTGCCGGACCCCTGGGTGCCTCACTGAGTGCCTTTCCCCAGCACCACACTCACCAGCCCTTTTCATGCTCGTGTTTACAGTGGGTTCAGCTTAGTTCTGCTTTGATGAGGGAATGGAAATGATGGGATTCCCCTGCAGAATCATAACTCACCTGAGAACTGGGTTGGCTTTAGTGTGTGAAATGTGGTTCCACACATTCCACACATAATTAAGAAAAGAAAGCCCAACAGCCAGAAATTACAAAGCTAAAGGAGAACGAGGTACCGTCTGGGAAATCCCCACTGACCTAAAAAGCCAGGCAGTGTGTCCACTGGGGTCAGAGTGGCTGCAGAGCAGAGGAGGGACTGAGGGGGGGACGGCTCAGCTCTGCTTTCTGATGGAGAAAAATGTCCCCTCCAGTCAGTGGAATGACGGGAAATGGTTGCGAGGGATAAAGGGAGATAAGTGAGCCAGATAGAAAACCTTGTGGAAAATTGAACAAAACCTGGAGAAGATGAGATGGGCTAAAAAAAAGCAGCTCAGGGAATCTGGGTAAGAGAAGTCGCTGGTGATTCTGAGCTTGTCTTCATGTGGAGGGAGAGGAAAGGTGTCACGTTAGCCGGCAGTCTACACAGCCCGTCAATCAGAGGGGACAGTCAGTCTGAGACTCAGGCCAGGATGGGCAGTTTCACTGCCCCTCCCGAGCCCCTCTGTACCTGGTGTCTGTACAGCAGGTGAGTTATTCACCTGACCGTCCCCTCCACTGGACTGGAGGGCAGAGCTGCAAAGTTCAGCTTTTCCCTCCCGCCTGCGGTGTGGTGGCCCTGAAAGGCCCAGGTTAGCAATAGGCGTCATGGGACTGTGCTAAGCAGGGACTGCCCCATTCCTGCTTAAGATGTCAATGTTTTCAAGCCACTGAGATACTTTTCACACAAAATTAAAGATGCTATTATATACCAAATATTCCCTGACCCACATTAGGTAAGGATCTTAGAATTGGACTTGGGGAATTCTTCTGCAGCATGAATCCACAGGTGAATCAGAGAGGTGGGGCAACTACCCTATAATCCAGGCCAAGGTGTTTTTTTTTTTTTTTTTTTTTTGCGGTACGCGGGCCTCTCAGTGTTGTGGCCTCTCCTGTTGCGGAGCACAGGCTCCGGACGCGCAGACTCAGTGGCCATGGCTCACGGGCCCAGCCGCTCCATGGCATGTGGGATCCTCCCGGACCGGGGCACAAACCCGTGTCCCCTGCATTGGCAGGCGGACTCTCAACCACTGTGCCGCCAGGGAAGCCCCTGGGCCAAGGTGATTTCTAAACAATCCAGATTTCTGGGAAATTGCTTCATTCTCTGCCTTAATCTGGAGGTAGAATGCTTTGACTGTTGGCTCTTCAGTCTTATGTGGGCTGCATCATCCTGCCTTCCAGTGGGCAGAAATAGCCAGCTCTCTGGCTTCACCTTCTGACACCTGAAATAGGAGAAGAAAAGAAGGAACCTCCTTTCTGTACCTGGTTCTCTACTCCCCTCTTCGGCCTTCCCTCTTCCCCAGCCCTATCCATCCTCTCAGGCTAGAACGCTAAGACTTTAGAGACCTGTAACCCAGATTGTCGGCTGTCTGGGTGTGTCCTATTTCTTCAGTGTTTTGGGGCCACACTTCTAGTTGGCAGCCCAGTAGAATGATTTGAGCCTCCCTCTCCTTCCTGGGAAGCCCGGTGTTCCCCCATATCTCCAGGAATTGTAGATAGCCCTCTGTTTCTTCTCTAGCTCCAAGTTCCTGCTTCCGGTGAATTTTTTCTTGATCTCTTCTCCTTGTCTTTCCTCCTGTACACACTGTCCCTTATGCACATCATGTCCCCCACTTGGGCACGGTCCCCTTTCCTTCAGTTCACCAGGGCAACCATGCACACAGGGCCATGACTTTATTGAAGGACCGTGTGTACTGAAGCTGGTTACGTTGCCATATCACTTAGATGATTTTCACAAAATCAAAAGGAAAACTTGGATGTTAGATACGCTGTTGTTGGAATGTCCTCATTTTCACTGGCTCTGTTCACCACTGTGGTCTTCTTTGGTCTTGCATGTTCTTTCTCCTTCCTGACATCTCCCTTTTCCCTGTCCCCATTCGCTCTACCTTACCCTTGCAGATCACCTTTGGAAACAGACTCCCAGGAAAAAGAAGGGGAGAGACGCTGAGCTGAGCCAGCCCCAATTATTCTCCTGAAATTTACCAATCATGGGATACATTTGGGAAGAGAAACTCCCAGGAGGAGGGATGAAAACCAGGGTGGGGAGAGGCCAGGATAAATTCTCATCTTGGAAATGATCCTAAGCGTGTTGGAATTTGTTAGTTTCTCCTTCTCTCTTCTCAGCCTAGCCTGACTAGCTTTCATATCTAAATGTAAAACGGTGGCCAAAAACAGTCTGTGGTTGGTTCTCAATGCTTCACTGCTCAGATAGCTTCAGCGTGTACTTTTTCTGCTGTTTAACTGCCACCGTACTTCTTTAGATGTGATGTACCACATACCAACCAGAAGACATCTTGAACCTTTACTGTTTTTTTAAATTATTTTTTATTTTTTCCTGTTTTTTAAATTTATTTTTTCTTCCAGTTTTATTGAGATATAATGGATATACAGCACTGTATAAGTTTAAGGTGTACAGAATAATGATTTGCCTTATATCATAAAATGATTATCACAATAAGTTTAGTGAATATTCATCATCCCATATAGATATAAAATTAAGGAAATGGAAAAAAAAGTCCTTGTGATGAGAACTCTTAGGATTTACTCTCTTGATAACTTTCATATGTAACATTCAGCAGTGTTAATTATATTTGCCATGTTGTATATTACATCCCTAGTACTTATTTATTTGAACTTTTACTGTTGACTTTTGTTTTCCTCTTATTTCATGAGGCTGTCTTGTAAGATCAACATTTATTGAGTGGTGAAATATATAAATATAATTAAGACATGCTTCCTGCCCTCAAGGAACTCATGATCTAGTAGAAAATAAGTATAAAGTATGCTATAACCTTTAACATGCTTCTGAAAATATTATCCCACAACACCTGTGAAGGAGGGAAGGCAGATGATGATCTGACATGGAGAATGACAGAATATAAACTTGGAGATATTAAATCCAGACTCGCACAGCTAATAAGTGATAGACCAGAACCAGAACCCGGGATTTGATTCCTGATCTAATCCCCTTCCCACTTCCTACACCCACACTGGGTACATCATTCCCACTCTAATCACATTCCCAGAAAGAGGAAGTATTCTGAAAATGATTGGATTGGTTCTAGGAATGGAGGAAACCCATCAGCTCTTGGGAAAAAGAATATGTTGTGTTTGGCAATAACTTTCCTCTTTATCTTTTCTCTTAAAAGGCAGTGTTCAAATCTCTGTCAGCCCCATAAATTGTATCAGGATGATTTTCAGGAGGATTGTTCTCCAAAAGATGTTTAGGTTAGGTTTCTTTCAGGTTAGCTAGACGTGAATTCTTATTTTGTGAAGGTTGTTATCTTATTCTTGGGTAGATTTTTAAGCAAATATTATCAACACTTGTGAGAGCTGAATAACTTTTGACACCCCTAAAGCTCAGTAAATGTTTACTGAAATCACATTGTGCAAATTATATGATAAAATCTATTTAGACACAATTCACTATTTTTAAAAGCTTATGTTGACTTTTCCTGGTAGGAGAAATCCAATGAGGAAGATGTGACACATGACTATACAAAGCCTTCAAGTGGTGTAATCCTAGAAACTATTGGCAGCAGAACAGACCCTGAATTGCTTTTCAGCCCTTCCCAAATCGGGTTTCCATAGCACAACTTCATTTTCTTTATTCAAGGCTTTGTACACGCCAGAACAGCCATCAGCCATATGGAAGTGTGTGTGTCTGTACTTCTGTATCCAGAGCCACAAAGCAAAGAAATGGAGAGAAACTTTACATTATTGAGCTGCTGATCAAACAGTTCCTGAAAACTGCCCTACTTCTGGTCTTGCTTCCTTATTGTTGGGTCAGATTGATTTGAGGCTTTCGATTATTTGCACAAAACCCAAAACAGAACAAATGAGAGAAAACTTATCTACTATTTTGGATTGTCTGTTTTACTGTACTCTCCCGTGTGTACAAATAATTGAGAGTTGGACGTTCCAGGATTTCTGATTTATTTTTTAACATCTTTATTGGAGTATAATTGCCCCACATGCGTGTGTTAGTTTCTGCTTTACAACAAAGTGAATCAGCTATACATATACATATATCCCCATATCTCGTCCCTCTTGTGTCTCCCTCCCACCCTTCCTATCCCACCCCTCTAGGTGGTCACTAAGCACCGAGCTGATCTCCATGTGCTATACGGCTGCTTGCCACTAGCTAGCTATTTTACATTTGGTAGTATATATAAGTCCATGCCACTCTCTCACTTCATGCCAGCTTACCCTTCCCCCTCCCTGTGTCCTCAAGTCCATTCTCTACGTCTGCATCTTTATTCCTGTCCTGCCCCTAGGTTCTTCAGAACCTTTTTTTTTTTTTTTTTTAGATTCCATATATATGTGTTAGCATACGGTATTTATATTTCTCTTTCTGACTTACTTCACTCTGTGTGACAGTCTCCCGGATTTCTGATTTAGACAGTGCTGTAGTGCTGTGTACAGATTATCAAAATATGTGGAGGTCCTTTCTCTGCTCTGGTCACAGACAAATGTATGAAAGTGGTGTGTGTGTGTTAGGTTGTGGCAAAAAACGTCATGGTGGTTGATATACATTAACCAGCCCCTGGCACGCTGCCTGGCATGAATGCTCAATAAATATTTGTTGACTGTCTAACTATAGGCTCAATATATATTTGTTGACAAATGATGTAGTTTACATTATCATTTCTCTCTTGAAACCATTACCATGAAATTAAGTACTTACTCTCATATGGCCTAAATATGTCTTGTCATATTACTTGGTATTGTTTGATAAATAATAACATTATTGTTTGAGAAGAATATTAATGGTTACCATTTATTGTTTTCTAGGTGTTAAATCTGTGTTAAGTGTTTTATATGTGTTATTTCATCTTGCTAGAATTCTATAAGGTATTATCATCCTCACTTTATAAGTGAGAAAATTGAAGCTGAAAATATTCTTATATTCTGATGAAAATATTCTTAACTTTAATATACTTAAATTAATTTATCTTTTATTTATAAACAATGCTGTATGTGTCTTCTTTAAGAAATCTTTCCCTATTATAAGGTCTAAAATACATTCATCTAAATTTTCTTCTAAAAGTTAATGTTTCGTTTTTGACATGTAAGACTTCATCTGAAGTTGATTTTCATGTATGGGATCATTTAGGGATTCCGTTTTATCTTACTCCATATGGAAAATTATTTTATTTTCTAGCGCTATTTAGTTGAGTTTCTCTCTTCCCCACTGATATGTCCTGCTAACTCTGACATACATCAGTGATCCACATATGCATTCACATAATGAAGTATCATACGGAGTTTAAAATACATTACCTATATTCAGCAAAATGAATGAATCGTTGCAAAATGATGGATTAATGACGAGCATGTGTCATGAACCAAGGATTGTGATGGACTAAATTCTGTCCATTTGAGGTCCTAGGGGAAAACAAACAAACAAACAAACAGAAGTTAGATGATTTGCCCAAGCTCACTTGGCTGGGAAAGTGGTAGAACTGGAACTCAAAACCAGTTCATCCAACTCCAAATGCCATCATTAGACAGTGTGGTACAGTCAATTCACAGCCTTTCTAGAAATATATCATTCCTTATTAAGACATCAGCACTTAATCATCTGTTATTCCTATTATCTCGGCACTTGAGATACAGCTATTATTCCTACCAGTAAACAGAATACTATACAAAGTTAGAAGGCTCTAGGTCTTGCTCCCTTCCTGGGTCCCTGAGGTCCTCAAACCACTAGTTATCCCCGCTCTCCCCTGCGTATTCTGCCTCTCTCTCTTCTAGGCTCCTTTCCATTAGTGAATAGGCTTGAGTCCTTGAGTTTGCTTGGATATGCTCGTGTCTTTGCATCTTGATTGAAGAAGCACAAAAATGCCTTTGACCACTTCTACATCCCCTCTCAGCGCTCAGCACATCCCGTCATAGTTCTCGGCTGTTAGTAGCCCTCTGTACAGAAAGCTCTGCAGGAGCAGGGTCAGCTGCCTCATTCACTGTTGCACCTAGTGTCTAGCCCCCTGACCAGCGTAGACCCTCAATCAATATTGGCCTAAGGATTGAAGAAAGCTGATATACTTACAGACTTATAATTCACCATTTCTAGTTTCTGTTTCCCCCAGGCTCTTGGAAGAGTCCTGTTTTGAGGTAAGGGAATTTAAAGTTAGTTTAGATGGGTAGCTGATGATTTAATAAGCCAGCATTGTTGACAAGCACACTGTGACCATGTTTTCAGTTCTAGTAACTGGGTTCTTGCTTCATTTCTAGCTAATAAGCTTCTGCCTTTGATCTCAGTTCCAATAAACAGATCCCTGCCCAGTTCCTCTGGCAGCTCCAGGGGACATAAGCCCTGCAATGAGCCTTGGTCCTCTTGACCGAGTCCCTGCTGCCCTCACCACATGCCCGTGTGGCAGTCCTGGCTTCAACCTTCAACCCACGGATTTCTCTCTGCAGCCCCAGCACTGACTCCCTGACACGGTGACCTCATCCTTATTCTTGTCTCCTGCTGGGGCCTTGCAGAGAGCCACTCTACCCCACACATGTCCAGCCTCTGAGTCCACTCACCCTTCCCCATGCAAGTGCCCGTTCTGAGACGTGCTGCTGAGCCCCAGAGGGGCCTGGCCACCATCTAGGATGTCTTTAGAGTCACCTCAGGCAGAACCACGGGTGCGCAGATTCTTATGTTCCATGAAGGTGGAGGGACAGGAAGGCAGGAGAGGAACAGAGAGGAAAGTCCTAGGAAGCAGGCAGTAGCTAACAGTATTGCTCTAGGTCCCCCATGCTGACCGGAGAGAAGATTCTATCACAGTGGGAGTGGATGGCCCAGCTGAGGAGGGTATGTGCATGTGTTGGGAGGGGGAGCATAACTTATTTGTCTTCTCATCCCCAACATCTGCCACAGTAGATGTTATGGACTGGCGTGAGCACATTCCAGCCCAAGCTGTGTCCCTAACACCCTGTGTGACGTTTAGCTAGTTATTTCACCTCTGAGCCTCAATTTTCCCATCTATTAAATGTGGATCATAGTGACGCTCATTTTGTTTCAAGGAAAAAGTAATTTGATGCATTTGGGGATGTGACATCAATAGCCTCCAATATTTTTTTAGCATGCCCTCCTATTAGCAGGAAGTTAGTAAATATGCATTCCATTATATATGTATGTGTGTATATATATATGTTCTGTACACATAAATGACACACATGTTCTATATATTTACATAGTATATATTTTTAATGGATGAGACAAAAATAAATAGATATTCTAATAAATTCTTCCTGTAACACAAGGAATAATCTTGTGTACCCTTGGTGTATATTTATCTTCCTTGCAGATCATGACTTTAAAGTCTGATATATACATAAAGGGGAAGAGATAAGATCTTGAACTGCCCTTACTCACAACACTTCTGACACCAAATGCATGGTATCTCTTCCAACACCACTTTGACCCTCTGACACCAGCTGGGTGTCCCACAATTCCATTCCATTTTGAGACTGTCTACCTGGAGTCAGTGTTAGATCCCATAAGTTAAGGGCTTAGTCCCTCAAGACTGGCCCCACTTCAGATGCCAGTCGCAAATTCCAGACTGTCACTTCTGACTGATCAGCTATAAATTCAGGGGGTGCCCACAGCCCCCTCCTTAGGTTTGATGATTTGCTAGAATGACTCACAGAACTCACGAAAGTGCTTTACTTACCCTTATTAGTTTATTATAAAGGATACAAGTCAGGAACAGCCAAATAGAGGAGATGCATGGTTTGAGGAATGGGGGAAGGGGGACAGGGCTCCCATGCCCCTTCCAGGCATGACAACTTCTCATCACCTTGATGTGTTCACCACCCTGGAAACTCTCCAAACTCCACTGTATAGGGGAGTTTCATTACATAGGCATGATTTATTAAATCATTGGCCGTTGGTGATTAAATTCAATCTCCAGCCACTTTCCCCTCCCCAGAGGTGGTAGTGGAGCTGAAAGTTCCAACCCTCTGATCACATGGTTGGTTCTTCTGGCAATCAGCAACCTGAAGCTATTGATATCTAGGGACCCATCAAGAGTCACCTCATTACCATAAACTCCCAGTAAGGTTGGAAGGGGCTTGTTATGAATAACAAAAGACACTCCTATTACCTCTACCCTTCAGGACATCCTGAGGGTTTTAGAAGCTCTCTGTCAGGAACCAGGGACAAAGACCAAATATGTATTTCTTATTATGTCGCAGACAGCTATGAATTGCTGTTCATATTAGCATTTTAGTGGCTAAAACATAATGTCTACTGCCCACTGATATATGTCTGGTCAATAAAGTACATCATTGCAGTGGTAAAAATACACACCAATTCTTCCTCCCAATAGGATTCAGTAAAGTTACTTTCGTATTAAATTTTTAAATGCCGATCATAAACATTTGTATTTTTCCTGAGTTGGCTGTCGAGCAGAGAGGGTTGCTCACCACTAGTTTAATGTCACTAGTAACCACGTGTGTTTCTTGGCGATGTAAATTCTTGGGCTTGTTAAGGCAAAATGTTCCCTAGGGTACTCTAAACAGATGTTGTAGAGGCATTACCCACATCAACAGAGAAAACTTCACTCTTCTTGCTCCATCAAAGAAGTTACCTTGGCAGTAGGCTGGTTCTTTCATTCCTTCATTTAACTAATACTTATTGAGTGCCGGGCACTGGGCTAGTCCTTGGGAAAAAAAAGATTAAATAAGAGTGATGTGGTTTTTACCTTCACAGAGTTAACACACTAACTGAGGTGGGAGACAACAATAACAGCAAAGAAATGGAACAATCACAGATAGGGTGAGTTCAGCCCAGAAGTCCTCTCAGTGTTGAGACAGAGAACTGGGGGGTAGGGGTAGGCATGGAACCTACTGGGAGTTAAGGAAGTTTCTCCGAAGAAGTGCTGTGTCAGCCTGTTTGAAGGATGAGAAGCCTTAGGACGAGTGTGTATGCAGCCACGGGACAGAGTCTTGGAAAGCACGAGGTGGGAAAGGGGTTGGCAGGCGTGAGAATTCAAAGAAAGCTATTGTGGCTGGAGAATGTGAGCTAAGGGGAGAGGGGCACGATGCACAGATGGAGACGGAGGTAGAGACTGGACGATGCAGGAAGGTAGGGATCACATCCTGGCTTACCTTCTGAAGTCATGGCAGGGAACTGGGATTTTAGTTTAACTGCAATAAGAAGTCACTTTGCTGTACACCTGAAACTAATGCAACACTGTAAATCAACTATACTTCAATGAAAAAAAAAGAGGTCATTGAAGGGAAGGGGAGGCAGTATGCAGGGAATATACTGTGAATAAGGAGTTGCAAGATGCAACTGGGAGGGCTTCCCTGGTGGTGCAGTGGTTGAGAGTACGCCTGCCGATGCAGGGGACACAGATTCGTGCCCTGGTCCGGGAAGATCCCACATGCCGCGGAGCGGCTGGGCCCGTGAGCCATGGCTGCTGAGCCTGCGCGTCCGGAGCCTGTGCTCCGCAATGGGAGAGGCCACAGCAGTGAGAGGCCCGCGTACAGCAAAAAAAAAAAAAAAAAAAAGATGCAACTGAGGAAACATTATGCCTGTTATTAGATGCAGTAGGTATGGGTCAAACCTCAAACACACTGCAGAAATGTAACGTAAAATCTTTTTTTCTTCCGATACAATTTAGCTTTCAAATCTCCATTCTTCTAGGTAGTGGAAACTTTGCCTAGAGTCTAGGTTGTCTAGACAATTGAAGATAAACACAGTTACTTCAGTGTTTCCTTTGTCATTTTAGGATTTTGCCCTTCCTCTTTCTCCTCCTCTTCCCCTTGGGGGTACACCAAGTTCTGGGGTTTCTTTCCACACCCTCCTGGCCCCAAGGAACTGGATTCTGCCCCATGGGCCTCATCAGCCTCTGTACCGAGTGGCTTTCTTGAGATGAATAGTCCCTCTTGGACTTTTATCATCTTTTCTCACTCTTGTCAGGTTCTTGCCAATCAAAAATACCTTGGCTGTTGAGACTACCAACTCTACCATGAAATAAAAAATATCTACTTAGAAACTCAGTTGAAGTCTGTCTTCTCCTCTCACTGAGGTAGGTGCGAATGCCTGCCACTCAGAGCCATGAGTGAGTGCTGTTGCCTCTTTGGGCACCGGGGTCAGGAGAGGAAGAAAGGCATGGGGCAGATGCAACAAGAGGAAACTAATAGTTTCTCTTAGGCTAATAGTCCCAAATTTTCTCTCTCTCCATTTTCTTCTAGTAAAGCGTTGAATAGCTACTTATGTCCCTTTCCCGGTCACCTCACCCTGATCTCATTGTCCTCATTGTCCGCAGCAGGCAGCTGGGCCAGAAAACTAGAGAAGACGTTCTTTTTGTGGATCCGTTCTTTGCATGAAAATGTTCCTCAAAGGCTTCCGTTGCATCAGGGCGATAAGGACATTATACCAGGGATGCAAAGAGAAACGAGTTGCCCAGGTTCTGTCGTGGAGTACCAAAATAAGATCCTGACTATCAAGACAGTGTGGATGTCTGGAGAGAAAAAGATGTTTTCAACATTTATGAGCTAAGATCCTGGACTAACCAAGGGGCAAAGAAGATGGATCAACAAGCTCTCTGTACTGCCAGAGATGAGGTGTTTCCCAGGCTACAAGAGCAGAGGCGAAGAGTGGACCAGTGGCCGCTCACAGAATATGGTGTCATTGTCTTACAGAAGAAAGCAAGAGAAGGAGTTAAAGAGTAAAGCCTAGTTTTCTGTCAGGGGAAATGGTATTTTCTTCATGCACTCTTACACCCTGAAGTACCAGGGTGTGGGGAAAAGGACAAAATCCAGGGGAAAACGAAAGAGGTATCCTCAGGTCAGAGTGAGGTTTTAGTTCAATCAAGACGCAGAGTGACTATTTAGTGAAAAAGGGTGAGGCCTGGGGAATTTGTTTTTCACGGAGTACGTGTTCTAGGAAAGCTTGGGAGTCAGCCTTGTGAAAGGAGATCAGGAGAAATGAAGCCTAAAGCCGGTTGATAAGATACATAATCAGAAGGTCTTACGTCTTGGGTAGGGACCAGGCTACAGAACTGTGAGGCTTAGTGGGTTTGCGTGGCCATGCGGCTTCCACCTTCAGTAGCTGGGAAGGACTCGGGCCTCCAGACTAAGCCCTGACCAGAGAACCAGGGATTCCCACCAGCAGCCTCTTGTGACTAAAGGAACATTTGTGAGACTGTGGCCTGTGGGATGAAGACAACTGTCACAGGCATTGTCAAGCTTTGTATCCCTCAGAGCACCTTCTGCGTTACCCAGCCCCTACGAGGTACTTAGGAAATGTGTCATGAATGAACAAAAATGTGCCTTCCCATTGTATTCGATTGCTAGGACGGCTGTCCTGGGTGGCTTAAATAACAGCAGTTTGTCTCATAGTTCTGGAAGCTAGAAGTCCGAGATCAAGGTGTCCATTGGGTTGGCTCTGTATGAGGGCTCTGAGGGAGAATCTGTTGTGTACCCTTCTCCTAGCTTGTGGTGGTTTGCGAGCAATGTTTGGCGTTCATTGGCTTGTAGGTGCATCACCCAGATCTCTGCCTTCACGTTCAGTGGCATTCTTCCTGCTGTCTGTCTTCACAAGGTTGTCTTCTTATAGAGACACTAGTCATATTGGATTAGGGGCCCACCCTACACCAGTATGACCTCATCTTAACCAACTACATCTGCTGTGACCCTATTTCCAAGTCACGTCACATTCTGAAGTACTAGGGGTTAGGACTTCAGCATATGAACTTTTGGAGACCACAATTCAACACATAACACCCATCTCTTTGAAATCCAACCCGTCACGGTGTCCCCAGACTACTGCCTCTGAAGTATGACTTAAAGCCACCCACTTCTCTCCAGCTCCTCTTCTACTCCTTAATCCAGGCTGCCATTAGCACTCACTCGAACTACTGCTGTGGCCCACTGAGTTGGATTCACACTTCTCATGCGCAGGAATGTAAGTTTTCCTTTAGCTTTACTGAATGTCTACCTCTGGTCACCATAGTGACCCACGCAGGAAGCTCAATCTAGTCACGCCCAGGTCACCTCAGGGAAATTCAGTGATTTCTCAGTTTTCTTGGGTTTATGCTCAGTCGGATTCAAGTATCAATATTTCTCCCTCCCTCTACCTCTTTTTGGCAAGGCAAGACTGTTCCTGTTGGGGGGATACAGTGGTGAAGTGGCACAAAGGGGGCAGGATTTGTGGTCACTTGGGGCTTGCTCCGCATTCTATAGTGCGGTCTGGCCTTGACTGTTGGCTTCTGGTGAAGACTCCCCGCTGGGATTTGCTGAAGCAGCCTGGGCCCACATCTCAGGACCACGCTGCCACCTCTAGCTGCATCTCCTCCTCCTGACCGTGATATACTCATCTAGCTCCTTCCCTGGAACCTGGGAGGATTTGTTTGCTGTCCCTGCAGCTGCTGGGATCTACAAAACCCTGGAAGGCTGACTCCAGAACCAGTGGCCTGGACACCTTGGACTGTGATTGGCATCTGTGGATTTATCTGCATGGTTTTCCAGTGTTCCAGAGCTCCAGGTAGAAAGTCAGCACCAGACTCTTTTATTCCCGGATTTCCTGAAAACTGTTTGAGGGTTCAATTGTCTGTTTTCAAAGGATGCACTGTCGATTGAGTGTTATTTCCTTGTCTGTCTTTAGTAGGCTATAATCCTCCTGTTCACCTTTGTATCCCCTGGACTTAGCACAGTGTCTGACATAGTGTAGGTGCTCAGTAAAATGTCTGCTGAATGACTGATTCTCCAGCTGGCTTCTGGAGAGAATATGTGACACCTCTGGTGGATGACATGCCTCAGGAGTTACAGTGCGGTGGGTGAACCGTGGGCTTTGAAGGCAGAGCAGACCCTCATTCAGGTCCCAGCCCTGCCACTTGCTGCTTGGGCCACCTTGGGCAAGTGACTTTTGCTCTCTAAGCCTGAGCTTTCTCAGACATAGATGGGAAACTACCTCACAGGTTGAGATTGGGTGACAATTAGATAATGTATGTTAAAGCACTTAGCATGCCTCCTGCTGCTTAAGTAAGTGCACTACAAATGGCTTTTATTATCACTGTGCTTTCTTTAGCTTCTGTGAGCCCCTCACAACTTGCAGCTAAAATGCTTTTCTGTGAGCTCTGAAGGAGGGATCGGTCCTGCTTGGCCTCGAATCCGTACTTGGCTGATGGTGGGTTGAGTTTCTGAAGGCTCTGGAAAGGAGAATGTGACAGTAGCCAGGACTGACACCTCCACCCCCCTGGCTCCCTGACAGGGATGATCGCCCTGGGTTTGACACTTGAGTGTCAGCTGGAAGGTTGCATGACTGTGGCAGCTGTTTATGTGTTCAGATAGAGGGATGAAAAGCTACTGTGGTTGAAACATGAAAAACACTTCTTTTTCCTTGGAAGGTACCAGACGATGGATCTGCACTTCAAGTTCCAGAAGCAGAGATAGATCGCAAGATTCTAGACTGTCGGGGAAGAAAGCGATGTATTTTCTTGGCAGGAGTTCCTGTTGGGATTTAGGGTGGGAGCTACTCCGTGAACATTGCTCATGTGCTCTAATTACAGTAATAAAACGGTGGGATCTTGCCGCCTTCTCTTCTCTCTGTTCTTTACTTCTCCAGCTGTGTTCAGAAGGGCCACTGTGGGGCAGGGAAGTGGGGACATCACTGGTTTCTGTCTTTAGGTCTCTAGGTGCCAACTTGAAGGCTTGCTCCTGTTTTCCACAATTAGGTCCCTCTTTGTTGGGGAGATTTTCCAATGTGCCATTCTGTTTTGAGCCCTGCACTTTTATTTTTACGGAGGAAACCGAAAGGAGTCTAGCGAGTCTGAAATGTAGGTGAGTTGGCAAGGAATACTGACCTCCTTGTTTCAAAATGCACCAGGGGAAAATAAAATGACACACGAGTAGTAGCTACACAGCAAAACTCATTCTAATGTTCAGAGTGGAATTTAATGCAATAAGCAGTAAAACAGAAGGTTGAGTTCCAGACGCAGCTCCAGCAACAACTAGCTGCCTTGGTTCACTTGTTTGTAAAACGGGGACAACAATAACAATGAAATCATCGGCAATTAACTAAGCTCCCGATAGCATTTTTTTTTAGCATGATGTGCTGGGCGCTATAGGTCTAATTAGTTTCATTTTACAGGTAGAGGAAACCGAGGCAAAGGGAAGTTCAAAAACTTGCCCAAATTTGTGCAGCCAGGAAGGGCAGAACCAGGACTGGGACCCAGGTGGTCTCGCCAGGTCTGCCTGGTGCTAACCGTTCTCCCGTCTGGCCTTGATCGCGAAGACCTTCACAGGCTGCCGGTGAGCAGCGTGAGGCGGTCCTTTGCTAGGAGCAAAATGAAGTGATGGTAGAAAGGTACATGTTTTGATAAGGGAAGTTTACTCTGTAAGGGTCTAAATCTAACGTTAGTCATTTGATGAAGTGTTTCCACAAACATCTCTCTTTTCCTCTCCTCTTAAACAGAGTATAGAAAAATGGCATATCTGTTTATACCCTAACATATTGAGTCCAGCCTGCATATCATGTGCCAAAGCTGTCCCAAGCGCTCTCCATTATTGCACGTCAGCCTCCTACCAATAAGAGAGACAGATGCTGAGAATGACCCTTTCTACTGATAATAAAACTGACGCACAGAGAGGTTAAGTGACTGGTCCTGGGTCACAGAGCTAGGGCTGAGCCTGGATTTGAACTCAGGCTCTGGCTCCAGGGCTGCTCTTACTGACCAGGAGTTCTGAGTTACGCCCCAGTGGACCATGTAGGGCCATATGACAGGAACGGGCATCTTTGTGTTTACTGATCCCCGAGTCTGTGCCGAGCACTGTGCTGGGAGCTTCTCAAGCCTTTGCTCATTCAGTCCTTTCCACAGACCAGGAGTCAGGTGCCACAGTAACCCTGTTGTATAGCTCAGGGGACAAAGATGTAGAGAAGTTAAGTAACTTGCCCAGCATCACATAGCTAATAAGCAGGAGAGCTGAGGTTCAAATTCCTGCTCTGTTGCAGAAGGCCTGAAGTTCTCCAGCTGCTCAGTGTGGCCAAGTAAATACGTCAGGCTTCTTAGTGGGTGTGTGTATGGGGGATGTGGTATATATTAGGTATATTTGTCTGTAGGCCCTTTGCTTTCTCCCACTAGCTTCATCCAATATGTAAAGAAGCTGATATCATGAGCTCCGTCTCTGACTCTCGTGCATATTTCTCAGTCGAGTCCAAAATCGAGGGCAGGGGTGTAATCTGTCGTTTTCCTTAAGTCCTAACACAGGATCAGCACTGTAATAGAAATATGAACAGGGATCAGTGGGACCAAAGAGGGAGGTCCTAGCAGGAATGCCTTCACGGAGGAGGTGGGACTTGAAGGGAAGGGCATTTGCCAGGTGGAGACCCAGGGGCTCCACCGCCTACATCTTATTGGCCTTTGACCCTGTCTCAGCCTTAGCACAGGGCAGGGCTCCCAGCAGGGGCTCTGTACCTGTCTGGGGGGATGGAGAGATGATGAACCCTGGCCCGTGACAGAACTGCAGATGCCTACCAACGGCTGGGAAAGTAGGAAGGCAGAGATAAGAGGATACAAGGGTGGGGTGTGAGGAGAATCTAGGGAGAGTTTAGAAGGCAAGAAAACTCAGGAGCTTAAAGCAAACGGCGTTTGAGGTTATGTACTTCCTTGGAAGAGAAACCAAGGCGAGCAGTTCAGTTAGGTGAGGGGCAGTTCACACTTTTTCTAATACAGAGCACCAACTTTGCAAGAGGGTTTTTTCTGTGAGTTGACGGCGGGTAGAAGCATTCAGGGACTCCAGGAAAACCCAGTGCACAGGCAGAAAACCAACTCTAGCTGAAAATAAAGGACTGGAAAATTATTATTGAAGAATTGTTTTTCTGTGGTTAATCATTCCACATCTGAGAGTTGGATTTTTTTCATTGAAATAATTAGTGATTACATTTTCTACAGGACATTTTTCATGTCAAGCAGACAATGGCTCTAAAGAAGAGGGAGGGTGGGCCTTCACAGAAAGAGAAAGAAGTGTCAGGTTGACGCTGTGAGGGGGTGAAATTGGATGCAGCAAAGGCACCCTGCTTGCACCATGAGTTACTCCCAAAGCATCAGCAGGCATGAGCTAACTTTTGAAATGTAGTCGAAACCCTGTGACAATGCACCCCTCGAGAGCTCCAAGTGATTTGGCTGTAGTGGAGTTTTGCTGCCTCGGTTCAAGTTCACTTAATCTTTCTATCTTGCTCTCTTTCCTTCTCCCTCTCTCCCCCCTTCTCCCCTCCCTCCCTCTTCCTCCCTCCTTACCTCCCTCCCTCTCTCTCTCTCTCTTTCCCCTCTACTGGGTATTAGAAATACTCAGATGAGTAAGACATAGCCTCGGTCCTTGTAAGAGAGAGAGGTGTAAGTCAACAAGCACAGTGCAGTGTGGTAAGTGTTGTGAGACAATTAAGAACAGGATGCCAGAGGACCACACAGGAGGGTCATCTATCCAAACCTGGAAGAAGGTCACGCAAGGCTTTCAGAGAGGCCATAATGTCTGAGATGAGCTTTTTGGGAGGAGTTATCACGGTTAATTACTTGGTTGTGGCTGTTAACGTCATCCTTGGAGCTAATGCTTCAAATCTGTTCTTTTTATTTCACTCTCTCCTTGGGAGCCTCCCTCCTAGATTTTCGCTTTTGACCCCTGCCTTCCTTGTCCACTGGAACTTCATCAGTATCTACAACCTCCTTGTCTCCTACCCACTTCCTCACCTATGATGATCCCAGCTGTGACAGCTGACCATGGTTATCTGGTTTGCCCCACGGTCTTGCTGTCCTGGGTCCCTGTGTATCAATCAGGCTTCCCCAGGTTTGAGGAAGAAAGCCATGCTCCAGAGTGGGGATGAACTGTGAAGGTCATTGGAACTAGGGCAAGGCAAATATCTCAGCAGGTGTGCAGTCAGGACTCCTGGAGATCTGGACCATGGTCTGGAGTGGGCAGCGTGGTCTCCCTCTGTCATAGGCGTCTGGCTCCCAGCTCAAGTGACTCTCCTGTGATGGACATTCAGCCTCTCTCATCTCTGAGTTATCTACTGCCCCTCCTGCTGCTGTTCTCCCCTGCTGCTTCTTCCCCCTGCCTCCTGCGTTTAAGCATCTTCAAGGAACTTCTTCCCCAGTTCTGGGTCTAGTTGGCATTTCTTGGGTAGCACCTTTTCTTGACACAGCTATGACAGTGTATGTGCCAGGAGCCACCGGTGTCTGCTTTGCCTAGAGCAGGGCCTGGGCATGACAGAAACATAGGTCTCCACTGAATGGCTGGTATGGGGGTGAGTTTCCATTCCTGACCATGACCTCAGTCCCAAGCTTCCAAGCGTTCTGACCTTAGCTCCTAGGGTCTAGCCTGGCCCTAGGATTCCTGCAAGAATCTACCTCATGCTCCCCGTCTTGATCCTACCCTCGCTCTGACATCACAGCTCATTGCCATTAGCGTTTTACCTTCTCAAACTATTATTGCTTTGAACAATGTCGTCATGCCTTAGGATGGACCATGAGGGCTATTTTTCTGGGCTTGGGGAGTGACCAGTCCAGCTGCAAGGGCTCAAAGTCTGCAGGTGCACGAGCCCAGCTTTGCCTCTAGGATGTCCAGGGCACTGACGGGCTGCTTAGTGCTTTCTTTTGCCTCAGCAGACTTCATTTTATTCCCATCACTCCACTTGTTACAGGTCTAGATTATATTCCTTTAAAAGTGTTTCTTTTGTGTCATATCACTAGCTATTGTTTTTAAAAATGGGAAACAGGGTGCCCCAGGTTATGGGTTCAGACCAGGTTCAAACAAGGCAGACCAGCTCCACAAACACCCTGATCCCCTGTAGCATCTCCTGACTGATTCCTGGAAAGCCTTTGAGGTCACAAAGCCAGCCCTCTGGGGAAGGTCTACAATTCCGTCACACCAAATGACCCTCCCTTTGGGCACTCTGCAGAGCTGAAGGAGGAAGATTCCCTCTAGAGGACTCTACGTTCGGCCTCAAAATAACCCGGGAGAGCTACTGGGTTAAGGGTTTTTTGTTTGGTTTTTTGTTGTTGATGAGCTAAGTTCTCTCTTTATTAGGAAAACACCAACACTACATTCCTGGAAATTACTGGAAGTTTATTTGCCTCAGGCTTATGACTTGCAACTGAAGACAATGTGCAAAGAAAGCAAAGATTAAGTACACTTTAGGGAGAAGGAGACGATACACATTGGTACACAGGAGATCAAGCTGACAAAAGAAATCCGTCACACTGTACATTAATAGATTGCAATATTCAATAGCAATTTCAACAAAACTTTTTTTTTTAAATCAAGAGCAAAAAAGTTAGCAGTGTTTACAGTAGACATAAATCTCATACAATTCAAAAAGCATTTTTTTCAGATCATAGAGCATATGAATGGAAATGGAAAAATGTCTATGTAGGTGAAATCTTAACTACTGTACATCACTGGACATTGGTGATTTTTATGAGGTCATTCAGAGTATATGCTAGTGACCATAATCCAACCTTCTGCACTTGCAAGATATGCCAAGGCAGCGTATATTATGAACTGAGAGGGATATAGACAGAGTTTCTCTAATTTCAGTCTTTCATATGCTCATCTTCATCATTTTGACTTTATGTCATGTAGACTACTATTTACTTAACTTTTTCTGTAAATCAACCCAAACAAGTAAACATAAACACCTTAATCTTGTCCTGGTCAAGTATCTGTGAAATCATATTTTTATGACATATTTTTCCTAATTAACATTAAATTTAGAATAATTATAATAAAATATTTGCTTATGTGCAAATTAAATCCCCTTACCTACCTGCAGCAGCACATATACCACACTTGGTAAAGCACAGAGGTAGAGGAGATTTAAGTGACTAGAATTCCTTTATGTCACAAGAATCCATTCTATCCAACTGACCCATCTTCACTCAAGATAGGGCTTAGGATTCTCCTTGATGGAGCCATTTCTGATGCTTTATATTGTGGAAACCAAGGTCACTTTCACCAGGAGCTTTAATTCTTCACAAATGACTGAAACTTCAAACTCTCTCAATTCAACAAATATTGGATTACTTACAGTCCACACAGTGCCATGTGAGGCACGGCGGGTGGGGCACTCCTGGCCTACCTTTAAGCAGCTCCCTTTCCCTGTGAAGTTACAGAGGATGATGGCAAAGACATGCAAAGTTCCATTGACTGTTATGTGGTGTAATGCCAGAAACGCCAGTGAAGAAGTCTGTGGCTTGGGCTGGAGGTCTAGAGGGCACCTCTCCCTCCTCTGAAACCCAAGCCATTTGACCGCTCATCAGTCACATCAGGGGACAGAAAATGAAGCAGATGAGAGAGCCTGGGGAAGAAGAAAGGAGAGAGAGCTGGATGGCCAGACTTCCTCGTACCCATTTGCACCTGCCATGTGCAGAGAAAAACATTCACGGGTAGGAACTTTGAACACACTGCAACCTCATCCTTTGTAAACAAGGTCTAGTCACATCCTGGAATCTCTAGTCCAGGGCCCTCTGTGATCCCTGCATGGGGAACAAGAAGGGGTAACTGAGAGGCTGTGTAGTGACAGTGGCATCAAGACAGATCCCTAAAGAGTAAGGTTGTCTCCAAATGCATTTGTAGATTTACAGTTCCATTTGGGGACAGAAATGTTGGTTTCTTCTGCCATCACCTCTCTATGGCCAGCCTCCATTCTGTATCCAAATACAAATTAAATCCATAACTATCCACAATAGGAAATTATTATGGTAGGGATCCCTGGAATAACCTCCCCTAGGGCCGGGGTCCCTCCAGGAAAATGCCCCTGTATGATGAAACTCTCTGTGGTCACCAGTCTGTCCTAGAGAGTAGGAAAAGCACATAGCCTTAGATATGAGCCTGGGTGATGCACATTGATTGGATACTGCAGTTTGAATTGAAGTGTCAGTGCCATGATGGACATATTGCTGTGTGGTTGTCTTTTAGCTGTATATATGTTTTGTGAGCCTGTATTTGAAAGTGGCCCTCAGCAAGAGTCAGGACCAAACTCAGCTGGTCCCATTTGATAAGAAGCCCAGCGCCTATCCCATGGGGTCAGCATAAGCAGCAGCAACTGCACTGGGTCCCTGCCCCAGCTCTTCTTCCTGCTGGTATGCTATAAAATGTTGACATGGCACCAGTGCCGCTTTCTGCCATCAGTATGAACATAATTCTGCCTAGAGTCGTGAGAAATTGTAACCCTGAACTCCCCACTTCATCCAGGGACCCTTCTCTTTCCTCCCCACTGGATCTGGGGCCAATGGGAGGCAGAAGGAAAGCTGTCTTGGGTTTTAGCCATGCTGTGAGTCTGGCTCTCCGTGCAAACCCCCGTTAGTGTAGAAGAAAAAGAACCCACTTTATTTCTACCACAGAAATGAGTAAATTAGCTTTTTTTTTTTTGCGGTACACGGGCCTCTCACCGTTGTGGCCTCTCCCATTGCAGAGCACAGGCTCCGGACGCGCAGGCTCAGCGGCCATGTCTCTGAGCCCAGCTGCTCCGCGGCATGTGGGATCTTCCCGGACCGGGGCACGAACCTGCGTCCCCTGCATCGGCAGGCGGACTCTCAACCACTGCGCCACCAGGGAAGCCCTAGTTTTTAAACAGATGAATGCAACATCGACTGTGCCACTAGCTCACCAGGGGTCTAAAGAGAGTGGATGACTCTTTACACAACAGCAACAGCACATGGCACTTCATACACTTGAGAGAGACACCACTTGAAGGCGTCTGCAACCTAGCAATTGCTAAAGACCACTTGAGACATGTATCACTTGAAAGAGACAGTCTAAGGAGCATGCTCCATGTCACTTTCACTCCATCCTCTAAGCACCATCTGTATATTAATTCAGATTTCCTGGAAACAGCACACGAATGCTTTCAAGCCCCTTAAAGAAAGGTCTAGCAGGAGAGAAGACTGATTGTTATGTCTTTGTACGTCTTGAGAATTGATATAGCAAAGGGTCCTTTTTGCAAGTGTTTTTGTACCTTTTGTATGTCTCTCTCTCTTTTTTTTTAATATAAATTTATTTATTTATGGCTGCATTGTGTCTTCGTTGCTGTGCGCGGGCTTTCTCTAGTTGCCGCGAGCCGGGGCTACCCTTTCGTTGGGGTGTTCAGAGCATGTGGTGGCTTCTCACTGTGGTGGCTTCTCTTGTTGCAGAGCATGGGTTCTAGGCACGCAGGCTTCAGTAGTTGTGGCACGTGGGCTCAGTAGTTGTGGCTCGCGGGCTCTAGAGCACAGGCTCAGTACTTGTGGCACGTGGGCTTAGTTGCTCTGCGGCATGTGAGGTCTTCCCGGACCAGGGCTCGAACCCACATCCCCTGCGTTGGCAGGTGGATTCTTAACCACTGCGCAACCAGGGAAGCCCAGTATGTCTCTTTTTGAAAGTGTCATTCATGATACAAATCATGTAACTTTTGCTGAAGTTCATTGCTAGGAAAAAGCTTCTTTGGCCAGATTAATTTATTAATTCTCCCAACAAACCTTTATTGAGTGTCTGTTGTGTGCCAGGCACCTGGCTAGGTATTTGAACACAGGTGAACCAGTATGTTTTCTTTTATTTGTTATAAGCACTATGTAACCCAAGGTATATTCAGTTTAGCTAGATCTGGCAGGAGCATCACACTCAATTGAGTGCTCAAGTACCTTGACTGCTTCTTTCCAAGTAGAACTTTTTTGTTTTTAAACCATCTTTATTAGAGTATAATTGCTTTACAATGGTGTGTCAGTTTCTGCTTTATAACAAAGCGAATCAGTTATACATATACATATGTCCCCATATGTCTTACCTCTTGCATCTCCCTCCCTCCCACCCTCCCTATCCCAACCCTCTACGTGGTCACAAAGCACCGAGCTGATCTCCCTATGCCATGCGGCTGCTTCCCACTAGCTATCTATTTTACATTTGGTAGTGTATATATGTCCATGCCACTCTCTCACTTTGTCCCAGCTTACCCTTCCCCCTCCCTGTGTCCTCAAGTCTATTCTCTAGTAGGTCTGCATCTTTATTCCTGTCTTGTCCCTAGGTTCTTCTGACCATTTTTTAAAAAAAATTCCGTATATATGTGTTAGAATACAGTATTTGTTTTTCTCTCTCTGACTTACTTCACTCTGTATGACAGTCTCTAGCTCCATCCACCTCACTACAAATAGCTCAGTTTCGTTCCTTTTTATGGCTGAGTGATATTCCATTGTATATATGTGCCACATCTTCTTTACCCATTCATCTGTAGATGGACACTTAGGTTGCTTCCATGTCCTGGCTATTGTAAATAGACCTGCAGTGAACATTCTGGTACATGACTCTTTTTGAATTATGGTTTTTTCAGGGTATATGCCCAGTAGTGGGATTGCTGGGTCGTATGGTAGTTCTATTTTTAGTCTTTTAAGGAACCGCCATACTGTTCTCCATAGTGACTGTATCAATTTACATTCCCACCAACAGTGCAAGAGGGTTCCCTTTTCTCCACACCCTCTCCAGCATTTATTGTTTGTAGATTTTTTGATGATGGCCATTCTGACTGGTGTGAGGTGATACCTCATTGTAGTTTTGATTTGCATTTCTCTAATGATTAATGATGTTGAGCATTTTTTCATGTGTTTGTTGGCAATCTGTATATCTCCTTTGGAGAAATGTCTATTTAGGTCTTCTGCCCAGTTTTGGATTGGGTTTTTTTTTGTTTTGATATTGAACTGTATGAGTTGCTTGTATGTTTTGGAGATTAATCTTTTGTCAGTTGCTTCATTTGCAAATATTTTCTCCCATTCTGAGGGCTGTCTTTTCGTCCTGTTTATGGTTGCCTTTGCTGTGCAAAAGCTTTGAAGTTTCATTAGGTCCCATTTGTTTATTTTTGTTTTTATTTCCATTTCTCTAGGAGGTGGGTCAAAAAGGATCTTGCTGTGATTTATGTCATAGAGTGTTCTGCCTATGTTTTCCTCTAAGAGTTTGATGGTGTCTGGCCTTACATTTAGGTCTTTAATCCATTTTGAGCTTATTTTTGTGTATGGTGTTAGGGAGTGACCTAATTTCATTCTTTTACATGTACCTGTCTAGTTTTTGCAGCACCACTTATTGAAGAGGCTGTCTTTTCTCCATTGTATATTCTTGCCTCCTTTATCAAAGATAAGGTGACCATATGTGCATGGGTTTATCTCTGGGCTTTCTATCCTGTTCCATTGATCTATATTTCTGTTTCTGTGCCAGTACCATACTGTCTTGATTACTGTAGCTTTGTAGTATAGTCTGAAGTCAGGGTACCTGATTCCTCCAGCTCCGTTTTTTTTTCCTCAAGATTGCTTTGGCTATTTGGGGTCTTTTGTGTTTCCATACAAATTGTAAAATTTTTTGTTCTAGTTCTGGGATTTGCATTGAATCTGTAGATTGCTTTGGGTAGGATAGTCATTTTCACAATGTTGATTCTTCCAATCCAAGAACATGGTATATCTCTCCATCTATTTGTATCACCTTTAATTTCTTTCATCAGTGTCTTATAATTTTCTGCATACAGGTCTTTTGTCTCCTTAGGTAAGTTTATTCCTAGATATTTTATTCTTTTTGTTGCAATGGTAAATATGAGTGTTTTCTTAATTTCACTTTCAGATTTTTCATCATTAGTGTATAGGAATGCCAGAGATTTCTGTGCATTAATTTTGTATCCTGCTACTTTACCAAATTCATTGATTAGCTCTAGTAGTTTTCTGGTAGCATCTTTAGGATTCTCTATGTATAGTATCATGTCATCTGCAAACAGTGACAGCTTTACTTCTTTTCCAATTTGGATTCCTTTTATTTCCTTTTATTCTCTGATTGCTGTGGCTCAAACTTCAAAACTATGTTGAATAATAGTGGGGAGAGTGGGCAACCTTGTCTTCTTCTTGATCTTAGTGGAAATGGTTTCAGTTTTTCACCACTGAGGATGATGTTGGCTGTGGGTTTGTCATATATGGCCTCTATTATGTTGAGGAAAGTTCCCTCTATGCCTACTTTCTGGAGCGTTTTTATCATAAATGGGTGTTGAATTTTGTCGAAAGCTTTCTCTGCATCTATTGAGATGATCATATTGTTTTTCTCCTTCAATTTGTTAATATGGTGTATCACATTGATTGATTTGTGTATATTGAAGAATCCTTGCATTCCTGGGATAAACCCCATCTGATCATAATGTATGATCCTTTTAATGTGCTGTTGGATTCTGTTTGCTAGTATTTTGTTGAGGATTTTTGCATCTATGTTCATCAGTGATATTGGCCTGTAGTTTTCTTTCTTGGTGACATCCTTGTCTGGTTTTGGTATCAGGGTGATGGTGGCCTCATGGAATGAGTTTGGGAGTGTTCCTCCCTCAGCTATATTTTGGAAGAGTTTGAGAAGGATAGGTGTTAGCGCTTCTCTAAATGTTTGATAGAATTCGCCTGTGAAGCCATCTGATAGTGGGCTTTTGTTTGTTGGAAGATTTTTAATCACAGTTTCAATTTCAGTGCTTGTTATTGGTCTGTTCATATTTTCTATTTCTTCATGGTTCAGTTTCAGAATGTTGTGCATTTCTAAGAATTTGTCCATTTCTTCCAGGTTGTTCATTTTATTGGCATATAGTTGGTTGAAGTAATCTCTCATGATCCTTTGTATTTCTGCAGTTTCAGTTGTTACTTCTCCTTTTACATTTCTAATTCTATTGGTTTGCGTCTTCTCCCATTTTTTCTTGATAAGTCTGGCTAATGGTGTATCAAGTTTGTTTATCTTCTTAACGAACCAGCTTTTAGTTTTATTGATCTTTGGTATCATTTTCTTCATTTCTTTTTCATTTATTTCTGATCTGATCTTTATGATTTCTTTCCTTCTGCTGAATTTGGGGTATTTTTGTTCTTCTTTCTCTAATTGCTTTAGGTGTAAGCTTAGGTTGTTTATTTGAGATGTTTTTTGTTTCTTAAGATAGGCTTGTATAGGTATAAACTTCCCTCTTAGAACTGCTTTTGCTGCATCCCATAGGTTTTGGGTCGTTTTGTTTTCATTGTCATTTGTTTCTAGGTATTGTTTGACTTCTTTGATTTCTTCAGTGATCTCTTGGTTATTAACTCGTGTGTTGTTTAGCCTCCATGTATTTGTATTTCTTTCAGATTTTTTCCTGTAATTGATATCTAGTCTCATAGCATTGCAGTCAGAAAAGATACTTGATACGATTTCAATTTTCTTAAATTTACCAAGGCTTGATTTGTGACCCAAGATATGATCCTGGAGAATGTTCTATGAGCACTTGAGAACAATGTGTATTCTGTTGTTTTTGGATGGAATGTCCTATAAATATCAATTAAGTCCATCTTGTTTAATATATCATTTAAAGCTTGTGTTTCCTTATTTATTTTCATTTTGGATGATCTGTCCATTGGTGAAAGTGGGGTGCTAAAGTCCCCTACTGTGATTGTGTTACTGTCGATTTCCCCTTTTATGGCTGTTAGTATTTGCCTTATGTATTGAGGTGCTCCTATGTTGGGTGCATAAATATTTACAATTGTAACATCTTCTTCTTGGATTGATCCCTTGATCATTATGTAGTGTCCTTCTTTGTCTCTCATAATAGTCTTTGTTTTAAAGTCCATTTTGTCTGAAATGAGAATTGCTACTCCAGCTTTCTTTTGATTTCCATTTGCATGCAATATCTTTTTCCATCCCCTCACTTTCAGTCTGTATGTGTCCCTAGGTCTGAAGTGGGTCTCTTGTAGACAGCATACATATGGGTCTTGTTTTTGCATTCATTCAGCCAATCTATGTCTTTTGGTTGGAGCATTTAATCCATTTACATTTAAGGTAATTATTGATATGTATGTTCCTATTACCATTTTCTTAATTATTTTGGGTTTATTATTGTAGGTATTTTCCTTCTCTTGTGTTTCCTGCCTAGAGAAGTTCCTTCAGCATTTGTTGTAAAGCTGGTTTGGTGGTGCTGAATTCTCTAAGCTTTTGCTTGTCTGTAAAGCTTTTAATTTCTCCGTCAAATCTGAATGAGATCCTTGCTGGGTAGAGTAATCTTGGTTGTAGGTTTTTCTGTTTCATCACTTTAAATATGTCCTGCCACTCCCTTCTGGCTTGCAGAGTTTCTGCAGAAAGAGCAGCTGTTATCCTTATGGGGATTCCCTTATGTGTTACTTGTTGTTTTTCTGTTGCTGCTTTTTATATTTGTTCTTTGTATTTAATTTTTGATACTTTGATTAATATGTGTCTTGGTGTGTTTCTCCTTGGATTTATCCTGTATGGGACTCTCTGTGCTTCCTGGACTTGATTAACTATTTCCTTTCCCATATTAGGGAAGTTTTCAACTATAATCTCTTCAAATATTTTCTCCATCTGTTTCTTTTTCTCTTCTTCTGGGACCCCTATAATTCGAATGTTGGTGTGTTTAATATTGTGCCAGAGGGCTCTGAGTTTGTCTTCAATTCCTTTCATTCTTTTTTCTTTACTCTGCTGTGCAGTAGTTATTTCCACTATTTTATCTTCCAGGTCACTTATCCATTCTTCTGCCTCAGTTATTCTGCTATTGATCCTTTTGACAGAGTTTTTAATTTCATTTATTGTGTTGTTCATCTCTGTTTGTTTCCTCTTTAGTTCTTCTACGTCCTTGTTAAACGTTTCTTGTATTTTCTTCATTCTATTTCCAAGAATTTGGATCATCTTTACTATCATTATTCTGAATTCTTTATCAGGTAGACTGCCTATTTCCTCTTCATTTGTTAGGTCTGGTGGGTTTTTATCTTCCTGTTTCTCTGTCTTCTCATTTTGCTTAACTTACTGTGTTTGGGGTCTCCTTTTCACAGGCTGCTGTTCTGTAGTTCCCATTGTTTTTGGTATTTGTCCCCAGTGGCTAAGGTTGGTTCAGTGGGTTGCGTAGGCTTCCTGGTGGAGGGGACTAGTGCCTGTATTCTGGTGGATGAGGCTGGATCTTGTCTTTCTGTGGGCAGGTCCACATCTGGTGGTGTGTTTTGGGGTGTCTGTGGCCTTATTATGATTTTAGACAGCCTCTGTACTAATGGATGGGGTTCTGCTCCTGTCTTGGTAGTTGTTTGGCATAGGGTGTCCTGCACTGTAGCTTGCTGGGCGTTGAGTGGGGCTGGGTCTTGGCGTTGCGATGGAGAGCTCTGTGTGATTTTCCCTGTTTGATATTACGTGGAGCTGGGAGGTCTCCTGTGGACCAGTGTCCTGAACTTGGCTCTACCACCTCAGTGGCACAGCCCTGATGCCTGGCTGGTGCACCAAGAACCTGTCCTCCATATGGCTGAGAATAAAAGGGAGGGAAAAAAAGAAAGAAGAAGATAAAATAAAATATAATAAAGTAAAATAAAGTTATTAAAATAAATATTAAGAAAAAATTTTTTTTCAAGTAATAAAAAAAAGAAAACGGCCAGACAGAACCCTAGGACAAATGTTAAAAGCAAAGCTGTACAGACAAAATCACACACAGAAGCATACACATACACACTCACAAAAAGAGAAAAAGGGAAATATATATATATATCATTTCTCCCAAAGTTCACCGCCTCAATTTGGGATGATTCGTTGTCTCTTCAGGTATTCCACAGATGCAGGGTACATCGAGTTGAGTGTGGAGATTTAATCCGCTGCTCCTGAGGCTTCTGGGAGAGATTTCCGTTTCTCTTCTTTGTTCGCACAGCTCCCGGGGTTCAGCTTTGGATTTGGCCTGGCCTCTTTGTGTAGGTGTCCTGAGGGAGTCTGTTCTTCACTCAGACAGGATGGGGTTAAAGGAGCAGCTGATTTGGGGGCTCTGGCTCACTCCGGCCTGGGGGAGGGAGGGGCATGGCGTGCGGGGCTAGCCTGCGGCGGCAGAGGCCGGCATGACGTTGCACCAGCCTGAGGGGTGCCATGTGTTCTCCCGCGGAAGTTGTCCCTGGATCCCGGGACCCTGGCAGTGGTGAGCTGCACAGGCTTCTGGGAGGGGAGGTGGGGATAGTGACCTGTGCTTGCACACAGGCTTCTTGGTGGCGGCAGCAGCAGCCTTAGCGTCTCATGCCCGTCTCTGGGGTCTGTGCTGATGGCCGCGGCTGGCGCCCGTCTCTGGAGCTCCTTTAAGCGGCGCTCTTAATCCCCTCTCCTCGCGCACCAGGAAACAAAGAGGCAAGAAAAAGTCTCGTCTCTTCGGCAGGTCCAGACTGTTTCCCAGACTCCCTCCCGGCTAGCCATGGTGCACTAGCCCCTTCAGGCTGTGTTCATGCCGCCAACCCCAGTCCTTTCCCTGCGATCCGACTGAAGCCCGAGCCTCAGCTCCCAGCCACGCCCGCCCGGCGGGTGAGCAGACAAGCCTCTGGGCCTGGTGAGTGCTGGTCGGCACTGATCCTCTGTGCGGGAATCTCTCCGTTTTGACCTCCGCACCCTTGTGGCTGTGCTCTTCTCCGCGGCCCTGAAGCTTCCCACCTCCGCCACCCGCAGTCTCTGCCCGCGAAGGGGCTTCCTAGTGTGTGGGAACCTTCCCTCCTTCACAGCTCCCTCCCATTGGTGCAGGTCCCGTCCCTATCCTTTTGTCTCTGTTTATTCTTTTCTCTTTTGCCCTACCTAGGTACATGGAGTTTCTTGCCTTTTGGGAGGTCTGAGGTCTTCTGCCAGTTTTCAGTAGGTGTTCTGTAGGAGTTGTTCCACACGTAGATGTATTTCTGATGTATCTGTGGGGAGGAAGGTGATCTCCGCGTCTTACTCTTCCGCCATCTTGAAGCTGCTCCAAGTTGTACGCACTCTATTGTGTTCAATGAAGTCATATCTCGGATGGCATCCCATCATCACCAAAACTGGCCCGCGGTCCCAAGGACTGTCGCGGCTTTGGCCGGTGGGGCCCCTCCAGAGCCGGCAGCCTCAGTGAGGCCGCCGTCCCCTCGGGCTCCATGGCAATTTAGTTCCAAGTAGATCTCTTGAATACTCTTCTCATTTTTATTACTGATTAAAGCTGTATTATAAAGAGATACATTCTCATTTAAAATTTTTCCTATTAGTACAGAAAAGTTTATAAGTTGTCTGCTCTTCAAACATCCTCCAACTCTACTCCTAGGTGTGACCACTATTAACTGTGTGTTGTGTATCATCCAGCTACTAAGCGCAAGTTCGCCTGTATGCGCATGTGCACACATGCCAAGAGCAAGGAAATTGGAATGGTCCACCTCAGGTGCAGAGAATAAATAAGTGCATTGTTAGAAGAGAAGTGTGAAAACTAATGAAGCCTCCTAAAAGTCAGTCTGCTTTTTATTAGCACCATACACCAGCAATTCTAAACAATGTTAGGGATAAAATACTCTTCCTTATGGGATGGACTGCTCTCACCAGCTCACCTCCCCCATTGCTATAACACTGAACACACACACATGTAGCAAATGCCTATGTATACACATATATATGCAGACAGATGTACAAGTATGTATTTGTACAACATATATCCTTTGCAAGATACAAATGGAGTAACATGCATTATTCTTATAATATTATTCTATTAATTTATTTTGGGTTTCTTTCTGCATCATTTCTTACATATCCAGTTCTTTCTTAATGACTGTCAGATATTCTGTGATATGAATGTATCATAAATTTTTTATCCAAGCCTCCTTTGTTTTCACTAGTAGCAGGCTAAATAGATGAGTTTTGCTAATCCAGACTGATAGTCTTTTTCTTTTATTATGTAAATCGATCTCATTTACGTTTATATTTTATAACATATATTTGTTGCACTTAATTTTGTCACAATATATGTTTGGTTAGAGTATATCTATGTTTTCTGTTTGTATTGTGGCTGCAAAATTTATTTTGGCTTTTGTTCTGTGTATTCTTTGCTTTGCTTTGTCTTCCCACTTCTAATGATAATATTTGAAACTTTGATTGTTAAACCTCTTTTTCTTTATCAATGTTGGACAGATTTGTACCTCATCATGAAAAAAAGGAAAATTTATATTTCACACTTCCTCCCAGCTTCTTCCCCTCATTTCACTTTTTTATTATTAGTATTTTTTGTATTACTGAGATTTATAACTTATATAGAACTGAGCTCTGGGAATGTAATGACACACTCAGTGGTCACCAACAGTCCTTTCATCCATGACTTTCCTGTTCATAACATGACTTCAAATATTTTTTACTTATCTTTGGGTTGGCTGGATTTTGTTATTGTGTCTTTTTTTAAAGAAGAGCTCATAAGTGCTATGTTGTCAGATTCTTTGCATTATTAAAATTATCTTTAGACGTAAAGCATATAATTCTTGGGCCACACATTTTCCCCATCAGAATTCTTTAGATATGGTTCCACCTACTTCTTGCATTGAATGTTGGTATGGAGAAGGCTGAGGTCAGCCATTTTCTCTCTTTGGGAAACATGCTTTTAATTTCTGAATGCCCATAGGAGTTTTTTTTTTTTTTTTTTATTCTTGAACTTCATGGTCTCCACTAAGATATGGCTCAAATTTGAGACTGTATTTTTCCTTGAACAAAAATTCTATTTTCTGCAGATTTTAATCAGTGGATTCATATTTCCCTTTATTTCAGAAAACTTTTCTTTTTTGTTATCTTGAATATTTGTTCTCCACTTTGGGAATATCAGCTATACACATGATGAACCCCCTCACCCGCCTGTCATCTTTTCTATGATCTCTTTTTTTTCATTTCTTTGTATACAAATGTCTTAAGCTATATCTCTACCTCCATACCCTAGCTGTGTTTTCAGTATTAGCTATTCTTCTTGCTGCCCCTGTTGTGACTTTCATTCCTATGCTTTTACTGTTATCTTAAATTTTTTCCAGTGCTACTTCAGTTTATATTTAAATTCCTTTTGTTGTTTCATACTCTAATCTTTGATTGTCTGGTTTCTTTTCTTTTCTCCCTCTCTCTCTCTCCCCGAAGAGCCTAAGTTTTCTTTCTTTAAAAATAGAGTTAAGTAGGGCTTCCCTGGTGGCGCAGTGGTTGAGAGTCCGCCTGCTGATGCAGGGGACACGGGTTCATGCCCCAGTCCGGGAAGATCCCACATGCCGCGGAGCAGCTAGACCCGTGAGCCATGGCCGCTGAGCCCGCGCATCTGGAGCCTGTGCTCTGCAACGGGAGAGGCCACAACAGTGAGAGGCCCATGTACCGCAAAAAAAAAAAAAAAAATAGAGCTAAGTATATGAATTTTTCTTCTTTTCTGAAGTGATTCTCTTTCTGAATGGTTTTCTAAAAATCTGCTGTCATTTGGTAGGTTCGTTTCTTACTTGTTAGGTACTATCTTTACATGGATCTCATTTTGCATTCTTTGTGCTAATATATGAAAGAGACAAGTCTATACAGGCGGATAGTAATAGGGGAAGTCATGAATGTCAATCTGGGGAACATCTTCTCAGAACTCTTTCCAGATTTCTCTTCTTCTGCTCTGAGGGCTCGTGTCTCCTCAGTTTTCTGCTCTTCCCCATTTGGGGAGAGTAGATCACCCAAATGGGAGGTCGCTGTGGTTCCAAGTAGAGCCTCCACCTCACAATTGATTGTTCAAAAATTCTTTTTCTTTTTTTTTTACATCTTTATTGGAGTATAATTGCTTTACAATGGTGTGTTAGTTTCTGCTTTATAACAAAGTGAATCAGCTATACATATACATATGTTCCCATATCTCCCATAAATTCTTTATAAAAAATTCAAACTATAATAGGATGTAGGTTGAAAAACAAGTCTACCTTCACACTTAACCCTTTCCCCTGAGGTAGCCACTATTACTAGTTTTGTATATGTCTTCTGGATCAAGAGTCTATGCGTATACAACTCTGTAAAATAGTATATACACATGCTTGAGTTTTCTTACTTAACAATATATGCTGGCAGTTGTTTCATACTAGCGTAGATCATTCCACTTCAGTCTTGTTAATAGCTGCAGGGTGTTCTTCCAGACTGACACTCAGGGCATACTGAATAATTCAGGCTCTTTCAGCCAGCACATAATTTCTGATAATGACGAGGGAGTGTTTTCCTTCCTTTTTGTTTCTTTCATGGGTTCTGTCACCTCATGGGTTGCCTGAGTTGTCAGGATCCCCTGAAGGCCTAGTTAGGACAGGAGACAGAGCCAGAAGGGATCTTGTTTGCTGGAGGTGAAAGGACAATCAGTGATTCCTGCTCATACCTATGTCTACCCAACCTTCAAGTACAGGACTAGGAGAAACATGATGGTGACAATTTGATTATACAGGCATTAAAATAAGAAAGGAAGTTATGTAAGTGAAAATGGTATTCGAGATAATCTTCATTTTCTCTCTAGTTCTCCTTCCTACAAGGAATGAAAACCCAGAAGATACCAAAGTTGTTTAATTTGGGCCTGTCAGAAGTTTGGCTTATACAGCTGGCTTGACTTTACTTAAAATGTTTTCCCTAAAAACAATATACTTATATCTGAGATCAGGACAAAAAATAAGTAACAATATCAGGTAGTTAAACAAACAGGTTCAAGAAGGGTTGAGATAAATCACTGGAAGTTTTAACCTCAATGAGAGAAATTGTTAAAACACAAATCTTGGGTCTGATCTCCCAACTTGTATTTATTATCTTCCATTCATGAAGACAAATAGAGATTTCTCCAGGGGGTTATTTGGAATGCTTTCGCTGGTGAGGTAAGACTCTTTCCTGTGGTGCTTTCAACTGGAGTAGGATTCAGCATAAACAGAGTCCCCACACAAACCCTCTACACAGCCCTATATATTGCAGATCTGTTGGTTGCAGTGGGAGTGGGGAAAGGGTAGGGCACTCTTAGTTTAAAAAATCCTTGAAAAATTTATTATATGTGCTTATCACATGCCTGGCACTGTGCTGAGCATTTTATGTGCATTATCTCATTTAATTTTCACAAACCACATCATGAGGAAGGTGGAGTCATATTCCTAGGATCAAATTCCGACTCTGCCAACTCTCATTCTTAGCAAGGTCATTTAACTTCTCTCTGCCTCTATTTTTTCATGCATAGAATGGGGAGTAGTGATAGCACCCACCTCATAGGACAGTTGTGTGGATTAAATGAGGCAATGTAAGGAAAGCTCCCAGCAGGGTACCAGGGAACTGATCAGCGCTCAAAAAATGTCTGACTATATTCATACTATTATTCTTAGTATTCTCATTTTACAAATGAAGAAACTGGGGCCCACAGAGGGAGTGTCTTTTGCCATGTCATCCAACCAATGACGTGGAGCCAGGACCCAGACCCGGCTCTGGCCGACTGCAGAGACTGAGCTTTTAAACATGGAGCTCTCTGGCCTCTTCATCACACCCAATGTTGAAGCGCAAATATGGGGCGCAGAGCTCTTTGGGGATACCAGGTGTTCTAACAGACAAAATGCCTTTGAACTTCCATATATAATAGGTGTATTCCTGAAAACTGTATTCGTGTTGAATCCTGTTTTTCCTTGGCTTTCATTACAGGAATAATTTTATGATTGTGCCTTTCTTTCTTGCTCAATATTTTCATTCAAGAAAAAGACTCATTAACACATTTGAGCCCCAGTTTACTCTCTGGAATCTTTATAATTCTTTCAGCATTTTCGTCCATTTACTACAAAATTAAGCCCCAGCTAGAGTTATTTATAGGAGGAGCTCAATAACCATTTGTTGAATGCCATTAAGAATCTCACTAATGTGTCCCTTCATCAATGAGTGAGTGCATTCCTGAAATGTTCTGCTTAGAACAAAAGATTGTTTTGTGTAAGTCCAGGTTGGTGTCTACATGAGAGAGTTGTTTTTGTTCTGCTTTTCAGAAGTGTGGAATTATATATGGAATTAAGAATATAGTTTTTGTTATTTTAAAATCTTTTTTAGAAGATGAAATCTTTTTTTAGAATCTCAAAAATAAATGGAAGCACAGTTGATTCTTATTATTTGTGGCAATTATATTCTATGAAGTCTCTGCAAACACTGAATTAGTGAGTATTGAACCATTGCTCTTAGGGGAAATACAGGGTTAGGTTCCTGTGAGCCTCTGGTCACATTTTCATCTGATCAATACATAACCTTGTTTTATGTGTCTGTCTGCTTAAAAACACCTTATTTAATATATATTGTTGACTCATTAACATTGAATTCATGGTCAACAGCAGTGTAACTCATTCCTGAACAAAGCTTATGTTTTTCCTCCTTAAGGCACATCACAGCCTTCCCGTGCTTGGGAACACCAGAAAGCACTTCAGCACTACGCTGGGGGAACATTTTAAACAGTGAAATCACCAATAAAAAGGATAAAAAAATGCCAAAACCTTGGCACTAAACATACCGTGAAAAGGACACTTGCTTGCAGTGTGAGAGCCAAAACAAGAGGGCAGAACATCACCTTGTTCAATTTCAGAGCATCACCTTGTTCAATCTCAGCCCAGGGCACATATGCATCTGGCAACTCAAAGTTTCTACTGCTCTGTGCATGTACAAGAATGACTGTGAAAGTGCCCCCAAGTAATGAGGTTGAGGTTACAAACAAATTTTAGCAAGTAAGCAAATGCTCAAATATAGAATCTGCAAATAATGTGGAACAGCCATGTTTTGCTTTCAAATGTCACTTTTTGCTCATTTTCAGGTTTTAATTTGGGAACTATGGTAGATGGATTGCATTTATGGCCCCCATATTGGTCTCCCAGTATCAGGCTGTCTGCCCTGTAACTCTTGGTCCCCTCCTACATTAATTCCAGGCTTAGACATGTGACTTGGCTTGGCCAAGGGCATGTTACCAAACCTGGTGCAAGCAGAAGCTTGAGAAGCACATGTGCATTTCCTCTTTTCCTCTTGGACCCCTGCCACCATCATGAGAACATAGCCTACAAGAGGGCTGTGAAAGATATGTGGAAGAGAGCAGAACTGTCTCATGCAAGGCCATTTAGACCAGCTAGCCCACTAGCTGACCACAGATGCATGAGAGAGCCCAGCTAAGATCGGCCAAACCTGGGTCAGATCAGACAGTCTGCCAACCCAATCCATAGACCATGAGAAATAATCAGTAGGTTTTTTTTTTTAAAGCCACCATATTTGAGGGTGGTTTGTTATACATCATTAACTAACTGATACAGGGACTTGAGCATCTCCTGTTTGAATTTGGGGACTTTAGCATTCTAGATCCTCTAGAAGAGCATCAGGCAACTACTTCAGCTGAAGATTGATGCCTGCCTGTCTGTCATGTGGAAGGTGGAAAAGGAGATCAGTCATTTCAACATAGACCAGGGAAGAGAGAAGGGAAATAATGATCAAGAGGGAAGGACATTAGACTGGGGTAGAACTGAGAGTATAGTTTTTCACATCTGCCTTCCTAGGTCTTGATGAGTATCTTCCAGTTCTATTAATTTAACTTAGGCTTGGCTAAAACATGACCTGTTAAGCTTCTTTTTTTTCTTTTACTGGTAATGGTGGTTATTTTATTTATTTTGCACTGAAAGGAAAAAAAGAGGCAGCCAGGGAAAAGGAGGGTTAGAGGTGGAACGAAGGTAATAAATTATGTACAGAAAATAGTTTCTCCTGTTTCAGTCTCAGAACATGAAGGGAAATTCACAAGGGGTACAATACATCAATAACTATACTATGTTCCTCTAGAAAAGCTACTGGCCCCAAGGCATAATAAAAGTTACACTTAAGAATACCATAAACCTTTTAAAAGTCACATTTTGAATCAAAATAGTTTTCTTATAAAATATTAATTCTCAAAATGAGTTGTAAAATATGAACACAAAACAGCTTAGGCGATTTGTATTTCTGACAATAAAGCTAAAACATCTTGGGGAAAGTGACAGCTACTAGAAGGTAGTTCTCAGAGTCAATGAATGAAAATATGAGTCTGAAATTCCCTCGGATTCTATTCAGTCTTTTAGTTCTCAGTTACTGGGAAGGAACCAGGCTCTGTGCTAGGTCCTGTAGGGATCTCCAGGCCAGGCTGTCAGAGGGAAATCTCAAAACACAGTTGGAGCTCAAAATGCAACTTTAGGGTAACTCATCACCCTTTGGTTGGTCTGAACTTATTTCCTGGACACTGGCTCTTTAAATGAAAAGGTAGATCTGAGCTAAAGACACAAATCAGAGGCAATTATTCTAAAATCCAGAAAAAAATTAACTTACTTACTGGAGGACAGCTCTGAGTGGAAGTAAAAATTCTGCAAAGTAATTAACTGAAAATTACCTTACGGAAATTTATGCTAACCTAGTACTTTATAGCTAATGTTAAAAGGATCAGTTCCCTGCTTTATAAATTTTACTGTTGGGATTTTTGGTAGAGCAAATATTGTTTTATGACATATTACTGTGATAACAGGGGTCTCTGGAGTCAGACTCCTTGGATTCAAATCTTAACTTTACCATTTGCAAAATCTGTAATTTTAGATAAATTTCTTGACCTCTGTGTGCCCCAGTTTCATCATCTGTAAAATAGAGATAATAATATTACCTGTTTCCTATGTTTGCTGTGTGATTTAAATGAGATGATGTGTGAAAGGGGTCATTCTATGTCAGCTATTAATAAATAAACATTAGTGTCAACTAGGAAACCCAGGCCTTCATCTGACATTTCCCCAATCCATTCCCTGACCCATCCTGAGGGTTGGTTTCAGTTCCACCTACATTCATGCCCTCCTCCTCTTTTCCCCAATAGTAGATGAATTTCAGATATTACTATGAGAGTCCTTTCCCACCAGGAACACTGCCCTCCCCTGAAATGTAAAATCAACATAAGTACTTCCACATTTGGCTGACTGCACCTAATTCAGCTTGTTTGTGTGGGAGACTAGATGAAATGGGGACCAACTTGCCTTAAGACTCTTCAGAGAACACCATTCCTATGCTGAACCCCTAATGCCACTTTCCTGTCCTCCCAAACCCTGCCCATCACCTCCTGCCTCAACTGCCCTGCTCATCCGCTACAACCTAGAAATTCCCTGGGTCTGAGAAATCCCTGCCCTGTCAGGGCTGGGCCCTGGCGATGTCATTTTCTGAAGCTATTTAAAGCATTTGTTGACATTTTTATTGGATGTCTATGTGCTGTACTTGAACATAACTGAACTATAACTCTTTACAAATTTGCTCATTCATATTTTCCCTACATTAAAACGACCTCCTTATTTACAGCTACCAATCTCTGGGGATTTCCTGCTCAACCCTAGGAAATCCGATGCACCTGGTGGACTCTGAGGCCCAAATACACTTGAGTAAGCTGAATGTACATCGCTGTTTTCCTCCTAACTCTTTTTTCAAATCTGTTTAAATGCAATTCCAGTCCAGAGCCTCTGGCAACTCCCTCCCAGTCTGCCTGAGCCAACCCCCTGATTGACTGTCGATAGATCAATTTCTCATCTTGCCTTATTTAACTCATACGCTCTCTCAAGCTGCTGTTACACAAACACACAAAGTGCTGGAGATAAGAAATAATTTAGAGTCCACGACGAGGTGCAATTTGGAACGGCCTGACTTCAGCTGACCCAGCCTCCAGCCATAATTCCACATCGCCATCCACGCTAACCTTCATCAATCTTCCTTCTTCCAATTAGCCCCCTTCCCTAAAGAAAGTGACTTGCTCACAGTTACAGGGCATCCAGTAACAAAGTTAATTAGGAGTTAGGTTTCTAAGTACCACCTCCTTTCCTTAGGAAAAAATTCCTCCTGTTTCCAGAAAATAGGGTTTGAAACCAAGCAAAACAAAAAAGGCCGTGATTGAGCATAATGATGTCTCTGTGATGCGGAGCCATGCATGTAGCATGTTTGTCTGGGAGAGAGAAGACTGAGGCAGACTGTGTCCTATTATTTAAATAACAATAACAATAATGGCTAACATTTATTAAGCATATATAGTATGTCATGCATCGTGGCATGAGATTTCCATATTTTATCTCATTTTGATTCCCGTGACACTGCTATTATTCATCAAAAGGCCTATATGCTTACCATGTTCTTGATAAATAAAAAAGAACATAGGTGTGATAGGGATAATATTTTCAAAATATTAAGCCGGTGCATTTTAATTTTTCTCCCGCACAGTGGCTGGCAGCCATTCCCTCCCCTGTCGTATCTGGGAAAGGGAAGCAGGGCTGTGGGATGTGTGTTGTGGGTATATGGGAAGGTCAAGTATAGAAAGGGAAAGGAAGTGGAAATCGTGTTTCTGGGGTTGTGGGAAGAAGAAGGGGATAAAATATGGGGAAGATGTGGCGGCAGCATGCGGGTCCTGACCTTGCTTGCTCTGGCTGGCGTCCAGGGGGATATGTGAATGTGTGTTTGTGGGAGAGGGAGCATTGTTAGGTGGAGGTACAAGTTGGGAGCAGAAGATATCTTGGGACTCATGGCGAAAACTATCTTGCCGAATGAACCACAACTTGGGGCTGCCAGGCTGTGAAACAGAGAGAAAGACTGAGTGAGAACTCTAGAGCCTGAATGGGATGGAATAAATGCACAAGTTCCTATAGGTCAGGGGTGATGGCTGGCTATCTCCCAGCTTTTTACTCCTTTGTCTTCCAAAGTCACAGAAGCCTACTTTGGGGGCAGAAATTCATCCAGTTGAAAGACTACATTGTAGCTACATATGGCCATAGAACTAAATTATGGACAATGAAATGTAAGCAAAAATTTTGAGTAGAACATCTGGCATGGCTCCTTAAAGGAAGCTGACCCATCAGAGAGACACACCCCATCCTTCTTGCTATTGCTTGGAAGCTGGACAAAATAGCTGGAGCTTCAGCTGCCATTCTGTAACATGAGGTGATCTTGAACATAGAAGAAGCATGCCCAGCAAAGAAAGCCTGGATCCTTAATGACTTCATGGAGCTACAAACCCTCGACTATTTACCATTAGATTTTTTTTTAAGTGAGAGAAATATAATCTTAAGAGAGATTCAGAGCCTGCTTAGAGTCAGACTGAAGAGATTGTAGGAGCAGTTGGGAGTGAGGAGATGGATTCACAGTGGTTGGAATGAAGTGAAACTGCAGCTGAGGACTATGAGGCTGGCGGCTTAGTCTGAGGATTGAATGGGAGTCACAGTCAGATTTCAGGGGTTCACAGTTCCAGCAAGGGCCCAACTGAGTTCACGTCAGCCAAGAAGTTCCACTAGCCCCTGATTTAGCCAAGAGAATAGACCAAAACATGAGAGACAGATAGGGACAGATGGCATTGTTGGATGGCAGCAGGCCACCCTGCATCCAGGTAGAAAAGGGAGACCAGAGGAGTCAGTAGCTGGTACAAGGATGTGCCCAGATGGATCTTAATTACCCAGGAAGTTCACCAAAGGCCACAGCTCTCACCATGGGGAGGAGGAACAGGAGGGAGTGAGATGCTGTGAGTTGGGTGTTAATCTGGAAGAGACTGAATTAATGAAAGAAACTCCTTTAAGTGTTGGACTGGGCTGATTGTCACTGGATTCGATGGATTTATTTATTTATTTACTTATTCATTTATTTTCACTTACTACCCAGTTGACAGTGGAGGTTGTGAGGAGGATTAGATCAGATACAGGGAAAAAAAGATACTAGCTTTGTTTGCTTTACAGATGCCTGAATTGACTTTACCATGAACATGACTATTTTTATCCCCATTTTACAGATGAGGAAACTGAAGCTTGGAGAAATTCCATGACCTTAAAGTCACATGACTCTTAATTATGTTTATAGCTAACAAATTTTAGGTGTAGGCTCTATTTCCTTCAATCCAAGACAGGAAAGACTGGGTAGCTGCTGCAGCCACAGTTTACTTGTTCTGTGTGTTCAGTGCTGGGGAGTAGATCAAACCAGAACTCATTTTCAGAGCCTTTCCAATTTCCAAACTCCTTTCTGCTAGATCATGAGGCATTAGGAGCTGAGTGATCTTGATCTGACTCCAAAATATACCAGCATATGGATATTAACCTATCATTCTTGGCTACTGAGACTGTCTGCATATAGTTAGTTTTTGAAATGAAAGCCCAAAGCCTATAGATCTATACATGAAGTGGCAAAACTGAGTCTAATAGATCTAAAGGGCACTGATTCACCAGGGTGCAGCTAAAAGGAGATGAAAATGGCCAAACTTAAACCACTGACCTTGGATCCTTGAGCAAGTCTTCAGAGTTATATCATTCATGCATGCATGCACTCATTCATTCATTCATTAACTATTGTTTGAATGTCTCTAACAAGCCAGGCACAGATTGAGGGGGGAAGAAAATATTGGGCTGGCCAAAAAGTTCGTTCGGGATTTTCTGTAACATCTTATGGAAAAACTTGAACGAACATTTTGGCCAACCCACTGGGACTAGCTAGGTAAGGTTGATCTCTCACTGCTCTGTTGTCCTTTTATTAGTCTGCAACCTTTCCTACCTCAGTATTTCAATTATTCCAGAAAATTCTATTTAACTAGAGGCCATCTAAAGCACAAACACCTTGAAACTAGAATGTGTGGGGTAAGTAGAAAGATGTGAAGAGTGTATATGCAGCTATTCCCAAAGGATTGATACTTTCACCTGTTAATGCCCGAAGTTTAGTTCTGCAAGCTATTGATAAGATTTATATTTATGATGTACTCTATCTAGCTGTATTTATCTATAAAAATGTTAAATGAGCGTACCTTTGACCCAGCAATTCCACTTCCAGGAATATATACTTGAACGTGTGCTGAAGGATATATGTATATTCACAGTAGCATTGTGTCAAATAAAAAAAGTCTGGAAACAACCTAAATGCCCAGGAATATGGAACGGATGGAATAAATTATAGTATAAAGTGGAACACTGTGCAGCCATTAACAAGACTGAACTAGAACTGTTGATCTACTTCTATAGCTCTAACAGGGAACAATTCCAGCATACATTGTTAAATGAGAAAAATTCAAGGAACAGAAGTATGAATACAGTGCTACTATTTCAGTAATAGCCCAGTGGGTAGAAAAAATTATAGAGGAAACCAAAAATGAAAGAAAGCATTTCTTCCTCATAATTATTATTTTTTTTCTTCCTCATAATTATTGAAAAGCATGTGCTAAGTGAGAAACCCTGAAATTGTGCAGTATGCCCTGAGTGTGAGTCTAAGAGAAAACTGGCTCCTTATAATACTGGGTTTGCCAAAAGTTCATTTGGGTTTTACCGTAACATCTTACGACCTTTTTGGCCAACCCAATAATATAGATATTTATGTTCACCTGAACGTTTCAACGCTCATGACACGGCGGAGGTAAGCAGGGCTTTAGATCAGGAGTCAGCGAGACCCTGGGGTGACTGCCATATACTGTCCTTGCTTTTCCTTGGATGAGGCAGGAAGAGGTTGGGGAAAGCAGAAGGGAGTTAAAATTTGGAAACCAAAGTGGGAAAGGGGACAGGGAGGGGCAGTGGAAAGCCAGGAGTTGAAGGCCTTGCACGAGGGTAGGTAGGGAGCAGCCTTTCTTTCTCACTTCTTGATGGTTTCTTTCCCTGATATTCTGTCAGTGGGGAGAACTCCCTGTGGAGAAGGGCTGCCCCATCACCCACGTTTGGAGATGACTTGCTGAAGGAGGGAGAGGAAGGAAGCTGTGACTCTGCACCAGAGCTAACTAGGCGGCTTCTCTGAGGGCGGGTCCCGCTGGAGTTTCCGTGGTCCCAGCCGTCTCTCTGTACCTGACATGAGGAATTTGTTCATCATTCAAATGGACAGATTGGTGGTGGGCAAACACCTCTGTGTCACCACTTTCCTTGGGAATAGAATGTGAACAGAATTAAGTATTTGTAAAAACTGGGTGACAGATGGGCTGTTTGGAGCAGTCTCATTTATGGTCATTAAATGGGACCTTTTGAAGCAGCGCACCTGGGATATTGGTGGTCCTTTTCCAGGAAGGAATTGTAAACCCCACACTATCCAGTGTCGGGTTCCATATGTCTCCCCAGAGTTCCAAGTGACTTTTCCACCCCCACAACCAGGTCCCTGGGTCTCCCCTCCCCTGGGGATGAAACCACCATGAACACTGGTGGTTTCTTCCTCTCCCCATCTCAGCATCATCAGGGACTCACCCCAAACTGCTGTGGTCCTTCACTGGTGGGGAGCGGTTTTCAGTTCTTGGAGGACAGATACTGGGGGGTTATGGCTCTAACACAGATGGAATGATGCCTAGCCATTTCTGCCTTAGCCTGGTCCATTCCTGAATCTTCTTTCCTTTCTAATTTTCTTTTAAAAATAAAGTACTAAAGTGGAAATATTGATATGTGTTTCCTGTGCAGAAATTATAACCAGCCCTCAGGAAGGCTGACATGCATTAGGTACTGTGGGCCTAGGGATGCCCCCAGAATCCTGGAACCTGCATGTCACACTGCAATGGACCATGGAGGCCCAGCCCTACCCCTTGCACATTTGGGCCCCGAGTACCAGAGTTGTAAAGTGCCTTCCTAGGTCGCAACAGCTGGGTCTCCCCACAGCTAAACTAGGAGCCATTTCTCTCGATTCTGCAGGGTGCTTGTTCCCACATTGTGCAGGGGCCTCCTGGGGCCAGAAAGTTACTGTTGGACAAGTGCCTTGACTTCCTGCCCCATGACACCTGCTTTCCCTTGGGCTCCAGTATTCAAGGGCTCCCCTGAAGCGTGTGAGTCAGGCAGCAGAAGGTTCAAGGGGAAGCTTGGGTTGAGACATTCTGCTGAGGAGCTCTCGGGGCAGTGGGAGACAGGGCTGATGCACTAATTCAGACACTGAAGGCAGGCAGGCAGGGCAGGGGGCATCTCCCAGGGATACATTGGTGATAAGGAACTTTGGCTGCTTTGGGTGAGCAGGACCATGGACCATGAGCCAGGAACAAGGTCACGGTTCAGAGCTTCTGCCAAATTCCTGCCTTCTTAGCATCGTAGAATCTTAGTGTAAGGAAAGAGTGCAGAGAACAAGACCCAATCTCCTACTCAGTATTCCACATCCATGACCTGTTCACTCAGCACCTGCTTGTACACATCCCGTGACAGATATCTCACTACCCAGGGAAGAAGTCCATTCCATATTGGATCCCTCTAGTGCTATCAGCTGACCTTTATCTCCTTGTGACGTCTAGTTGATTCAAGGTCTACTCATGGAATAACACAGAACAGTTTCATTTATTTTTCAGGTAAAAACACTTTAAATATTCAAAGAGAGACACCTATTTCCTCCCTGTTTGCCTTCAGTCTGAAGTCGGCTCTAGGCTCTGCATTTTTAGTGTCTTAGACACTCGTTTAGACTTACTCCATTTATCAAGAGAGTATAATATAGTGGACAAAGCATAGGCTTTGAGTTAAAAAACAAGGGTTCAGTTCTGCTGGTACATTAACTTTGGAAACAGCATCGTCATCTGAAAATGGGGAGAAAGCGCTATAATGGGGGGAGTTATTATTGTACAAGCTCAGGCGTTCTCCACTGGTTCAGATTATTCCCCATTGGTACAGGCACGTGGGAGCCCTGCCCCACTCGTATGATGTCCAGTGTGAATCAGAAGAAAACCAGGAAAGATCTTGACCACGTGCTGGGTGGTCTCCAGTGAAGTGAAGCTCCCAAGGACTCTCTCTCAGGGACTGGCCAGCGTAGTCTCTGAGGACAGTGATGGGTGCTGCGCCCTTGAGTGGAGGCTCCCACTCTCAATGCTCAAGTGGTGCCCTTCCTGGCGCTCCATCCCCACACTGTTCCTGGGCAGAGACCCCTTTGTCTTCTTGGACAACTTCTCTTTGATCAGCTCCCCGACTCCTGGGTACAAGAATTCAAATCAATGGAAAGCTAGCTCACCTTCTCTGAAAGAGTAGGGTGAAGTGGGGCTTAAACTTCAAACCTACCTAGGGCAGTAAAGGAAGGGAAGAAAAACAAAACTGCTGTGCTTCTATATTAAAATAGTCTGAGCCTTCATCACCACCCGCAACACCCACCTTAGCACGTTACTATTATGAAAGTACCGGAAATGCCCTGTCTCTGCCTGGCCTGGCCACGGAGGATGCTCAATGAGTGAGGGTCATTACCCTCCCTAGTAATAATTCTGCCACTGGTAAAGTGTGTGGTCTGCAATGGAAAGCAGTACTTCAGAAGCAGTTTGCTGGGGCAAAGTGATACAGAAATATTATTTCCCTTAATTGGAGTACCCTTCTTCCACTGAACCACGTTGAGGCTGCAAAACCATTGTTGGGACTTGCATCATACTATTAACCCTCACTGAGCTGTTATAAGTAAACTGCTAGATTTAGTTTTGTATGTGAACCACATACAGTTTAGTCAAATCTCTTCTGTTCTCTACTTCTGAAATTAATTTAAAAACTTGTGGTGTATAATTTCTTATTCAACCCTTTTGTCATTTTGTTTTAGACCTCTCTAAAGCTTAGCTTTCTTATCTGAAAAATGAAAGATTTGGGCTTCGTGATCTTGAAGGTTTTGTCTTGCTCTGACAGCCTTTTATTTCGTAAGTTGTGTCCATCCTTAGACTCTTTCAGAAATTTAACAAATCTCTCACAACCAACTTGTCTCTCAGCTCTGCCTTCTTTGAAAATCTGGGACTTCATCTTTGTCTGACAACTTCTAGCCCTAGGGCCAAGGACAGAACCTTGCCAGGGGTGATGGTTAATTTTATGTGTTGATTGAGCAATGGGGTACCCAGATATTTGATCAAATGTTATTCTGGGTGTGACTGTGAGGGTGTTTTTGGAAGAGATTAACATTTCAATCTGTAGGCAGAATAAAGCAGATTGCACGCCCCAATGTGGGTGGGCCTCATCCAGTCAGTTGAAGGCCTGAATAAAACAAAAAGGCTGCCCTCCCTTGAGTAAGAAAGAATTCTTCTTGCTTAATTGCCTTTGGGCTGGGATATTAGCTTTTTCCCCATTCTTTGGACTCCAGTTGAAACATTAGCTCTTCCTGGGTCTCAAGTCTTCCAGCCTTCAGGCTGGAACCACATCATTGGCCCTCCTGGTTCTTAGACCTTCAGACTCTGATGGAACTAAATTGTCAGTTCTCCTATGTCTCTGGCTTGCTGACACACCCTGCAGATCTTGGGACTTGTTGTTTCCATAATCATGTGGGTTAATTCCTTATAATAACTATCTCTCTCTAATTTATACATGTATAAGTTATATATGTATATGATTTATACATATATAAATTTTATTTGTTTTTCTATATGTATAAATTACACATTTTTATACACTTAAATCATATCTTTGTATATATATATGAATTATATATATAAAATCTATGATAATATAAATATTAAAAATATATGTACTATTAGTTCTGTTACTCTGGAGAAACTTGACTAATACACCAGGAGAGGTTGCCATCTGCATTGAGTGAATCTCTTCAGTCAACTCACTAAAACAAGAGTCAGCAAACTATGGCCCCCGCCTGTTTTTGTAAATAAAGTTTTACTGGAGCACAGCCATGCCCATTTGTTTACATACTGTCCATGGCTGCCTTCACACTACATTGACAGAGGTTAGTAGTTATGGCAGAGACCATGTGTCCTGCAAAGCCTGAAACATTTACCTTCTGGCTTTTTCGGAAAAATGTTTGCCAACCTCTGCTCTAGGATATAGTTGTTCAGTCTACCTCAACCTACTCACACTTCTTTTCTTCTTCTTAACTTGCATCTTTTCTTAATTGTCCACCTCTAAAATGTGGGCCATGTCCATCTCTAAACTTGGAGCCTTTAGCTCCAAGCTGGTTTTTGCCATGCCGTCTAGGAACTGCTGCATTAGAGATGGACTGCTTCTAGAGCCATTTGCTGAGTGGTCTAGAATTCCTAGTTCTGCCACCATCAACTATAGATAGAAATATTTAGGTGAGATGTCAGAAAGGACTTCTCAATGTTGCTGGTACCTATGGGCATTGGTACCCTCAGAATTTTGGGAACTCTACCCAGAGAGCCTAGAGAGTGGAACGGGGCAATCTGATCATTTAGTTCAGGTGAAATTCTGTTCTGAGCTGGGAGGATAGATTAGATCCGTGTTTTCCAAAATGTGATATGGTTTGCATCCAATGAAGAGCATATAAGATAACTTTAGAGAATACGTGAATCAATTTCTTATTTTAATATTAATCTCCTAACTTTAATTAATTAAACAAACATGCCCATTTTAATGTGTATTTTAAAAAAGTATAACCAGCACATCTAAGCTCAATCTTATGGTTGTTATTGCTTAGGTTAGGGCTAAAGAAAAGCAAATCAATATAGTGTTGATCTAAGGAAAATGTTAAACGAATAAAATTACAGGTATTATGCAGCAATGGCGGGGAAAACTCTTGACTCAGTGACAGAGCTGTCGCCCTTGGCTCTCACTGCCATGACCTTTGTAAGAGTTTCAACACAATTTAGATCTTTAAGGTCTCTTTCTTCCAACCATTGTTAGTGTGACTGGGAGAGATTTTGCCGGGCTAATGTGATTTTCAGGTATTTGGTGTGGAGGCCCCGCAGCCCGACCTGGATAATGAAGAGTTCCTCTCCCTGGCAGTCCAGGCAGCTTATCATCTGCTCATGATGCGTGGCCACTGATGAAGATGGAATGGCCGGGCCGGCGATGTTATTAACGCCAGCGCCGCATCTGTGAGCATCTGCGAGCATCTGCAAGTGAAACAGAATGAGATAACCTTCACTTAGGCCCACGAGGACAGTGAAAGCCAGCGTGCTGCTTGGCTGGGAGCCAGCAGCGGGCCTGTTGTCAGAGTAAAGAAATTCATTAGAGGAGAGCTTGTACCAAGGACTGAAGAGAAAAAGGAAGAGGGAGTGGGTGTTAATGGAGGGACAGCAAATTAAAACTTTGTCCCTTGCTCCAGCATGCACTTAGGTCCCTGATTCTCGAGGAGCTGTATGACGTAGAGGCCCTAGAGGGGCTTGTGAATGCCTGTGATCACCCAGACATACCACACCGCTCCCAAGACGTGGGCCTTATTTACTTTCTAGAGTCAGAAGGGAGGGCTGCCAGGACACCTCTGTGTAGATGGAAGAATTCTGAATAGGAGGAAATGCTGCCAACAGGCGATGAAGGTCCCTAAAGTCCAGAACAGATAGTAAAATGGTAGTCTGCGACCTAGATGTTAGATACCTGGTACAGAGTTTGCAAATTTAAAGGGGCAAGGCAGGTCACATAAGCTGAAGTGGGCCAGGAGCATGTGGCAATAGGAAGAGGTGGAGACCACTGCAGCCTGGGAGCCCCATGCCCCATTTAAAGGAGGCAGTCACTCTGGGCACCAGCCTTTGTTTTGATGAGGAAATCCATGTCCTTGTTTCTAGGTCTCTGAGGTTTCTAGATGTGGATATTTTAAAAATTTACAGAACCTCCCAATTTAAAAACATTTAACTTAAATTTCTAAAAGAATTATTTTAAATATTTTTTTTTAAAGAGGAAAGAAAAATAAAACACTAGGCTGATAAAACCCATGGCCTGTGGGTCTCTGTAGTAAGCAGAATAATCCCCCCACAAAGATATCTATGTCCTAATTCTCAGGATCTGTGAATGTGTTATGTTACCTGGCAAAGGAGAATTAAGGTTGCAGATGGAATTAAGTTGCTAATCAGCTGACTGTGAGATGGGGAGATTAGCTTGGATTATCCTGGTGGTCTCAACGTGATCACAGTTGCCCTTAAAAGTGGACAGAGGAGGCTGAAGAGTCAGTGTCAGAGTGATAAGATATGAGAATGAATCAGTGCAGTGTTGCTGCTTTGAAGATGGAACAGGGCCACTAGGCAAAGAGTGTGGGTGGCCTCTGGAAGGTGGAAAGGTCGAGAAAACAGATCCTCCCCTAGAGCCTCCAGAAAGGAAATCAGTCCTGATGACCCTTGATTTTAGCCCAATAAGACCCATTTCAGATGTCTCAACTAAGGAACTGTAAGATGAGAAATTTATGTTGTCTAAGCCACCAAATTTGTGGAAATTTGTTACAGCAGCAAAAGGAAACTAATACAGCCTCTATTTTCAAACTCCAATCTAGAGATTGAATGGGAGAAAGGTAAGTACAGTGAAAGTGGAGAAACACTGTGGACCTCTGTTTGCTCTTTTATTTATTTATTTTTAACATCTTTATTGGAGTATAATTGCTTTACAATGGTGTGTTAGTATCTGCTGTATAACAAAGTGAATCAGCTATACATATACATATGTCCCCATATCTCTTCCCTCTTGCGTCTCCCTCCCTCCCACCCTCCCTATCCCACCCCTCTAGGTGGTCACAAAGCACTGAGCTGATCTCCCTGTGCTATGAGGCTGCTTCCCACTAGCTATCTACTTTACGTTTGGTAGTGTATCTATGTCCATGCCACTCTCTCACTTTGTCCCAGATTACCCTTCCCCCTCCCTGAATCCTCAAATCCATTCTCTAGTAGGTCTATGTCATTATTCCCGTCTTGCCCCTAGGTTCTTCATGACCAATTTTTTTTGTTAGATTCCATATATATGTGCTAGCATATGGTATTTGTTTTTCTCTTTCTGACTTACTTCACTCTGTATGACAGACTCTGGGTCCATCCACCTCACTACAAATAACTCAATTTCATTTCTTTTTATGGCTGAGTAATATTCCATTGTATATATGTGCCACATCTTCTTTACCCATTCATCTGTTGATGGACACTTAGGTTGCTTCCATGTCCTGGCTATTGTAAATAGAGCTGCAATGACCATTTTGGTACATGACTCTTTTGAATTATGGTTTTCTCAGGGTATATGCCCAGTAGTGAAATTGCTGGGTCATATGGTAGTTCTATTCTTAGTTTTTTGAGGAACCTCCATACTGTTCTCCACAGTGGCTGTTATCAATTTACATTCCCACCGGCAGTGCAAGAGTGTTCCCTTTTCTCCACACCCTCTCCAGCATTTATTGTTTCTAGATTTTTTGATGATGGCCATTCTGACTGGTGTGAGATGATATCTCATTGTAGTTTTGATTTGCATTTCTCTAATGATTAGTGATGTTGAGCATTCTTTCATGTGTTTGTTGACAATCTGTATATCTTCTTTGGAGAAATGTCTATTTAGGTCTTCTGCCCATTTTTGGATTGGGTTGTTTGTTTCTTTGATATTGAGCTGCGTGAGCTGCTTGTAAATTTTGGAGATTAATCTTTTGTCAGTTGCTTCATTTGCAAATATTTTCTCCTATTCTGAGGGTTGTCTTTTCACCTTATTTATGGTTTCCTTTGCTGTGCAAAAGCTTTGAAGTTTCATTAGGTCCCATTTGTTTATTTTTGTTTTTATTTCCATTTCTCTAGGAGGTGGGTCAAAAAGGATCTTGCTGTGATTTATGTCATAGAGTGTTCTGCCTATGTTATCCTCTTAGAGTTTTATAGTGTCTGGCCTTAAATTTAGATCTTTAATCCATTTTGAGTTTATTTTTGGGTCTGGTGTTAGGGATTGTTCTAATTTCATTCTTTTACATGTAGCTGTCCAGTTTTCCCAGCACCACTTATTGAAGAGGCTGTCTTTTCTCCACTGTACATTCTTCCCTCCTTTATCAAAGATAAGGTGACCATATGTGCATGGGTTTATCTCTGGGCTTTCTATACTGTTCCATTGATCTATATTTCTGTCTTTGTGCCAGTACCATATTGTCTTGATTACTGTAGCTTTGTAGTATAGTCTGAAGTCAAGGAGCCTGATTCCTCCAGCTCCGTTTTTCTTTCTCAAGATTGCTTTGGCTATTTGGGGTCTTTTGTGTTTCCATACAAATTGTGAATTTTTTTGTTCTAGTTCTGTGAAAAATGCCATGGGTAGTTTGATAGGGATTGCATTGAATCTGTAGATTGCTTTGGGTAGGATAGTCATTTTCACAATGTTGATTCTTCCAATCCAAGAACATGGTATATGTCTCCATCTATTTGTATCATCTTTAATTTCTTTCATCAGTGTCTTATAATTTTCTGCATACAGGTCTTTTGTCTCCTTAGGTAGGTTTATTCCTAGATATTTTATTCTTTTTGTTGCAATGGTAAATGGGAGTGTTTTCTTAATTTCACTTTCAGATGTTTCATCATTAGTGTATAGGAATGCCAGAGATCTCTGTGCATTAATTTTGTATCCAGCTACTTTACCAAATTCATTGATTAGCTCTAGTAGTTTTCTGGTAGCATCTTTAGGATTCTCTATGTATAGTATCATGTCATCTGCAAACAGTGACTGCTTTACTTCTTTTCCAATTTGGATTCCTTTTACTTCTTTTCTTCTTTGATTGCTGTGGCTAAAACTTCAAAACTATGAAAAAAAAAAAACTATGTTGAATAATAGTGGTGAATGTGAGCACATTTGTCTTGTTCCTGATCTCAGTGGAAATGCTTTCAGTTTTTCACCACTGAGGACGATGTTGGCTGTGGGTTTGTCATATATGGCCTTTATTTTGTTGAGGTAAGTTCCCTCTATGCCTACTTTCTGGAGGGTTTTTATCATAAATTGTGTTGAATTTTGTCGAAAGCTTTCTCTGCATCTATTGAGATGATCATATGTTTTTTCTCCTTCAGTCTGTTAATATGGTGTATCACATTGATTGATTTGCGTATATTGAAGAATCCTTGCATTCCTGGGATAAACCCCACTTGATCATGGTGTATGATCCTTTTAATGTGCTGTTGGATTCTGTTTGCTAGTATTTTGTTGAGGATTTTTGCATCTATGTTCATCAGTGATATTGGCCTGTAGTTTTCTTTCTTTGTGACATCTTTGTCTGGTTTTGGTATCAGGTTGATGGTGGCCTCATAGAATGAGTTTGGGAGTGTTCCTCCCTCAGCTATATTTTGGAAGAGTTTGAGAAGGATAGGTGTTAGCTCTTCTCTAAATGTTGGATAGAATTCACCTGTGAAGCCATCTGGTAATGGGCTTTCGTTTGTTGGAAGATTTTTAATCACAGTTTCAATTTCAGTGCTTGTTATTGGTCTGTTCATATTTTCTATTTCTTCATGGTTCAGTTTCAGAATGTTGTGCATTTCTAAGAATTTGTCCATTTCTTCCCGGTTGTCCATTTTATTGGCATAGAGTTGCTTGTAGTAATCTCTCATGATCCTTTGTATTTCTGCAGTGTCATTTTTTACTGCTCCTTTTCATTTCTAATTCTATTGAGTCATCTCCCTTTGTTTTTTTTTTTTTTGATGAGTCTGGCTAATGGTTTATCAATTTTGTTTATCTTCTCAAAGAACCAGCTTTTAGTTTTATTGATTTTTCTATCATTTCCTTCATTTCTTTTTCATTTATTTCTGATCTGATCTTTATGATTTCTTTCCTTCTGCTAAATTTGGGGGGTTTTTGTTCTGCTTTCTCTAATTGCTTTAGGTGTAAGGTTAGGTTATTTGAGATGTTTCTTAAGGTAGGATTGTATAGCCATAAACTTCTCTCCTAGAACTGCTTTTGTTGCATCCCATAGGTTTTGGGTCATTGTGTTTTCATTGTCATTTGTTTCTAGGTATTTTTTGATTTCCTCCTTGTTTTCTTCAGTGATCTCTTGGTTATTAAGTAGTGTATTATTTAGCCTCCATGTGTTTGTATTTTTTACAGATTTTTTTCCTGTAATTGATACCTAGTCTCATAGCATTGTGGTCGGAAAAGATACTTGGAGATGTTCCATGAGCACTTGAGAAGAAAGTGTATTCTGTCGTTTTTGGATGGAATGTCCTCTAAATATCAATTAAGTCCATCTTGTTTAATGTATCATTTAAAGCTTGTGTTTCCTTATTTATTTTCATTCTGGCTGATCTGTCCATTTTGAAAGTGGGGTGTTAAAGTCTCCTACTCTGATTGTGTTACTGTCGATTTCCCCTTTTATGGCTGTTAGTATTTGCCTTATGTATTGAGGTGCTCCTATGTTGGGTGCATAAATATTTACAATTGTTATATCTTCTTCTTGGATTGATTCCTTGATCATTATGTAGTGTCCTTGTCTCTTGTAATAGTCTTTGTTTTAAAGTCTATTTTGTCTGATATGAGAATTGCTACCCCAGCTTTCTTTTGATTTCCACTTGCATGGAATATCTTTTTCCATCCCCTCACTTTCAGTCTGTATATGTCCCTAGGTCTGAAGTGGGTCTCTTGTAGACAGCATACATATGGGTCTTGTTTTTGTATCCATTCAGCCAGTCTATGTCTTTTGTTGGGAGCATTTAATCCATTTACCTTTAAGGTAATTATCGATATGTATGTTCCTATTCCCATTTTCTTAATTGTTTTGGGTTTTTATTGTAGGTCTTTTCTTTCTCTTGTGTTTCCTGCCTAGAGAAGTTCCTTTAGCATTTGTTGTAAAGCTGGTTTGGTGGTGCTGAATTCTCTTAGCTTTTGCTTGTCTGTAAAGCTTTTAATTTCTTGGTCAAATCTGAATGAGATCCTTGCTTGGTAGAGTAATCTTTGTTGTAGGTTTTTCTCCTTCATCACTTTAAATATGTCCTGCCACTCCCTTCTGGCTTGCAGAGTTTCTGCTGAAAGATCAGCTGTTAACCTTATGGGGATTCCCTTGTGTGTCATTTGTTGTTTTTCCCTTGCTGCTTTTAATATTTTTTCTTTATATTTAATTTTTGATAGTTTGATTAATATGTGTATTGGCATGTTTCTCCTTGGATTAGCCTGTATGGGACTCTCTGTGCTTCTTGGACTTGATTAACTATTTCCTTTCCCATATTAGGGAAGTTTCCAACTATAATCTCTCCAACTATTTTCTCAGTCCCTTTCTCTCTTCTTCTTCTGTGACCCCTATAATTTGAATGTTGGTGCATTTAATGTTGTGCCAGAGGTCTCTGAGTCTGTCTTCAATTCCTTTCATCCTTTTTTCTTTACTCTGCTCTGCAGTAGTTATTTCTACTATTTTATCTTCCAGGTCACTTATCCGTTCTTATACCTCAGTTATTCTGCTATTGATCCCTTCGAGAGAATTTTAAATTTCATTTATTGTGTTGTTCATCACTGTTTCTTTGCTCTTTAGTTTTTCTAGGTCCTTGTTAAACGTTTCTTGTATTTTCTCCATTCTATTTCTAAGATTTTGGATCATCTTTACTGTCATTATTCGGAATTATTTTTCAGGTAGACTGCCTCTTTCCTCCTCATTTGTTAGGTCTGGTGGGTTTTTATCTTGCTCCTTCATCTGCTGTGTGTTTCTCTGTCTTCTCATTTTGCTTAACTTACTGTGTTTGGGGTCTCCTTTTCACAGGCTGCAGGTTCGTAGTTTCCGTTGTTTTTGGTATTTGTCCCCAGTAGCTAAGGTTGGTTCAGTGGGTTGTGTAGGCTTCCTGGTGGAGGGGACTAGTGCCTGTGTTCTGGTGGATGAGGCTGGATCTTGTCTTTTTGGTGGGCAGGTCCACGTCTGGTGGTGTGTTTTGGGGTGTCTGTGGACTTATTATGATTTTAGGCAGCCTCTCTGCTAATGGGTGGGGTTGTGTTCCTGTCTTGCTAGTTGTTTGGCATAGGGTGTCCAGCACTGTAGCTTGCTGGTCGTTGAGTGGAGCTGGGTCTTGGCTTTGAGATGGAGATCTCTTGGAGATTTTCGCCGTTTGATATTATGTGGAGCTGGGAGGTCTCTTGTGGACCAATGTCCTGAACTTGGCCCTCCCACCTCAGAGGCACAGCCCTCATGCCTGGCTGGAGCACCAAGAGCCTGTCATCCCCCAGCTCAGAATAAAAGGGAGAAAAAGAAAGAAAGAAAGAAGAAGATAAAACAAAATAAAGTTATTAAAATAAAATTTTTAAAAAAAATTTTTTTAAAAAGTAAAAGAAACAAAAACGTCCAGGCAGAACCCTAGGACAAATGTTAAAAGGAAAGCTATACAGACAAAATCACACACAGAAGCATACACATACACACTCAGAAAAAGAGAAAAAAAAATGTATATCGTTTCTCCCAAAGTCCACCCCCTCAATTTGCGATCATTCGTTGTCTCTTCAGGTATTCCACAGGTGCAGGGTACATTAAGTTGATTGTGGAGATTTAATCCACTGCTTCTGAGGCTGCTGAGAGAGATTTCCCTTTCTCTTCTTTGTTCGCACAGCTCCCGGGGTTCAGCTTTGGATTTGGCCCCGCCTCTGCGTGTAGGTCTCCTGAGGGCGTCTGTTCTTTGCTCAGACAGGACGGGGTTAAAGGAGCAGCTGATTCAGGGGTTCTGGCTCACTAAAGCCATAAAGAGGGAGGGGCACGGAGCGCAGGGCGAGCCTGTGGCAGCAGAGGCCGTTGTGACGTTGCACCAGCCTGAGGCGCGCCATGTGTTCTCCCGGGGGAGTTGTCCCTGGATCACGCGACCCTGGCAGTGGCGGGCTGCAGCAGCTCCTGGGAGGGGAGGTGTGGATAGTGAGCTATGCTTGCACACAGGCTTCTTGGTGGCGGCAGCAGCAGTCTTAAAGTCTCATGCCCGTCTCTGGGTTCCGCGATTTTAGCAGTGGCTCGCGCCCATCTCTGGAGCTCCTTTAAGCAGAGCTATTAATCCCCTCTCCTCGCGCATCGGGAAACAAAGAGGAAAGAAAAAGTCTCTTGTCTCTTCGGCAGGTCCAGACTTTTTCCCGGACTCCCTCCCGGCTAGCCGTGGCGCACTATCCCCCTGCAGGCTGTGTTCACGCCGCCAACCCCAGTCCTCTCCCTGCGATCTGACCGAAGCCAGAGCCTCAGCTCCCAGCCCCGCCTGCCCCAGCAGGTGAGCAGACAAGCCTCTTGGGCTGGTGAGTGCTGGTCGGCACTGATCCTCTGTGCAGGAATCTCTTCGCTTTTCCCTCCGCACCCCTGTTGCTGTGCTCTCCTCTGCGGCCCCGAAGCTTCCCCTCCACCACCCGCAGTCTCTGCCCGCGAAGGGGCTTCCTAGTGTGTGGAAACCTTTCCTCCTTCACGGCTCCCTCCCACTGGTGCAGGTCCCGTCCCTATTCTTTTGTCTCTGTTTATTCTTTTTTCTTTTGCCCTACCCAGGTACGTGGGGAGTTTCTTGCCTTTTGGGAGGTCTGAGGTCTTCTGCCAGCGTTCAGTAGGTGTTCTGTAGGAGTTGTTCCACGTGTAGATGTAATTTTGATGTATTTGTGGGGAGGAAGGTGATCTCCACGTCTTACTCTTCCACCATCTTGAAGCTACTCCCTGTTTGCTCTTTTTAATGGTGAGAGATAGATGGAGAGAATGAATGCTAGGCTTGGCTGCTTGAATTCCTTAGTGTCCATTTTGATAAAAATTCCTGCACCAGATGCATCTGATCTTTTAATTCTGAGACATCCAGCTGTGTCCTAGAGGCAGTTTTGGAGCAATGATCCAGGGGCTTTCTAGGTCAGTATACCTAGTTTACCATGGCAGAGACCCTCAGAGCCTGCCAGTAATCTGTGGGATCAGCTGTACTTCTCGGTCTCCCTTGTAGCTGGGTTGGGACCACATGGCCAATGAGATGCGTACAGAAGTGACATAGGCTATTTCCAGGCCTGGCCCTTCAGTAAAACCATTATCTTTAGCTCCTCTCTCTTTTCCCTCCCATGGTGACCCTGGAGGCCATGTGTTCCAAATGATTTAGCTACAAGGTAGCAGAGCCTGTCCCACCTGTGTCACGAGGAAGAAATAAACTTTCGTTTTGTTGAACCACTAAGATTGTCTATGGCAATATTACTTACTCATCCGTTACTAAATCCAAAATGGAGAAAGCAAGATAGGGGAGTGAATGTGGAAAGATAAGTGAGTTGGAACCCAGGAGAGATGTGTGATGGTTTAGTTGTGCCATGTTTTTCCAAGTGTGATCTGTAGACCACTAATGGGAACTGAGCACATGTAAGCGATAAACAGAAGAACACTAAAAATTTTAGTAGGCAAGCATTTATTTGACTATGTATTAGAAAAAAATTTTACCTGGCATGTATGTCTACCCTGTAATTTCATAGATATTTTTTGCTTAGTATTCAATTAGAAGTAGACTTAGAAAAACATTAAATAACAAATACACAAGTGGTACATAGGGATGGAATAAAAATGTGAAGGTGGCAATAACTAAAATTTAGGGACCATGAAAATAGGCCATACGAAAATAAAGGAGGCTTGGAGTATATCTCTGAAAAGAATAGATAGCTGTCATGGCTTTTGCTATGGGAAAGTCATATAATTAGCTCTAAAATCCTGGGAATTAAGGGGGACCTAAAATGATCAGCTCCTTGTTGCCTTTATAATGATGTCCAGCTTCTTCAGCCCGGCATCCAAGACCTTCTAGATGTCTAGCATCTAACAGTAACTTGACTTGCCGGTTTAATTTCTATTGGCCACTGTACAGCTTAATTCCACTCAACTTGTAAGCCACAGCTCAAATCCCATCCTCCATGAAACTTTACCTTATTGCCCCCCCCCCCAACCCCAATAAAAATGATCTCACCCTCTTGAAAAGCCTTAGAGCACCTACTCCTGGTACCAACCGGACACACAATCCTGAAGTCGAGTTATTTGTATGAGCATCTTGCCTTCCATTTAAATTATAAGCTCCTGGACAAGACTGATCCTGTTCTTACAATATTTCTTTGAATCTTTCATACTTCCTGATAATTTTCAGTAACACACAATAAACATGTTTGTTGTAACTTTTTGTTGTAAAGCATCTGTTTCTCATGCTTCAGAGCTTTTCAAAGCACAAGCCAAGAATTGCAAGATATAATAGCATCGAGCTGTCCTATGACATGAGGATAATTTAATGAGCTTTCTGTTTGAAGAAACTTCTAGGCTCTAAGGAAGATATCTATTGGGAGTGTCATGAGGTTTGCTGTTACCTGGTTTATTATAATGGTCATGTTGGTGAAATGTTTTCAGGCAGGATGTTAAAGTAATGATAGCTGCTGAAGCAAGCAGACTTCAAAATTAAATAATAGAATTTGATTTCCCACTTATATAATAATAAAAGCAAGTCAGCTTTCCTCAACATGGTTATCCAGAAACCAAGGCTCCTTTCATTGTATGGCTCAGCCATTCTCTAAGCTGTGTCATCATTTGCATCCCACTGGCAGAAGATAAAGGAGAATGTGAAGTGGGTATTCCCACTTTTAAAAGACTCTGATTAGTAAATGAGATATGTGATTCCACCTCACAGTCCATGGGTGAAAACTAGTCACACGGTCACATCTAGATGTCAAGGGTCCAGGAAATGTGATCCCTTGATGCTTCTGATCACAATTTAAAATTATGGATTGGAGAGCGTGAACTCTGCGTGGATGGATGCGTATCTCTGGCACACAGCTAGGTGAGCGCACCAGCTGCCTTCCAAGTTTAGCCACCACTTCATTTGATTTACAAGGAAATGTGGAAGAGTTTGTGAAATAATGGGAACAACGAGGAAAACAGTGGAATAAGATAACCTGAGAAATAGTGAAACAGAAGCAAAGCCCATGTAGGTCCCTAATCGATTGTCTTCATCTTTTGAGGAGATGAAGAGAGGCTAGCACAGGTGCCGGAGCCTAGGTATGCTGAATTCTGGAATGGGGAAGCATGGGTGGAGGGTGGCTCTCCTGACCTGCGTGCTTCTAAGAGTTGCTTTGGAATACCAGCCAGGTGGAGGAGTCAAGTTGCCAGGCGCTTCCATCTGGACTCCTGGCCAGTTTATGCTGTTTCCTCGACTACTGGATGTCAGAGAGAAGAACCCATAGGGCTGGCTTTTAGGTAGAACACTTCTTTATTTCACTTGTTCTCTTATTTGAACTTTATAATAATTTGGTGTAATAGAGAATATTACCATTTAATAGGCTAGAAAAATGTGTCATGGAAATGCCCCAAGCTCCCACATGAGTGTCTGAGTCAGGACTAGACCCTTAATCTTCTGACTCTAGATTCAAGGCCCGTTTCATTGCATCGCAATCTCCCCTCGGGTAAATAGTTGGCTTTAGGTTAAAAGGAGAAAGAAGTAGGTCAATTCTGTCCTTCAGTCTTCCAGGTTCTTTTTTCTATGAACTTTTGCCCTCTCAGTTTCCTAATTTCAATCCAAACTTGCTCTGATCTCCTTGGTTGTGCTAACTGGTACCTTTCCTAGAGGCACTGGCATCTTTTTCTAGGCTAAATAGAAAGAGATGTGGCTCTATCAGTGGCATCCCGTGGGAGGAATCAGTGAGCATGAGGGCCTGTTGCAGCACCTGTGAAACACAGTCACATGCTCCATAAAGCAGTCCCAGCTTCAGCCAGCATCGCCATAACCATCGCTTCTTGCCAGAGCATAAATCATACAAATCAGATTTTACAGCTGTGAAGGCTTTTAGAAATCACCCAATCTAGCTACTTATGTTTGGGTAATAAATAGATGAGTACTTGAAAAAATGCTCACTCCCACTAGTGATCAGAGCAATGCAATTAAAACAAGAAAACAGGGCTTCCCTGGTGGCGCAGTGGTTGATAGTCCGCCTGCCGATACAGGGGACACGGGTTCGTGCCCCGGTCCGGGAAGATCCCACATTCCGTGGAGCGGCTGGGCCTGTGAGCCATGGCCACTGAGCCTGCGCGTCCGGAGCCTGTGCTCCGCAATGGGTGAGGCCACGACAGTGAGCGGCCCGCCTACCGCAAAAAAACAACAAAACAAAACAAGAAAATAAAGTTTTCCTCTGTCAGGCTGGCAAGAACAAAACCATATTCAGTGTTAGCAGGGAGGTGGGAAAATTGTCTCTCTCTTATACTGTTGGATGAGTATGGCTTGGTAACAACCTTTTGGGGGCAGTCTGGCACATTTCAAAGCAAAACTTGAAATAATAAAAAATTAAAAAGCCATTTAAAAGGCAAGAATTTAAATAGCAAAATATTTAAAGGCAAAAATTAGATGGACATAGCAATTTCAAGTGCAAGAATGCCTATATCTATGGAGGTGCACAAAATTAGGTGTTCATGAATGATGATTGTGATTATGAAAAAATGGAGAACACCTAAATGTATCTCCATAGAGGAAGTGCTAAATGAATTATAGAAAATCTATGTTGTTTTATTGTGGAATTTTGTGTAGCTTTTAAATAGAATGAATTAGAAATATAAAATGGTACAGCTACTTTGGAAAATACTTGGCAGTTCCTCAGAAAGTTAAACAGAGTTGCCTGAGATCTAGCAGGATATAACCAAGAGTATTAAAAACCTATGTCCACACAAAAACTTGTACACAAATGTTCATGATAGCCAACAAGTGGAAACTACCCAAATGTCCATCAGCTAATGAATGGACAAGCAAAAGGTGGTATATCCGTACAATGGAATGTTATTCAGGCATATACAGAAATGATGCACTGATTCATGCTATAGTGTGGGTGAACTCTGAAAACATTATGCTAAGTGAAAAAACCGGACGCAAAAGGCCATGGATTGTATGATTCTATTCATATGAAATGTCCTGAAGGGGCAAATCCATAGAGACAAAATTATATGGATAGTTTCCAGGGACTGGGGAGAGGGAAACAATGGGAGGTGACTGCTAATGAATACAGATAGAGTTTCTTAGGGCAGTGATGAAAATATTCTAGAATTAGATAGTGGTGATGGTTACACAACTTTGTGAACAATTTACTAAAAACCAGAGTTGTAAACTTTAAAAGTGTTAATTTTATGATATGTGAACTATATCTCAAAAAGAAAACGAGAGATCTGTTTGTCTGAAATAGAGGGTGTCCCTGATACATTGTAGGATTCAAGAACAAGTTGTTGAACAATATATAGTTCATTTTTTTATTGGAGCATAGTTGATTTACAATGTTGTGTTAGTTTCAGGTGTACAGCAAAGTGATTCAGTTGTGTGTGTGTATTTATATATATATATTCTTTTTAATTTTTAAAAATTTAAAAAAATTTTTTAACATCTTTATTGGAGTATAATTGCTTTACAATGGTGTGTTAGTTTCTGCTTTATAACAAAGTGAATCAGTTATACATATACATATGTCCCCATATGTCTTACCTCTTGCATCTCCCTCCCTCCCACCCTCCTTATCCCACCCCTCTAGGTGGTCACAAAGCACGGAGCTGATCTCCCTGTGCTATGCAGCTGCTTCCCACTAGCTATCTATTTTACGTTTGGTAGTGTATATATGTCCATGCCACTCTCTCACTTTGTCCCAGCTTACCCTTCCCCCTCCCCGAATCCTCAAGTCCATTCTCTAGTAGGTCTGCATCTTTATTCCCGTCTTGCCCCTAGGTTCTTCATGACCATTTTTTTTTTTAGATTCCATTATATATTCTTTTTTAGATTCTTTTCCCTTATATGTTATTACAAAATATTGAGTATAGCTCCCTGTGCTATACAGTGGGTCTTGTTGGTTGTCTATTTTATATGCAGTAGTGTCTATATGTTAATCTCAAACTCCAAGTTTATCCCTCCCCCCTTCTCCTTTGGTAACCATAAGTTTTTTTCTATGTCTGTGGATCTTATATAGATTATTTTTATCACATAACAAAACAAACTCTATCAATTATGGTCCAACCAGAAAAATAAAAAGTCCTATAAATATTTAAAAGGAAGAGAATTTAATGCAGGGAATTGATTACAAAGGTGAAAAGCACCCCTACATTGGAGAGGCAGGCCAAGGAGGCAGTATCACCAGAGTCACTTAAGTACATGGTGGGTCTGTCTCGTGGGAGCTGAAGCCATGGAGAAGTTGTAGCCATTACAGAGATGCCACAAGAAGCAGGGTGAGGCAGAGAAATAGCTTCGCCTTCTCTTCTCTTCCTACCATCCAATCTTGCCTTATCATAACCTATTGGTCATATCTACTCAGAAGCCAGGGGGAAAGAGAGCCTGAGAAATGTAGTTCCCTGAAGTACAGAATAGAGCAGAAGAGCTCAGAGAGTGGCTATGAAAGGAAACAGGCTGTTGACCTACACACTCTATCCCTTTTGCAACCTGGCATCCATTCTCATCTGCCTGACATGAAGCATGTGTCATATAAGCCAAAAATGTTCTCACCCTCTCAACAAGGGGAGACCCAAAGTCCCTTCATTGTCATTATCCACTTCAAGTGCATAACTTCTGGTTGATATGATCCTTCCCAAAGGTCTGGATGTGGCGTCTCATAGTCTGGTGGTCTACTGATGTAGTTGTAAACTTAAACACCTCTGACACTTAGTGTAAAAAATAAGAAAAGAGAACAGAAAAAAGGGGAAAAAAATGGAACAATAGAAATATACAAAATATTCACAGCTGCTAAAGCTATCATTTCTGTCACTGGTCATGAGACACAGTTGACGTTTATCTCTTCCTCCTTCCTCCACCCATTCCCTGTCACTTGGCTGTTAGCCAGCGTTCCACTTGGTTGGGGTTCTTGACCCACTGGGGTGACTAAAATCAATTCCTGGAGGCTCTGGGTCTTTAGTGGCTATGCCTTTCTTGGTTCGCTCTATTCTTCTATTGATTTTTATTTGGAAGTAATAAGAGGCACCTAAGATTATCCCTGGGCTCCAACGATGGCCTCTTTGCCTCCACTGTGTAGTAGCAACCCAATTTCCCCTTGATAATGAAAATCAACCCCCTTCTCTGTTGATCCAGTAACATGCGGAAATCCCACTAGCTAGCTGGCAGTCTCCCCTTCCTCTTCCCTGTGGAAGCAATCATCCCTTGGGAACACCTCCAAGATTGCAGGGACAGTAAGCAAATCTTTGAGAATGGGTATCATAGTGAATGGGGCCATTCTTCATCTCTTGGTCCCCAGACCCGTGTGTTCTGACTGAAGAAGAAAGAGCACTGACCATTTATTTGAGTTTAAAGCATGTATTGCATCCTATAAGACAGTACCCAGCCTCACAGGGTGTGATCTCCCATCTGGTACTGTGACGGGGGTCTGTAACAAGCCATTTTATCAGGCCAGCTACTGCAGGGCAATTGAGGTATGTGTCAAGGCCAGTGAATTCCATGGGTGTGAAGCCATTGCTGTACCCCCTTCACTATAAGATGTATTCCTTGCTCAGAATGTCGTGTGAAATACCATCACGATAAATGAGGCATTCCCTAAATCCGTGGACAATGGTACTGACAGAAATATGCAAAGTTCATTATAGCAGGGAAGTTTGGGCATCTTGATGTAATTGAATGTAAGCAGTTGAATCCAAGGCTAAGTCAACCAGTCAAGGAAACTGTTGAAGCTATTTCTCATGAGCTAGAACATTGTCTGGAATCTTGAGTAAGTGTGTCCTTATTGACAAATTCAACCTCATCGAATTTTATTTTCTATTCTTAGGCTTAGAATCTGCTTGTGCAGCTGTTTTCCAGGTCCCTGCTCGTAAGAATTAGCAAGAGCATATACTTCCTTTGGTGTATAGGATGTCTTTTCCCAGAACACACCTTGCAATTCTCCCCCTACAGTGTGATCAGATTCTATTTATTGGTCCAGAGGCAATAAGAACTAGTAGGAATGGGGCTTGAGAATAGCATCCCATTGCAAAAGTTGCCTAAGGTAGGATCATTACAGTACATTACACTGACTTTAAGCAAGGGAAGGCTAGTTTCCAGAGATAAGGGAAGACGGACTGCCTCCAAGGTCCTAAGTGTTGTCAGACCATTCAAATATCCCCCTCTCAAGGCTCGAGATCCTACTCCTTTGCAGCTAATGCCCTGATGTTAATATACGAGGCACAGCTAGGTTTTGTACTCAGCTTACAGTGTTATTCTGTAATGTGTACTCTTTGATTTGGGACCACATCTTCAGACATGTCTAACCAGTGGCTACTAGAAATAAGAGATGTTTTTAAAGACATCAAAGCAGCTCAGTGGTTCTGTGCCTGAGCTTATAGTTTCCTTCCTGAAAGCTCTTAGAACCTTTAGAAGCAGCTGGCCACCTAACAGCTTACACCAGTTGAGGGCAGGAGTGATTTGATTTCCCAAAGTGTTGTCTTAACTGGCACATGATCCCAGGCAATCTTCAGGTGATAATTTAAGGGAAGATGTTGCCACTGCATGCGAGATATGACTTCCATTTGCAAGGAGATCATCAGTATATCCATGCTCTAATAGGCCAGCAACCAAAACCAGAATTCTATTTTGAGAACCTGTTTTTTAAGACTATTCCAAGAGCTATATCAACCAGGAGAATAAGAAACTTCTCTAGAACTTAGAATGAATCTACAGTAAGGTGAATATGCTTGATGCTATTAAACTGTACACTTAGAAATGGTTAAGATGACTTTATGAGTGAACCTAGTACAGAGAGTTGGTTTCGGGAGACGGAAGAACAGAGGAGCAAACAGAAGACCTTGAGATCATGTAGTGATTAGCAGCAGCAGGAAGCTGCCACCATCCCTCTGCTAGAGGGACAAGGAGAGAAGACGGTACTGATAGGCCTTCAGAATCAGGGTCACACTCCAGAGATGAACCTGGGAGACCTGTCACGTGGGTTCTGAGACTATGGGGGAGATGCCACAGGAAGCAGACGGAGGCTTCTTCCTGCTTCCCATCCTCCAGCCTTCCACCAGAGCCTTCATTGGCAAAGCTTCCCACAGGTACAGAGGCAGAGCAGGGGAAGAGCAAATGGGCAGTTGATCTGCACACAAGCCTCTTTGCAGGTATGTATAAATGCACAGGAGAAAGCCTGGAAGCATATAGTCCAGTAACAAAGTAGACTGCATCTCTCAGGAGGACACAACCACTTCCAGACAGCCCCTCCCCTGGAGCAACTCCTGCCTTTGAGGAGAGGGCCCCCCTGAGCGCCAAGAGGAGAGGCAGCTCTGGGCAGACAGATGCAGTCAGCCAACAGCAAGTGGGGAGAAGGTCTGGTTCCTCCAGTCAAATGGGTCATGACACTGTCTTCTGTGATCCAGCTCTGCCCCAGGAGGAGCAGGGTGGGCAGGCCAGCAAAGCCCGAAGCAGAAAAGGAAGGCGGCTCTGCTGAATGGTGAGTAGTGGTTTCACGGTAGCAGTGGCTGGGAGAGGGCTGGCAGGGGTGTGGGGTGCGAAGGCTGAACGTAGACCCACCCCTGTTAGTGCATCGAATCCTCAGGTGGAAACAGGCGGCGAGGAGGCGGGGCAGGAGTCCGGAAGCCTCAGAATATTTTGGCTCACCTTATATTTGACTGTGTCAGTTCCAACACGTTCACTTCAATCTGGCAGTCGACAGTGCTTTTCACAGCCACCCAAATCAAATATTCTATTGGGTCGATACAGAGCCGTTGTGAAGGGGCCCTCCTCGGGGAATTGGATGCGTCACTGTCATCAGATTGGTGCTTCCCTGTCAAGTAGGCACGAGTCTGGCCACAAAGGCTCGGTTATTTCATGACCCAGACTCGACCACGAGGACAGTGGCGAAGGTGCCCTTGTGAACTCCAGCCTTTGTTCTGTGTAGATCTCTGCCTTCATTGAATTATGCAAATGTTCATGTTTTTGTATAACAATGAGACAATTGCTTGAATAGAATATATATATATATATTTTTGGTGGCTCTTTGTTTGCTGTATTTAAGGGGTCACGAGCAAGGCAACCCTCAAATACTTTGCAGTCTTGGGAGTGCCCAGTACAGGGAAGGGTCTGAAGAGCAGGAAGGACTCCCCTCACTTTGACAGGCCTGTGGGATCCCTCCAGGGCCTTAATTACTCTGGCCCTGTGCTCCTCTGCTCCTGGCCAGGAGCTGAGGTGAGCGCAGACGCTTACACGGTCTGGAGGTGTGCCTTCCCATCCTGGCCCCAGTTTGGAGGGGCAGCGGCTGGTCCCTGGGCCCCTGGAAGACCAGGAGAGGCATGGCCCAATCTCCCCCAAGCCCGCAGTGCTGGGCCACCGAGGCCAGCCACTGAGGCCTGCCCATCTGCCACCCTGCCTTGGTTTTAATGAAAACTGTCCATGTGTTGCTGCTCATTCCTAATTATCTGCTCTGGCCTCGTTGGCTGACATGTTTATTTTGTGGCTGCCAGACTGGTAGAGATGGCTCTTTCATAAAGAATCACACCCCATTCAAGTTGAGTTTCCTTTTTGCCCATCATTTGTTTTTGCAAACATTTCAGGATTAATTGAACACTCTTCCCCCTTCCAACCAAAACACATGCTCGCCTTCCCTGCGCAATATGGCAATCTTGGCATTCGATCATCTCTGCACGCTTTCATTTCTGAGTCCCCAGTGCTGACAAAAGACTGGTCTCAAGTAACCTCAGGCCGCTGTCTTGGAGAAAATTGAGTTTCATTTCAGATTAGCCTCTTCAGTTTCTGTCTCTGAAAAGCTAATTTTCTATAAATCTAGGTTTGGGTATCTTCAGGCTCACCTTGAGCCCGCAACTGCATATCTTTTGCTCGTCTTTTTAATTATAACTATGGGTTTGGAAGCTTCATAAAATATGTCATGTTTTGAGTAAGGGAAGAAGAAGGAAAGAGTCAGCTCTGGGCAGACTTTAAAAAGTATCAGGTAAAAATTGTTCTTCTTTAACACGATTTCACTATTAAGACTCCAGTGGAAAAAAACAGCTAGGAATTGAAATGATTGTCTTCTTTATTTCTACTACTGCACACCTCATTTTTAAAAGCAAAACAAAGACAAAAAATTCTTTATCAATTCCATTGTCATCCTCTCTCCCTCTAGGGTTGCTTAATCCTGGCTGCTCAGAAGAATCACCTGGGGTTTAAAATTTTGCCCATATGTGTAGTCATAATAACGGCCTCCCAGAGATGTCCTAATCCCTAGGACCTGTTACCTTCCCTGTGATTAAGTTAAGATCTTGAGGTGTGAAGTTGTCCTGGATTCTCCAGGTGGGCCCCAGAATATAATCATGGGTGTCTTTAAAGGTGGCAAAAGGGAGGCAGAAGAAGAGAGTAACTGTGGAAGAAGCAGAGAGAAACAACATTGCTGGCTTCAAAGATGGATGAAGGGGGCCTTTAGAAGCTGCAAAAGGTAAGAAAACAGATTTTCCCTGGACTCTCCAGAAGGAACAGAACTCTGCTGACACCTTGGGTTTAGTCCAGTGAGACCCCGGAGGACTTCTGACCTACAGAACTGTGAGATACATTTGTGTTGTATTAAGCCACTAAGTTTATGGCCATTTGTCCCAGCAGGAAGAGAAAACTAACACATCATGTAAATTTACCCTTGGAGAGGTAGCCCCAGGCATCGGTAAATGGAAGGGCTCTGCAGGTGGTTCTCACGCCGTGGGATGGAGTGCCCACCGGCAGTGCTGTGTCCATGCGCTCACACCTCCTTGACCGTTGGCCCACTGCAATCTGGCCGCTATTCCCATCAATCCTCTGGACTCTTCTCACACACCAGCCACCTCTTGTTGACCAATCAAGTGGACAATACTCCTTCCTTATGTTACTCAGTGTTTGACAGCACTGGCCATTTCCTCAGACACCACTCATCTGTTTTTCTTTCTCACCTCATGGTCATCCTCGTGATTCTCTTGGCTAATGCTGTTCTTCATCTCAATCCTTAAGTGTCGATGCTGTGAGGGTTCCATCCTAGGGTCTGCTCTCTTCTTGCCCTGTGTACTCTTCCTGGGATGTTTCACCTGTCACTTTGGCCTCTATATGGTGATGGATCCCTAACCTAAATCTTTTGGCTATTTATCTTTCCTAACTTTCAAAACCATATATTCAACAATCTACTTCAAACTCAGGATGTCCAACATCAAACTCATTTCCCCCACCTTAATTCCCTTCCTCTGTATGTGGCATTCTTTTTATTTATTTATTTATTTTACTTATTTTTATTTTTGGCTGTGTTGTGTCTTCATTGCTGCGTGCGGGCTTTCTCTAGTTGTGGCGAGCGGGTCTACTCTTCGTTGCGGTGCACGGGCTTCTCACTGTGGTGGCTTCTCTTGTTGAGGAGCATGGGCTCTAAGTGCACGGGCTTCAGTAGTTGTGGCTCGCGGGCTCTAGAGCGCAGGCTCAGTAGTTGTGGTGCATGGGCTTAGTTGCTCCGTGGCATGTGGGATCTTCCCGGACCAGGGCTCGAACCCATGTCCCCTGCATTGGCAGGCGGATTCTTAACCACTGTGCCACCAGGGAAGCCCCTGTATGTGGCATTCTTATCCATGCAGCAAGTAAAGCCAGAAACCTGGGAATCATCCTGTCTCCTCTCACTACCTCACCTCTTCCTCTCCTAAGTCTAATTAATCACATCTCTCTATCTATTCAGTATCATCCTGGTTCAGGCTACTTTGATCTCTCCCTGAATTATTGTGATGGCCAAAGCCACTTCTCAAAAATAAAAATGTCATAACTCTACATAAAACATTTTAACATCTCCCTCATCCTCAGGAATAAACTCCAAGCTTTTCACTTGTCTTCAAGACACAGTGTCACTTTATTCCTGTTTTCCTGTCTAACACCATTGCCTCCAATTCTTGGCCTCTTTATCCCCACCCAACTCTGTGCCCCAGCCATCGTGAACTACTTTAGTCATCTAAATTCACCACACCTCCTCTTGTCCCAGACTTTGCACATGCCTGTCTCTCTTCCTAAATACTCTTTTCTCGCTCTGAGACTGCGTCTTCCCCATGCCTCAGTCTTGGCTTAGCTGTTGCCATGGACGTTGGTCATGTTTTGGCTGTGTTCACCCTTCCTTTAGTATCTTGATTGCCTTCTGGAGAATTAACCCTTTTTTCTTCTGTGTATCCTTGGCTAGATGGTAAACCCAAACGTCTGTCCCTTATGACAGAACCTAAAGCGTGTTAGCTCCTTTCTCTCATGGTCTTGGTACAATCAGGTAGATGATCTGTGACCTAGGCTGATCAATCAGATACTTTTTTCCAGGACTGTGAATCTCGAATAAATAGTGCCAAGATGAAAGAAATTGGGATTCCTCCATGCCAGGAGTAGGGTTCTGACTGGACTGTTCTGGCTCAGAGACTCTGCCTAGGTTCCTATTTCCTGACCCTTCAAAACTGCCCTGATTTCTGTCTCTTTATAAGCCTGTTTCTTCACCTATTCCATTGATTCTATTGGTATCCCATATCCTTTCATTAAATTTCTTTATTTTTTATGTTAGAAAGAGTTCGTTTCTGTTCTTTTTTCATCTATAAAGTTATTCAGTGGCTCCTCAGCCCTCATCCGGACATATTCTTATTATAGTAGTTACTACTGTACAATGTATTAAAATATCACTTCTCTGTTTCTCCTACTAGATGATAAACTTCTTGAGGGCAGGAACAATACCTTGTTCATTATTCTACACCCAGAGCGAAGCACAGGGTCTGGTACATAGTAAACATTTAATAAGCAATTGAGGAATGTGTGAATGCAATTTTGTTCTCTGATAAGAATATGATAAATGTGGAAAAGGCTCATGGTCCATTGATTCTAATGTTTCTCAAACTATTGCCAGCTAATATAAATTATCACCAGGAAGTTTCATTAATACTTTCCCTGCCCAATGACAAAAACATACAGATCATTGTGCAAAGCCCAAAACAAACTAAAAATACCAAAACAAGGACTTCCACTTTCAAGAAGATGAAATAGACATACTTTTCCCTTTTCTCCCACCTAAGTACAACAAAAATCCTTGGACAAACATCACTCAGCAAAACCACAATGAGGTATTATCTCACACCTATTAGAATGGCTGTTATCAATTGGGATTGACATATGTACACTAATATGTATAAAATGGATAACTAATAAGAACCTGCTGTATAAAAAACTAAATTAAATAAAATTCAAAAAAACTAATTACCTTAAATGTAAATGGACTGAATGCTCCAGTCAGAAGACAGAGCGGTTGAAGGGATACAAAAATAAGACCTATATATATGCTGCCTATAAGAGACTCACTTCAGATCTAAAGACACAGAGACTGAAAGTGAGGGGTTGAGAATAATTACTCCATGCAAATGGAAATCAAAAGAAAGCTGGAACAGCAATACTTATCAGGCAAAATAGACTTTAAAGCAGACTGTTACAAGAGACAAAGAAGGACACTGCAAAATGTCCAAGTGATCAATCCAAAAATATATAACAATTATAAATACATATGCACCCAACATAGGAGCACCTCAATGCATAAGGCAAATATTAACAGACATAAAAGGAGAAATCAACAATAACACAATAATAGCAGACTTTAACACCCCCCCAAAATAAAAACGAACAAACAAGAAATAACAAGTATTGGCAAGGAGGTGGAGAAAAGGGAACCTTTTGCATTTTTGGTGGGAATGTAAATTGGTGTGGCCCCTGTGGATAACAGTATAGAGGTTCCTCAAAACATTAAAAATAGAGATACCATATGATCCAGCAATTCCACTTCTGGGTATATATCCAAAGAAAATGAAATCACTATCTCAAAGAGATATCTGCACTTCCATGTTCATTGCAGCACCATTCACAATGGCCAAGACATGGAAACAACCTAAGTGTCTATCAAAAGATGAATGGATAAAGAAAATGTAGTATTTATGTATACAATGGAACACTATTCATCCATAACAAAGAAGGAAATCCTGCCATTTGCAACAACATGGATGGACCTTGAGGGTGTTATACTAAGTGAAATAAGTCAGAGAAAGACAAATACTATATGATCTCACTTATACGTAGAATCTAAAAAAACCAAATTTGTAGAAACAGAGATCAGATTTGTGGGATGAGGGCTGGGGGAATTAGAAGGTGATCAATAGGTACAAACTTCCAGTAATAAGATAAATAATTTCTGGGGATGTAATGTACAGCATGATGACTGCAGTTAATATTACTGTATCGTCTATTTGAAAGTTGCTAAGAGAGTAGATCTTAAAAGTTCTCATCACAAGAAAAAAAAGATGAGGTGATTGGTGTTAACTGAACTTATTGTGGTCATCTCCCAGTATATACATATATCAAATCATTACACTGTACACCTTAAAATGATAAAATGTTAGGTTTAAGTTATATCTCATTAAAACTGGAAAAGAAAGTTATGAAATAACCATAACATGTAACAGTATACATTAAAAATAATGTGTAATTAATCATCAAGGAAATGCAAAACCATAATGCAACACCACTACACACCCACCACAATGGCCAAAATGAAAAAGTGTTGATAAGGCTATGGAGTAACTGAGATTCTCATACGTTGCTGGTGGGAGAGTAAATTGGTACAATCACCATTGAAGTCGGGAAGTTTCTACCAAAGCTGAACATATACCTAACACTGTGACTCTAAGTAGATGGAGAAATATACCATATTTGTGGGTTGAAATAATCAACATAATGAAGTTGTCATTTCTCCTTAAAATGATTGAAAGGTGTCATGCAATTCCTATCAAAATCCCAGAAAAATATTTTATAGATATAGATAAGATTATTCTACAATTTATATGGAAAGGAAAAGGCACTAGAATAGTTAAAACAATTTTGGGAAAGAATAAAGTGGGAGGAATCAGTTTGCATGATTTCAATATTTATACAATTATAGTAATCAAGATTGTGTGGTATTGGTGGAAGGATGGACCCATAGATCAGTGGAACAGAACAGAGAACTGTATAGCCTTTCCAACAAATGGCCCTGGAACTTGGACATTCATAGGCAGAAAGAAAGAGAGAGAGAGAGAGAGAGAGAGAGAGAGAGAGAGAGAGAGAGAGAGAGAAAGGAAGAAAGGAAGAAAGAAAGAAAGAAGGAAAGAGAGAGAGAAAGAAAGAAAGAGAAAGAGAGAAAGAAGAAAGAAAGAAAGAAAAAGAAAGAAAGAAAGGAAAGAAAGAAGGAAAGAGAAAGAAGAAAGAGAAAGAAAGAAAAGAAAGAAAGAAGGAAAGAGAGAGAAAGAGAAAGAAGAAAAAGAAAGAAAGAAGGAAAGAAAGAGAAAGAGAAAGAAGAAAGAAAGAAAAAGAAAAAGAAAGAAAGAGAAAGAAAAAGGAAGGAAGAAAGAAAAGGAAGAAGGAGGGAGGGAGGGAAGGAAGGAAGGAAGGAAGGAAGGAAGGAAGGGAGTAAAGAAGGAAGACCCAAGTCTCACATCTTAATATAAAGCTTAACTCAGAATGGATCATGGATGTAAATATAATGTGTAAAACTATAAAACATTTAAAAAACAAGGTATCCAAAAAGTCAATAGGTAAATTAAAATGGAATAGTAAAAATATTCAAATAATCCAAAAGAAGGCAGGACAGAAGAAATGGAGGAACAAAACAGGTAAGATAGAAAACAAATAATAAAATGATAGCTCTAAATCCAACCATGTCAGTAATTAGGTAAAGTGTAAATTATCTAAACACATGGAGAAGCCCACTTTAAATATAAAGACATAGATAAATTAAAAGTATAGAAAAAGAGATATCATGCAAACAATAATCAAAAGAGAGCTGGAGAGCTGGAGTGACTATATTAATATCAGACAAGGCAGACTTGAGAACAAGGAACATTACCAGCAGTAAAGGGGTAATGATAAAAGTATCAATTCACAGGGAAGATATAATAATTCTAATTGTGTATTCAGGTTTTGTTGCAGTTTGACAAAATAACTAATTAGTTTTTTGGGTTTTTTTAAACAACCTTGGCATTGTAGCCAGAGCCTAAAAAAATGAGTGTAGTGTTTATCAGAAATATAAAGTCACATTTATTGTTTCCTGCAATAGTTTCCAAAATGAATTCTTAGTTGTTTCTCAATCAATGAAACATCCCTTGGAAGCGTGTATTCTTCTGCCATGATACAGGGGAGGAATCTTGAGCAAATATGACAAATGGCTTCTGACAGGCTGGCTTCTGATAACTCAGGCCTGGAGTGAGCAATCATAAATGACCTCACACTTGCTGCCCTCAGTCCCAGTTTGCAGCATGCTGCCTTTCTACTTAATGAAAAACACACCTCTGGAAACCAAAGCAAAGGCCTTAGAAATTCTCTGAGATCCCAGCCCCCATAGCCTGCTCCTTACTGGCTGCAGGAAGCCTTGGTGGGTGGATCTTCATCTAACCTGCCACTAGGAGGTGTTTCTTGAGTTTCCTTCCTTTACTGCATGGAGAGTCATTACGTGATTCTGATTCCTTCTAAATATATTTCCCCACCAGGTAAGTGAGAAGTTATAGGCCAGTCTAACTACTGGATTTCGACCCATCTGCCAACTGTTTCTTTAAATAACAGAATAGAATATATGAAGGGAAATAAGTAACTAAAAAGATGTTGATAGATTGCTGCAATCAAGTAAACCCATGAGATGAAATTATCAGGAATAAACATCAAGTCCAATATTTATGTTTAAAAGATCACTTTTATTGTAATCAGCATACAGGAAGCTATTGTAAGGAACCCTGAGGGTACTGGTAGCAAGGTCATTATCTGAGAGTAAAGCTGGTAAAAATTGATTTAAAATGGATGAGGACAGAGTACACATGTACGCATACATCCACACGAGCCTACAGACCAATTTCACTCATGACAATCAATGCAGAAATCCTAAATAAAATTTGTGCAAACAGACAGCATATTAAAAGATTAATATTACGTGACCAAAGGAATTTATTCCATAAATGCAAGGATGTTTCAGTATTTGTATATTTATTAATGTAGTTCCCATTAATGGATATAAATAGAAAAATTATATTATCATTTTTATGAGTGTTATAAAGGCTTTTGTGAAAATTCAATGCCTATTCTCTATTTTTCGAAAAGTTTTAATAGAATGGGAATCAGATATTATTCTATTGTGCCAAACCCAGCGTTATACAAAACGGGGAAAGAATAAGAGCATTCCTGTTAAAATCAGGAACAAGGAATGGACACTGTATCATTGCTATTATTTATCATGGTCTGGTGGTGTTCTTCAGCACAGTTGGAGAAGAGAAAAAAAAAGAATGGTTTAAAAATTGAAACAGAGGACATAAAATTCTAATTATTAGCAGACAATATAACTTATTTGCCTCAAAAATCGAAGAGAGAATAAGTTGAAGTACTGTTACAGTCAGGGAATTCAGTAGGATAACTGAACAGGGATCATATACGGAAATCAATAGCTTTCATATATGTGAACTATAATCAGTCTGAACAAGAGACCCCCAGAATAAATTAAAAATGTATGAAATACTTATGAGTAAACTTAACAAGAAATGTTCAAGATCTATAGAAAGAACATTTTAAATACTAGTGAGGATCACAAAAGGAGACTTAGACAAATGAACAGTATACTGAATTAATAGGGAATTGTATCATCATCAAGAAATTAATTCTCCCTAAGATATGCTAAAATTATAATACACTTTCAATAAAATGCAAACTGAAGTTTTTTGGAACTAGGCAAGCTAAATTTATATGGATAAATAAATAACCCAGGAAAGCTAGAAAAATTTTAAAAGGAAGCCTGAGAGGAAATTGTCTTTACTAGATACGAACACATAATATGCAAAACAGTGTTAACACTGAACAGTAAATAGACTAATGGAAAAAAATAGAGAGTCTAGAAATAGACCCTCACACGTGGAGAAGTTTATTGTGTGATAAACATGGCTTTTCAAATCAGTGGGTGGGCTGATTTTTTGGTTAGCACTCAGTTCCATTCTTAACCTTCCATGCTCTCATGTATTACAAGGGTGCTGGCTGAAAACCAGTATGCTATTTTTCTAGATTTCCTCATCAGCTTCCTTTGGTCAGGTTCTGTGAATGGGAGGCATTGGTTGGGTGAATGGGAGGCATTGGTTGGGATTGAGGAGTGAGAAGCAAAAAGGAGCCATTTTTATGCTTCCGGTACCTCTTCCTGCAGCAGTAGTAGTATTAATGGCTGGCAATTAGGGCTCTACCAGCATCAGTGAGAATGGTAGTGGTTTCAGCACCATCATGAAAGTTTAAGTTTCTGAGTTTCTGCTCAGTGTACACAGTGAGATTCCAAAAAGAAAAAAGCAATGACCATGCTGCCAGCAGTTCAGTGTTGAGCACCAACTGGTGGTTTCCAGCTGGGGGTACTAGGGGCTTCATGATCACTGAATAATATCACTTTCTCCCTTTGTTCCTTTAGTCCAATGTCCTTGTCACTAATTCATTGCATTGAATTCCCCTCTGTTTGAAATATTTAGAGTGCTTTCAGATTTCCTGACCGGACACTAATTGATGCAAGGAGAAAATAACAATTATTCAATAAATGATATTAGTGAAACTAGGTAGTCAGCCTGTGGGGGAAGGGAAATAAAGTTTGGTTTCCTACATCACACCTTATAACAAAATACATTTTAGATAAATCAAAGATTTGAATGTAAAAGAAAGAAACCATAAAAACACAGAAGAAAACATGTTGGCTTTTAAAAAATCTCAGAAGGCAGGTCTTTCTAAGATGTTCCAGATAAAAAACATTTGAAAAATTTAATTCCATAAAAAATGTTGGCATGACAAAAAAAAAAAATTCCCAGCACATAGGAAATCAAAAAACAGGAAAAATATTTACAATGCCTATCCTTAGACAACACCAAAACCCCAATAGAAAAATCAACAAAGATCACAGATAGAAAGTGTACAGAAAGAATATATGAGTGATTCTTTAAAAATACACTCAGAATTCACTGGTGAAACCATCTGATCATGGGCTTTTCTTTTCTGGGAGGTTTTGATTACTGATCAATAGCCTTACTTGTTATTGGTCTGTTGAGATTTTCTATTTCTTCACGATTCAGTTTCAATAAGTTGTATGTATCTAGGAATTTCTTTCTTTTTTTTAGGTTATCCAATTTGTTGGCATGTCATTGTTCATAGTAGTCTCCTATGATCCTTTTTATTTCTCTGGTATTAGTTGTAATATCTTCTCTTTGATTTCTACTTCTATTAATTTGATTTTTTTCTCTTTTTTCTTAGTTATTCTAGCTAAAATTTTATCAGTCTTGTTTATCTTGGAATGTGTTGGATATGTCTGTTATCTTGATTGTGGTGATAGTGTCATGAGTGTTTACAATTTGTCCAAACTCATCAAGTTGTATATATTTAATATGTATAGTTCTGTGTATGTCAGTTATACTTCAATGAAGCTTTTACAAATACTCAGTCTCACTCGTAATAAGGAAATGCACATTAAATAGATGAAAATAGATTAAATAGATTAAAATCTCTATCTATCTATCTGAATCACTTTGTTGTACACCTGAAACTTATACAGTATTGTAAATCAACAATACTTCAATTTTAAAGGGTATAGATATCCTCAAAAATAGAATGCAAATAAATTGTGATGCATTCATTAAAAATCCACAGTAGATACCATTTTCACTTACCAGATTGGTAAAAAAAAATAATAATAAAATAAAAGCTTGATAAATCACTGTGGTGATTTAAACATATATCCACAAATTCTCTGACACTCTTCCTCTTTAAGAGAGGAAACAATTTTCCTCTGAGTGTGGGCTGGACTTAGTGGCAAACTTTTAATGACTAAAACACAGTAGACGTGATGGTTTGTGACTTCTGAGACTAGGTCATGAACGGTCACCACAGGCAGTGCTCTTTCCTACTTCCTCTCTGTCGGATCACTTGCTCTGGGGAAAGCCAATTGCTATGTCATGAAGACACTCCAGGAGCCCCAAGGAGAAATGCATGTGGTGAGAGAAACTGAGCCGTCCTGCCAACAGTCAGCAAGGAGCTGAGACCTTCTGCCACTAGCCCTGTGAGTGCAACATTTTGGAAGTGGATCACCCAGCCACAGGTAAGCCTTTGGACGACTGCTGCATTGGTCAACCAACAGAGACAGTGAGGCAGAACCGCCCAGCTATGATCCTCTTAAATTTCTGTCTCACAGAAACTGTGAGATAATACATGTTGTTTTTGGCTATTAAGTGTTGTGGTAATTTGTTACACAGCAATGGATAACTAATGAACTCGCTCTGTGGTGAGTGTGTGGGAAGAGGCACCCTCATAAATTGCTGGTAGGAATATAAATTGGATCAGTGCCATGGAGACATATTAGGCAATATCTATTACAGTAAAAATGTAATTCCACATCTATAAATACATCCAAAGATATACTGGTACAGGTGTGAAATGTTAATTAAACAACTCTCTTTATTGCAGTGTTATTTGTAATGGCAGACTGGAAGCAATCTAAATGTGTATTGTTATTGGGACTAGTTAAATAAATATGATACATCAATATAGTGGACTTCTATGAAGCTGTTAAAAAATAATTCTATAGGGCTTCCCTGGTGGCGCAGTGGTTGAGAGTCCGCCTGCCGATGCAGGAGACACAGGTTCGTGCCCCGGTCCGGGAAGATCCCACATGCCGCGGAGCGGCAGGGCCCGTGAGCCATGGCCGCTGAGCCTGCGCGTCCGGAGCCTGTGCTCCACAACGGGAGAGGCCACAGCGGTGAGAGGCCCACGTGCGGAAAAAAAAAAAAAAATTTCTATAAACAAGGAAAAAAACAATGTGCATAGTATACTACCATTTATGTAATGCAAAAGAAAATAATATGTATATATTATCTTTGGAAGGATGCACAAGAGACTGATAACAGATTGGGGAGGAGATTGGGGGTCAGGAGTGGGAGAGAACGTTTCACTATATATCGTTTTTGATATCCTTTGAAAAACTGTCTTTTACCATGTACATGCATTACCTATTCAAAAATTTTAATAATCGGAAAACTAAAATAGATGAAAGGTCATCCATGTTAAGAGATAGTTTCTAAATGTGTAGCTGATAGAGAACTGGAGATCCTTCTACTACAAGCATGATAGCTACAATGTCTTCATGCCCGGAATATACGTTAAGAAGGTTACACCCTAAGCCATTGTATTTTTCTCCTATTTAGAGAAAGAATAGGTTTATAGGAGGTGAGTGGTCTGCTTAGAGTCTAGATAAAGAGAAATTAGATAGTGTGGATTTGCCAATATTTACCCAAACCAAAGAAGAAAGACAGTATTTAGCAGATGTGAGTACTTCCCTGCTAGGAGGGAATATTTTATGTAACACAAGGGCATTAAGTTTCTTGGTTTGGATTCTGGGCTCAGTTGAGCAAACTTTTAATTACTCATTGGGCTTCCCTAGGTTTTTACAAGCAATCCCTTTCATATGAGACACAAGTATTGTAGTCACTGTAAAACTATAGCCCCCATTAGAAATTTTAAAAGGGCACTTTAGTTTATATATCAGGCTTTCAGGAGTTAGATTTGTGTGACTCAGGCCCAAGAGCCTGAAATCAATGACTGCTGTGATATGATAAGTTTCTTGACACGCAAAGCTGAGGAGCAGTGTCTACCTAGGTCCCATCTCCGTCTGAGGCCAGTGGAGTAGCCGGCCAATCTCTCTTGGATAGATGAGGGTCCTCTTTTTATCTGTGGTAAGCATAAACAAAGCATGAGGGAAAGCTTACTGCAGAGCAGTTCCTATGAAAAATCCCTGTGTGATCTGATGGTGTGACCAGCTAAAGAAAGAAGGCTGATGAAAGCTCAGCTTCCACAATCATCAGAGGGACCAGATAATGGAAAATCATCAGCCCACTAGATTCTTTGTTAGTACATTTGGAAAATCTTTCACCTTTATAATTCAAGAGGAATCTGACCACAGATCCTTGCAAATTCCCAGAATTTCTGATACCATGATAGAGTATCATTTGCACTATAAAACACGTGCATAATAAAAATCAAATTGAGATTTGGATGTTGGAGCATCAGCTAGGTACCCTCACTAGCCAAATGGTTTAAATGACTTAACTGTCACACCAACCTGGTGGCATCAGTTCAGATTTCTTTTTTGCCATAACCCAATGACATTTATACAGGTGTAGGCCTTTAGAGTCATTGTGACTAGTTAAAACTGCAAATGTTGTCTTGGTGATTATGAAAAGTCAGCTGTACTGAGGCCAGGTCTAGGCACCTTACTTAAAGAGGATTTTTCACTAACTTGAGAGTATGGGAAGGTTAACATCTGTGTCCACCCCTGCATTTATCCCTTTATTCACTTATTCATTTATTTAACTTACATTTATTGAATGCTCCTATTTGCCAATAGCTATAGTATGTTTTGTTGTTATCTGCTACAAGAAACAGCTGACGGAACTTCAGCTGTACTACCAAAAGGGAAGATTTAAAGGGGACATGACAGCTGTTTTCAAGCATGTGAAGAGGGAGGAGGCTTATCTGTGTTTTTCCAGAGGACACCAGTAGGGAAAGTGAGTAGATGATAAAGGGTGTCAGACCTGGGCATAAATTACAGGAGAACCTTTTGACTTTGGAATGAGCTGCCCAACAATGGAATGCACTGCCTTGCAAAATAGTGATCTTCCAACCAGTCAGGGGAACTGCCAAAGCACAGATAAGGAAGATGGGGCCCAGAAAGATTAAATGACCTAGACAAGAGTGCATAGCCAGTTAGTGTAGGGGTCCTGGCTTGGTACCCAGAATTCTAGTCAGCCTAGGCCAGTCAACCCTTGGCCTGCAGAGATTTAACTTTGTTCTTTCAACCTCAAAGCTTCATGGTGTGTTGTAATTTATAATTTTGATGAAACACATGCTCCAAGGCTAACGTGTGGGAGTGAGTCCCTGAGCTCTCAAGCAAATACCCACATCTCAAACAGTCTTTGAAGTTCTACGCTTGCGGAGAACACAGGAATTCTGGTGATGTGTTACAACTTCTTTTTCATTATGAAAAGTATTAGTTAATGCGCAAATGAGCAAAAAAGTAAAAAAGTCATGAGCAAACAAAGATAACCAAGAAAGTGAAGTTTCCTGTCAAAATATGAAGTTTCAGATAAATTCGAGTGGCCTGTGAAATTGGGTGGTGACGTGAATCAGGGATGAGAAATTGTTTCACGGAGTGTTCCATGGTTTCAGCAACCCGCCCCAGAGGTGTTTGGGGAAATATTCAAGAAGAACAGGAGTATTCTGTACTCATTCCACTATATTTGACAGTCTCCCTTGATCTTTTGCTCTAAATCATCTGAGCAACACTGATTATGAGGAAGGAGAGAGGATCCCTAATTCATCTTCCCATTCAGGTAAGAGGTGTGGGGAAGGAATTGTACATCGTCTCTGGCATGGCTTCCCTGCAGGTCCATGCAGGCCATGGGGGGACCTGGATCCATGCGACTTAGACGTTCCAGCTTGATGTGATACCAAATAAAGTCCCACAGTACGTCTACGAAGTCCAAGGTGTCTCTGCCTTTCTCTTCGAGGAATAGCCGTATTCATTCCTGTCAGCTCTGGTCCTGAGGACATTGTTTCAGAGGCAATCACTCTTGCTTTTCCCCAGGATACCAAAGGCAGTTTAGGCTTAAATATTGAAGACAGAGCAGGACTTTCAGGGAATGCCCCAGCTCCCCTAGTTTTCCTAACATAGAATTCTCAAAGTGCGATCTCTTGACCAGCAGCATTTGCATCACTTGTTAGCACTTGCTAGAACTACAACTGGAACTCCTTAGAAATGCAGATTTCTCCCCGCTCCCTCCCCCTCCAGAAGCATTGAATGGTAAACTCTGGGGGTAGGAGGGGTCTAAGCAATTAGTGTTTTAACGAGCCCTGCCTGCAATACTGAGGCTGAGGACCCAAGAAGACATTCAGGAGTGGGAAGAATGGCTTGGGTTTAATGGTTGGTTTGATGTCCAGCTTTGACTGCCCAGCCTCCTACTCCCCCAGAGAGGAGAGACCTTATGGAAGCCAGCGCTGGTCCACGCCATCTCTCTCTGCATCCAGAATCTACAGGGTTTGCTGGGATTTCCCGGAAGACAGAGCAGTAAGTAGAAAATGCTGTTAGATGCTTTCTGTTTGGCTCCTTGAGGCCTTGCCAAGGTTTAAGTGGCACCCAGATTTTTCATAAACGAAAAATGGAGATGTCAGCACACCATGATATGCCATGAACGGGGATTCTGCTTGCAGAAATCGTCCCAAGACCCCCAAAGCAGCAGCTTTTTGCATATTTCTACCTGCAAGGCTGTCAACACAGCAGTTTTGCCAGCTCCAGTTTTACTTGAGAAAGCCGAAGCCCAACCATTTATAGGATTCATCTTTTATGACTAGAACTTTACCAAATTAAATGTTTAATAACTAAAGTAACAAATTATCCGCTTGCATATGTGTGTGGTGTTCACCCAGTAAATATTTCAATCTCGGGTATTTCCCTCCCTGTTTAGTCACTCGGTTCTTGTTTTTCTTCTTTATGGCAGGCTTGTTTATGTGACAGCTGTTTTACATTGATATAAACATGCACCCCACTCCAACTGAATCAATGTCAGGAGAACAGCAGGAAGCCTGTTTCTTCCTGTTACATCCTATCCCTGCTGTAAATATGTGTGCCCGCTAATGACAAGTAACATTTGCAAGAGTCCACACCTGGAAGCTAAGAGGTTGCCCACCTTCCAGGAAGAGTCCAGGGATGAAGGGGTCTGGATTAAAAACCCCAGTGGACCTGCCATGACAGGGCTTGATCCCACCCACTCCTTGTTTATATTCGTAGTGTATTTATGGGGTTAATAAAGAGGGTAAATAAACAGACTGCTGAGAGGCAGAGGAAAGAGTGGGAGAAAAGAAAGATCTGAACTTGTATCAGCAGCCCTGGGTAGCAACACCTCTTAATTGAGCCGGTTGTCTGGGGAGACATCACTACCACTTCTGGATCTTACCGGTTTAAAAAACATAGTCTCTGTCAGCTCTGAAGTCTCAGATTTCCAGGTGGTGCTCTGGTTAGCAGATTGTTAACTGCTTAATGAAGTCTGTTCCTCTTTTCATTCATGACAGCTGATGTTAGCCCTTCACCCTGAGATCTCTGCTCTCTTTCTTATGGTCTGAAGGAAGGAAGGAGAGAAAGAAGGGGGAAAATTTTAGATATTTTGTTCAGAAATTCTCATCATGGGGTCCTGAAGCCATGTTCTCATTGGAAAATTAACTTTAAAAATGTGAGATGTGGTTCCCTCTGGCTGGCAAGAGGGAGGCTCCCCTATGTGCCACCCCCTTTTCTCCTGGTTGAGGATGCTGGGGTCCAAGTGAGGAACTGGCCCTGATTCCACTGCTTCATGAAAGCCTGTGTAAAGTAATTCTGGGTTTACGGATGGAAGTGGGCCTCTTCCTATAAACCTCTTCCTAGTAGTTAAAGAAAGGGCAATCTTCCGTGGATAGACCAACCTGGGTTGGCCTTTGCCTGGTTGGCAGAATTCATTCTGATAGCGTGCGTGTTTTTATACGAAACCTCTGTGTGCTAAATAAAGGTCAAGGGAACAGTAGGCAGCCTGTTTCATTCCATTATGTCCTTGCCTCATCACAAGCCAGTTTAGCCTCCAAACATTCCTGACAATACAAGGCTTTGCAGGTGGCTCTGTGTCCCGTTGTTCTATTTACACTCATTGTTCTGAACAGCGTTCAGGATCCTGGTGGAAGCCGGTGTGGGTGAGGCTGTAGCTCAGTTGTGGGGCAGGGACTGACTCAAGCTCTTGGAGGGTCTTGTGCCTCCACAGGCATCCCTGACATGGAAAATGCCCCCTCCCCAAATGAAAATCTGGGAGTGGGGAGGTAGGCAGGGAGTTGGCTGGAGGAAAGATCCAACACAGTATATGGATTATAAGATAGAACATTCCTAAAAGAATGGGGGCCCCAGAGCAAATCCATGTGTTACCCTCCAAATATTTTACCACCTACAGTCACATTAGAATGAATTAGAAGAGGCACCCTGAAGGCAATGTGTATTGAGCACTTGCTGTGTAGTGGGCATTGTTCATAATATATGGTGTGAATTTTCTCTTGTAGACCTACATACAAGGGATTCTCTCATTTAATCCTCATAATAACCTCTGATGCAGACAGCCTTATTGTCTCTAATTTCACAGATGAGTGAAGGCAGGTTAAGGAACGTGCCTGGGGTCACACGGATGGTTTAAGTGGAGAATCAGGGATGCTAATTCAGATGCTATAAATCCAGCCTTTGCACTTAACCGCTGTAAGAAGGAGTCTCAAATGCTAATGAACACATGAATCACCTAGAGATCTCGTGAAGAGCAGAAACTGATCCCATTGGTCTGAGGTGGGGCCTGGGAGTCTGTATTTCTGACAGGCTCCCAGGAGCTACTGCCGCTGGTGGGCTGTTCCAGGCTTGTGGCTGCCCCTGGGGAGGAGGCAAAGGATTTGCCTAAGAGCCCAGGGCTTGGTCTCGCACCTCTGAGAAGCACGCTTCACATAGCGCCATCTGCCCCGGCTGCCATCCTCTCCCTGTTAACCCAGGAAGAAGACAGGGGTAGGGATTTCTGGAATTTCCACTGTGATGCTCGTTCCTAGGCTGCAGAGAAGGCCTTTGAATCCCCATCCTCGCACCTGCCTCCTTCCTGTTCTCAGGGCCCCCAGGGGCAGGGTGTGCAGCAGCAACAACCTGGGAGCCGTGCTGTTCAGAGCTGTGGCTTCACATCCTCCACCCCTACTCTTGGCTCTGTTCTTATATTCTGAACCCTGTCTTATTGCCACAAGAAGACCTTTTCGTACATCTCTCATTTGTACCAGTGGAATGGAAAACAGCCCTGGCCTGGAAGGCAGGAACATGAGTTCCATCCACAACTTACATCTTGTTGTGCTCAGTGACCAGAAGCTAGAAACTTACCCTTTCTAAGCCTTCCTTTTCTTTATCTCTAAATGGAGCTAATAAAACTAATCCTCAATCTGCAGTTTAGGAATACTCCAAAGATTAAGAAACTCACATTTATAAAACAATTTGAGCTCCCGTGGAACTAAGTTCTCATTATGGAAATGTATAAATAATAATATAATTATGGCCAAAGTCTGTAAACACCTTCAGTGACATTCAGCCACTCACGAGGCTTAATGACCAGCTCTCCTCTTTGGTTTTAAAAACCTCTCTTCATGACAGCACTTCCCTGAAGTACTCAAAGGAAATGGCCTGCTTGAAATTCACATTCAATTTCACCATCAGTTAAACCCCACTTAAGTGCCAAGACACTGCATTTCCACAGCCCCGACCCAGGCTGGAGTGGCATGTGGCTGGATTTCTGTGTGGAAACAGTAAAAAATGAGACAACTCTGCCAGACACACTGGATACAGACATGCAGATGGGCTGCAATGCAACCCAAACTGTTTCTTTGTTTCCTTGAGAACAACCAGTCCGTTGGTGAGTTCCAGGCAGGTTCATATTCCCATCGCCAGTTTGTGGGGCTGGATTAGTTGGAACAGTAAGAATTCTCTCGGCAGGTGTCCAGAGCCTGGGATGGACGTCAGGCTCGGAGAACACGTCTGACAGGTGCTTTCAATCCCTTATCCAAAGTGCCACTTCTCACTTCCTCTGCAATATGCAGGGAAGTTGTTGTTGTCTCAGGGTGAGATTGCTTTATTCGGAAAGGGATAAGTTCACCTGGCGTATTATCTGCCAAGGAATCAAGCAATCACATCGTTGAGATGATGATTTATCTTGTACCTGGGATGTTTTAACAATCATTTGATCACTTTATTACAAGGTTATGTTTTTGCTTCCCCCCCGTCTCTTGGCAAGCAGCATGGAGTTCTCCTGCCTTTGCCCATTTGATTTTCATTTGTTCTGCTGCACGCATTATGAAGCTAGGGGTTTGCATTGCTGGTGACAAGGCTGAGGACTCAGAAATTATTTCTAAGCAGCTGGGGCAGGGCTGCACGAATCCAAGTGCACTCAGAGACCCAGAGGGTTTGTTTTTATTTATTTCCTGCCAAACAAATTATCTTTCATTTTCATGTAAAGAGATGAAAAGGAGGATGGAGCCCACAGTTCTCCAAATGCCCCTCAATCTAATTCATCACCCCTCACATGGACCCTCTCCTGAGGCTGGTCGCTCTGGTCCTCTTCTCTCATTGGTAGTTTGAATTATGCCCCCTCCTCTAGGTCTCCTCTTCTTCCCCTTCTCCCCACTTTCCTCTTGTTTTGTTCTTCCAAGTCCTTACTCTGTCTCTGGGACAGCTTCCCGTTAGCCTTGCCACCTTACCTAAAACTCTGGTTTCCAAATCGTTTTCCTCCGGTAAATCTCACCAAGTAAACCTAATTCATTCTGTAATCCTAGCATGACCACCTCAATTTCCCTCTCCCCTTTAGTTTCCCATTAGATCTTTAAATGTTGGAATTGACTGTTACCTTTCTTGGTAGGTTTGAATCCATCATAGTGTCAGAAGTATGAAAATCTGCCTACAGATGCTGTGGGAACAAAACACAACCCCTCACATGGTGCCCAAGTATCATCTGTCCTCAGGCTGTGTTCTGGTTCTGCCTAGTTGACCAGGGCTGTCTTCTACGCTGTTAACCTCCTTGTTCTCTCCAGGGAGCGAGATAATTAAGGTTCTGGGGGGAACTGGCTTATCCCAAAGTTCAGGATAGCCCAGGTTTTTTTTTTTTTTTTTTAGTGGAACAATAAGGAGTGCCTTTTATTTAGATTAGTTGTCTCCATTTATTTAATTTTTAAAAAATTTTTATTGAAATATAGTTGATTTACAATGCTGTGTTAGTTTCAGGTGTACAGCAAAGTGATTCAGTTATATATATAGGTATATAAAAATATATATATTCTTTTCTTACATTCTCTTCCCTTAGAGGTTATTATAAGATATTGAGTATAGTTCCCTGTGCTATATAGTAGGTCCTTGTTGGTTATCTATTTTATATACAGTGGTACATATATGTTAATCCCAAACTCCTAATTTATCCCTCCCCCATTTTCCCCTTTGGTAACCATATGTTTTCTATGTCTGTGGGCCTATTTCTGTTTTGTAAATAAGTTCATTCATTTGTATCTTTTTTTTTTAGATTCCACATATAAGTGACATGATATAATATTTGTCTGGCTTACTTCACTTAGTATGATAATCTCTAGGTCCATCCATGTTGCAGCAAATGAAGGATAGCCCAATCTTCACGGCAGGCCAGAATCAGACTCTCTTGTTGAAGTCTTCTCAAGCTGCTGGCTGCCACATGGGAGTATGGGTTTCACCGCCAGACGGCTCTACTTCTCAATAGCTGTTTGACCTTGAGTTTTATATCCCCATCTGAGAAACAGGAGTGATGATATGTACCACATGGGATGATTATGAGGCTAAAACCAAAAAACTTAAGTAAAATATTTAGTATGGAGGCTGGCATACATTATAAAAATGATAATTAATTCCTTTAGTCATCAAATACCTACAAAGCATGGAAAGGAATTCCATTTATGCTGTAAAACTACCTTTGTTCATCCTCTCCCCCGCACAGTTCTTCATCACTTTATACTGAACTATTTCGATTTTATACAACTTAACCCCTAGAAGAAAATATCTTTTTCCTCAACAGAATTTTTTTCTTCCAGTGAAGAACCATAATAGTCATCATTATTATGATATGAACAAAAACTCCCTCATGGATTTTGCGGAGGGCTTCGTCTATGTGGTTTTAGAATGCTCTGTTTTTACACTTAGAACCACAAAGAGTTGACATCAAGCAAACAAAATGGTTCACATTTTCTTCATATTAAGAGACCTTTTCTCACTTACCTAATTCAGTGCATTTGGTAAAATATATTTTCTAGAGAACTTTTCCAACAGTGGAGCCAGCTGCTAGATAGTTTATATTTTTTCCTCATAAAAACATCCAGGATACTATGCTGGTCCCTCATTTGTATGTTGCTTCTGGTAATACGCTTTAGAGACACCATTTCATTTCATTTTAAGTGCTTCGGATTTTAGGGAATTGAGTTTTGTTTGAATTTGTTTTAGAGGTATGAGTGTGTGTGTGTGTTTTACTACCTGCCAGTCTCCCTCCCTTCTTTCTTCCTTTTTATCTATCTTTTTCTAAGACTTTCTTCCCAAACTAATGAATGATACCTATATGCTTTTCAAATAGTAAGACTCAGCACCTATTAAACTCTAGAAAGTTCTTCTTAGTTATTTAAAATAAGGATGCAGAGAGTGTGGTCCAGTGTTATGAGTTCTGTCCAAGCTCTAAATCAGGTGATTCAATGTTCAGTATACTGGCCACTTGCAGGTCAATTGCTCCATAATCACTAAGCCCCTGATTTGATTTGACTTACCTAGATTGACCATTTTGCCTCAACAACCTAATTTTTCTGCAATATAATATATTATTTATTTTCTATTATTATTATTAGTTATTATTATCAGTTATTCTATTATTAGTTATTATTATGACCGTGAAATCAACCAAGTAGAAAAGAAAATTATGAAAGAGGTGTACCAGGAAGACAATTTTCAACTTCTCTGTCTAAATTAAAGTTACAGGGCTTCCCTGGTGGCGCAGTGGTTGAGAGTCCACTTGCCGATGAAGGGGACGCGGGTTCGTGCCCCGGTGCGGGAGGATCCCACATGCCATGGAGCGGCTGGGCCCGTGAGCCATGGCCGCTTAGTCTGCGCGTCCGGAGCCTGTGCTCCGCAGCGGGAGAGGCCACAAC